>NC_090375.1:8262087-8562087 GCF_036365525.1 Heterodontus francisci | reverse complement strand
AAGGCAAGGGAATATACAATGGATGGTAGGACCCTAGGATGTTCAGAGCGTCAGAGGGACCTTGGTGTACTTGTCCATAGATCACGGAAGGCAGCAGCACAGGTAGATAAGGTGGTTAGGAAGGCATATGGGATACTTGCCTTTATCAGCCGAGGCATAGAATTTAAGAGCAGGGAGGTTATGATGGAGCTATATAAAACGCTAGTTAGGCCACAGCTGGAGTACTGTGTACAGTTCTGGGCACCACGCTATAGGAAGGATGTGATTGCACTGGAGAGGGTGCAGAGGAGATTCACCAGCTGGAGCATTTCAGCTATGAAGAGAGACTGAAAAGGCTAGGGTTGTTTTCCTTAGAGCAGAGAAGGCTGAGGGGGGACATGATTGAGGTATACAAATTATGAGAGGCATTGATAGGTTAGATAGAAAGAGACTTTTTCCCTTAACGGAGGGGTCAATAAGGATTTATGGTAAGGGGCAGGAGGTTTAGAGGGGATTTGAAGAAAAAAAATTTCACCCAGAGGGTGGTTGGAATTGGAACGCACTGCCTGAAGGGGTGGTAGGGGCAGGAACCCTCACAACATTTAAGAAGTATTCAGATGAGCACTTGAAACGCCATAGCATACAAGGCTATGGGCCATGTGCTGGAAAATGGAACTAGACTAGATAGGTGCTTGCTGGCCTGCACAGACATGATGGGCCAAAGGGCCTGTTTCTGTGCTGTATAACATTATGACTCTGACTATGACGCTATGATATGAAAGATTCCTCTACGTCCCTTTCCTTGAACTCAGAAAGAGATTGTATAAATTTAAACAGCTTTTTGCTGGGTCCTGATCTGAATTCAGATTCTTCCTGACCCGAATTTTCCCTGGATTTAAGACTATCCCTTTGTCTTAGTTCCATCTCTTTTAGCCTAAATTCCCTCTCTTCTCTTTCACGTTATCTCTGAAGTTCAAGTTGTCTTTTTGATATTGCTTTTTCTTTTCTCTTTCTTCTTTTTCCAATTCAAGTTTTTTCATTTCTAACTGAATCTTAGCCAATTCCACTGCCTCACTCTCTGACTTACTACCTTCTTGTTCTTCGTCTTCTTCTTCTAATTCCAGATGTTGAGCTAGTCGGTCAATTATCACTGCTTTTTTGGCACTTGATTTCAATTCGAACCCAATTTTGCTGCCAATTCTTTTCGTTTATTCTTGAAGTTATCAAGTCACTGAGGGAAACATTCTCCTTTCCCAGAAACTCTGCTGCAACTACTAATGCCATTACAATGGCTTGGACTGTACGTTATTACACAAGAAACCTGGTTCCTTTTATTTTTTCAGAATTGGCTTTAGATTTGGATCCCGACAATCAAGTTTCCAGTTAATATGATGCCAGACGCAACACCCCAATTTATATGTTATCCCAGAGACGAGTAATTAATATGATTCCAAACGCAAGCCCCCTAATTAATCTGATTTTGATCCCAGATGAGCCGCGCAATTAATCTGTTATGACTGAGGTG
The DNA here is from genome assembly GCF_036365525.1 of Heterodontus francisci. Taxonomy (NCBI): domain Eukaryota; kingdom Metazoa; phylum Chordata; class Chondrichthyes; order Heterodontiformes; family Heterodontidae; genus Heterodontus; species Heterodontus francisci. The sequence continues at coordinate 8,560,583 of NC_090375.1, read as the reverse complement.
GGAGCAATGCACTGTCAATTCAGTCCCATCACTCCACAGGTCGCAGCATATTATTAAAGTTTTCCACCCAACTGGAAAACAGCCAAATTAAACACTCTAGTATCCCAAGCATGAAACTGACCACTCTAGTATCCCAAGCATAAACCTATGTCTAAAGAACTTGTAACTTCTTATTTTAATCTAACCCCCCATTCATACACATACACTCAAAAATAACAGTAGTTAACCAGTTTTTAAAAGCGGAGTTTATAAAATTCTGTCTCTTAACAATAAATAAAATAAATAAGTCTTTGTGTATTACATTCCTCGTGGATGAGGTATTCTAATGTGGAAATAGTCAAATGCCACTCGAAGTCTTCACGTGGATTTGATGCTGTAGTCGATGCTTAATAGGTATTCAACTCTTCGGCTGCAGTAGGCATCAACAGTTCCTTCAGCAACACAAACAGTTTCTTGAAAAGAGTAGGCTTTTCTTCTTTCTTTAGGGAATTAACTCTGCTCTGTAGCTCCTTGTAGAATTTCTGCTGAGAGAGAATAAACAGCTCTTTTCTCTTCAGTGCGTCTCACTGGTGAGTCTGGTTTCAGCCAGTTTTTGCCAGTTTTACACACAGTTAAGTGGAAACATTGTAGCATGTGACCTCTCTCTCCTGTTGCCGCCTAGGGAACAAAAAAACAGCTGTTGGCACATTGTGCCTTAGACATTCCAGAACTTCCTCTCCCTTAAAGGTGCGCTGTTTTTAATCCGAGGAATGTGAGTGTGTGATGTGTGAGTGTGCAGTGTGTGAGTGTGGGGTTTGTGTGTGTGAGCATGCAGTGTGTGTGTGTGGTGTGTGGTGTGTGAATGTGTGATCTGTGTGTGCAGTGTGTGTGAGTGGGCAATGGGTGAGTGTGCAGTGTATGTGATTGTGCAGTTTGTGAGTGTGGGGTTTGTGTGTGTGAATGTGCAGTGTGTGTGAGTGTGGAGTTTGTGTGTGAATGTATGTGAATGTGTGTGTGTGTGTGTGTGTGTGTGAGAGTTTGCAGTGTGTGTGTGTACGTGAGTGTGGGGTCATAGAGTCATACAGCACAGAAACAGGCCCTTCGGCCCATTGTGTCTGTACCGGCCATCAAGCACCTAACTATTCTAATCCCATTTTCCAGCACTTGGCCCGTATTCTTGTATCCTATAGTGTTTTAATCGCTCATCTAAATACTTCTTAAATGTTGTGAGAGTTCCTGCCTCTGCCACCCCTTCAGGAAGTGCATTCTAGATTCCAACCACCCTCTGGGTGAATTTTTTTTCCTCAAATCCCCTCTAAACCTCCTGCCCCTTACCTTAAATCTATGCCCCTTGGTTATTGACCCCTCCGCTAAGGGAAAAGTTTTCTTCCTATCTACCTTATCTAAACCCCTCAATTTTGCATACCTCAATCAGATCCCCCCTCAGCCTTCTCTGCTCTAAGGAAAACAACCCTCGCCTTTTCAGTCTCACTTCATAGCTGAAATGCTCCAGCCCAGGCAACATCCTGGTGAATCTCCTCTGCACCCTCTCCAGTGCATTCACATCCTTCCTATAGTGTGGTGCCCAGAACTGTAGTTTAGTTTAGAGATACAGCACTGATACAGGCCCTTCGGCCTACCGCGTCTGTGCCGACCATCAACCACACCTGTACACAGGTGTGAGTGTGCAATGTGTGTGTGTGTGAGTGTGCAGTGTTTGAGTGCGGGGTCTGTATGTGGTGTGAGTGTGGGGTTTGTGAGTGTGCAGTGTTTGAGTGCGGGGTCTGTATGTGGTGTGAGTGTGGGGTTTGTGAGTGTGGGGTTTGTGAGTGTGCAGTGTGTGCGTGTGCAGTGTGTGGGTGTGTGGTATATGAGTGTGGGGTTTGTGTGTGTGAGGGTGCAGCGCGACAGTGTACAGCGGGGGAGTGTGCAGCGTGGGAGTGTGCAGAGTGTGAGTGTGCAGCGTGGGAGTGTGCAGCGTGGGAGTGTGCAGCGTGGGAGTGTGCAGAGTGGGAGTGTGCAGAGTGGGAGTGTGCAGAGTGGGAGTGTGCAGCGTGGGAGTGTGCAGAGTGTGAGTGTGCAGCGTGGGAGTGTGCAGCGTGGGAGTGTGCAGCGTGGGAGTGTGCAGCGTGGGAGTGTGCAGAGTGGGAGTGTGCAGCGTGGGAGTGTGCAGAGTGTGAGTGTGCAGCGTGGGAGTGTGCAGCGTGGGAGTGTGCAGAGTGGGAGTGTGCAGCGTGGGAGTGTGCAGAGTGGGAGTGTGCAGAGTGTGAGTGTGCAGAGTGTGAGTGTGCAGCGTGGGAGTGTGCAGAGTGGGAGTGTGCAGAGTGGGAGTGTGCAGCGTGGGAGTGTGCAGCGTGGGAGTGTGCAGAGTGTGAGTGTGGGAGTGTGCAGAGTGTGAGTGTGCAGAGTGGGAGTGTGCAGAGTGGGAGTGTGCAGCGTGGGAGTGTGCAGCGTGGGAGTGTGCAGAGTGTGAGTGTGGGAGTGTGCAGAGTGTGAGTGTGCAGCGTGGGAGTGTGCAGCGTGGGAGTGTGCAGAGTGTGAGTGTGCAGAGTGTGAGTGTGCAGAGTATGAGTGTGCAGTGTGTGAGTGTGTGCATGTGCAGTGTGATGGGAAACAGTTGTGCAAACTGCCTGCTTTGTCTGAATCCAATTCGGGTTGAGGGATCTGCTGGCTGCCTGAGGAATGGTAACTCAGCCTGAGTTACCCCTCTGGGAGGGGGATAGAGAGTGGAGGGAAATTGGACAAAGGAGACAGTCAGACACTCAGTTAAACTGAACTGCAGCTTTCAATCAAACATTAATATTAAACTGATAGCAAAGTGAAAAATGTATTATTCAAAGAAATTGAAGATGCAAAAGGTGCCAATAAACAAATGACATTCTCAGCTCCTACCCCGAGAAAGAATAAAAAATATTTTCATTTCTGTAGCTCCTTTCACAATCATGAGACAACCCAAAGTGCTTTACAGCCAATTTTGAAGTGCAGTTGCTGTTGTAATGTAGGAAACACGGCAGACAATTTATGCAAAGCAAAATCCCAAAACCAGCACTGCCATGATGACCAGGTAATCTGTTTACTTCAGTTGCTTGAGGGATAAATATTTGGCAGGACACCAGGGAGATCTCCGTTGCTCTTCTTCACAATAGTGCCTTGGGATCTTTCACGACCACCTGAGAGGGCAGACAGGGCCTCAATTTGATGTCTCATCCAAAAGACTGTCCATCTGACAGTGTAGCATTCCCTCAGTACTGACCCTCCGACAGTGAGGCGCTCCCTCAGTACTGACCCTCCGACAGTGAGGCGCTCCCTCAGTACTGACCCTCCGACAATGCGGCGCTCCCTCAGTACTGACCCTCCGACACTGCGGCGCTCCCTCAGTACTGACCCTCCGACACTTCGGCGCTCCCTCAGTACTGACCCTCCGACACTGCGGCGCTCCCTCAGTACCGACCCTCCGACAGTGCGGCGCTCCCTCAGTACTGACCCTCCGACACTGCGGCGCTCCCTCAGTACTGACCCTCCGACACTGCGGCGCTCCCTCAGTACTGACCCTCCGACAGTGCGGCGCTCCCTCAGTACTGACCCTCCGACAATGCAGTGCTCCCTCAATACTGACTCTCCGACACTGCGGCGCTCCCTCAGTACTGACCCTCCGACAGTGCGGCGCTCCCTCAGTACTGACCCTCCGACACTGCGGCGCTCCCTCAGTACTGCCCCTCCGACAGTGCGGTGCTCCCTCAGTACCGACCCTCCGACAGTGTGGTGCTCCCTCAATACCGACCCTCCGACAGTGCGGCGCTCCCCTCAGTACTGACCCTCCGACACTGCGGCGCTCCCTCAGTACTGCCCCTCCGACAGTGTGGCGCTACCTCAGTACTGACCCTCCGACACTGCGGCGCTCCCTCACTACTGCCCCTCCGACAGTGCGGCACTGCCTCAGTATTGCCCCTCCAACAGTGCGACGCTCCACTCAGTACTGACCCTCCGACACTGTGGCGCTCCCTCAGTACTGACCCTCAGACAGTGCAGCGCTCCCTCAGTACTGACCCCCCCCGACAGTGCAGCACTCCCTCAGTACTGACCCCCCCGACAGTGCGGCGCTCCCTCAGTACTGACCCTCCGACAGTGCGGCACTGCCTCAGTACTGCCCCTCCGACAGTGCGGCGCTCCCTTAGTACTGACCCTCCGACACTGTGGCGCTCCCTCAGTACTGACCCTCCGACACTGTGGCGCTCCCTCAGTACTGACCCTCCGACAGTGCGGCGCTCCCTCAGTACTGAGCCTCCGACAGTGCAGCGCTCCCTCAGTACTGACCCTCCGACAGTGAGGCGCTCCCTCAGTACTGACCCTCCGACAATGCGGCGCTCCCTCAGTACTGACCCTCCGACACTGCGGCGCTCCCTCAGTACTGACCCTCCGACACTTCGGCGCTCCCTCAGTACTGACCCTCCGACACTGCGGCGCTCCCTCAGTACCGACCCTCCGACAGTGCGGCGCTCCCTCAGTACTGACCCTCCGACACTGCGGCGCTCCCTCAGTACTGACCCTCCGACACTGCGGCGCTCCCTCAGTACTGACCCTCCGACAGTGCGGCGCTCCCTCAGTACTGACCCTCCGACAATGCAGTGCTCCCTCAATACTGACTCTCCGACACTGCGGCGCTCCCTCAGTACTGACCCTCCGACAGTGCGGCGCTCCCTCAGTACTGACCCTCCGACACTGCGGCGCTCCCTCAGTACTGCCCCTCCGACAGTGCGGTGCTCCCTCAGTACCGACCCTCCGACAGTGTGGTGCTCCCTCAATACCGACCCTCCGACAGTGCGGCGCTCCCCTCAGTACTGACCCTCCGACACTGCGGCGCTCCCTCAGTACTGCCCCTCCGACAGTGTGGCGCTACCTCAGTACTGACCCTCCGACACTGCGGCGCTCCCTCACTACTGCCCCTCCGACAGTGCGGCACTGCCTCAGTATTGCCCCTCCAACAGTGCGACGCTCCACTCAGTACTGACCCTCCGACACTGTGGCGCTCCCTCAGTACTGACCCTCAGACAGTGCAGCGCTCCCTCAGTACTGACCCCCCCCGACAGTGCAGCACTCCCTCAGTACTGACCCCCCCGACAGTGCGGCGCTCCCTCAGTACTGACCCTCCGACAGTGCGGCACTGCCTCAGTACTGCCCCTCCGACAGTGCGGCGCTCCCTTAGTACTGACCCTCCGACACTGTGGCGCTCCCTCAGTACTGACCCTCCGACACTGTGGCGCTCCCTCAGTACTGACCCTCCGACAGTGCGGCGCTCCCTCAGTACTGAGCCTCCGACAGTGCAGCGCTCCCTCAGTACTGACCCTCCGACAGTGCGGCGCTCCCTCAGTACTGAGCCTCCGACAGTGCAGTGCTCCCTCAGTACTGACCCCCCCGACAGTGTGGCATTCCCTCAGTACTGACCCCCCGACAGTGCGGCGCTCCCTCAGTACTGACCCCCCGACAGTGCAGTGCTCCCTCAGTACTGACCCTCCAACAGTGCAGTGCTCCCTCAGTACTGACCCCCCCCGACAGTGCAGCACTCCCTCAGTACTGACACCCCCGACAGTGCAGCACTCCCTCAGTACTGACACCCCCGACAGTGCAGCACTCCCTCAGTACTGACACCCCCGACAGTGCGGCGCTCCCTCAGTACTGACCCCCTGACAGTGCGGCGCTCCCTCAGTACTGACCCCCTGACAGTGCAGCGCTCCCTCAGTACTGACCCTTAACATTGCCCCAAAGGTGCAGCTTAGGTTTTGTGCTCAAGTACCAAAGTTGAATTTGTACCTGAATTCTGGTCTCGGTGGCAAGGACAATCAGTTGTTCCTGGCTCTTTCTACTTCTGAGGCTGAATTAGTTGTTCACAGTTCCTCCCTCTGAGCCTCAATTGTTTGTTCCTGGCTCCTCCTCCTGAGCCTCAGTGGCCTATGACAGAGTAGGGAGGGGCCCAGTGCCTAATAAAGGCAGCAGGGAAGGAGAGGCATTATTTGGATTAGGAGGTAATAAGTGAGTTTGGCAGTGGGTAAAGGATTTGCTTTGTACATTGTGGTAGTTTTTGGATGTAGTTCTTAAGTTTGTGTCAAGAATTATTTTTTAAAAGTGAGATGTTCTAGAAGATAGAGTGAAGTCTGGCTTTAATTTAATGAGTGATTGATCTAAAATATATGTTGTGTTCTTGTGTCTCTATTAATTGGTTTTTCCTTCTCTGTTCTAGTCACTTCCTGCGGTTTCTAAACCATGGCTGATGATGATGTTGCTGCTCTGGTGGTAGATAATGGATCTGGGATGTGTAAAGCTGGGTTTGCAGGAGATGATGCCCCCAGGGCTGTGTTTCCCTCCATTGTGGGAAGGCCCCGTCACCAGGTGAGTCTTTTAATAAACTAGAAAGTTTTTCAAGACTGTGTTGGGTGTGGAAAGGATTGTCTCCTCTAGTGTGAGAATCTAGAACTAGGAGTCTCTATTTAAAAATGCAGGGTTGCCCACTTAAGATAAATGAGGAGCAATTTTTATTTTTGAGGGTTGAGGCTTTGGCATTTTCTTCCTTGAAAAGTGGTGGAAGCAAAGCCTTTGAACCTCTTTAAGGCAGAGGTGGATAGCTTCTTAATAACCTTTCACCCCCTTGCTTCTCAGGGATAGGTGGAAATGTTGAGTTATGGGGACAATCAGATCAGCCATGATATTTGAATGGTGGAACAGGCTTGAGGGGCTGAGTGACCTGCTCCTTGTCCCCTTGGGTATGTGGGCTGGGGCCTTGTAACTAACATCCTCCTGTTTTGTGCAGCTTGTTGTCTCTCTGGCCTGTTTCTTTCAGGGCCTGTAATTTGGTATTAATCCTTGCTCTGCCTGATAGGCAGACCTATACTGCCTGGGACTATTCTTATGTGGTGGTCTCTCTGAACCCTGTACTTTAGTCAGTTTTGATAGTCGAGATGTTTTAGAGAAACTCTCTTGCTAATGGCTGAAGTCTCAATAATGATGGTACAGGTTTAATAGGATAAACTTTATATAATCACATCATCTGATGTCTTTCACCAATGGGTAGTCAAGATTTAGAATTCACTGCCTGATTGGTGGATACAATGGTCTCATTCAAAAGGGAATTGGATAAATAGTTGAAAGGAGAAAATAATTGCATGGATATGGAGTGGCATTAACTGGAAATGCTCAGAGCTGGCACAGACCTGATGGGTCAAATGGGCCTAATTCTCTGCTATAATCTGATTTTATGCAGATTTGAATCTGGGGAACGAAGCTGAGCTTTGGTGCTTAGACAGTTCAGTGGCTCAGGTCATATACCTGAGCATTCCTTTCTCTGTCTTTGATCTGGAATAGTAATTGATAGCATAGGTTTAATTAGCTGCCCATCTGTCAAATTCTTTGTCTGTCTCTTGTCGCCCCACCCCCACTTCTCCCATCAACATCAACTGCTTTTTAGGATTTCTCAATTTCTACTACCCTTAGTGTGAGGAATTGCTTTCTGACCCCTTCCCTTGAATGGCATAGCTATTCTCCAATCTCTGCTCTGTGAGTGGGGGGAAATGCCATGGGATCTGTTACATCCACCTGAGTAGGTAGATGGGACCCTCCTTCAGACAGTGCAGCACTGAACTCTATGCTTGGATTATGACTTCAGTTGTGCTTTTGATCAGACGTGTGCTCTATCACCAGGCTCTTTGAAAGCATGAACTGATGCTCCCTGAATCCAACACTGTAGTTAGTCAGATGCATCTTTGTCTCTCTTCATTCTGGCAATTGGATCATTTGCCTGTTAGAAGTAAGAAATGTTTCAGTATTGGGTGTGTTCAGTAATCTTCCCTTTGACAGGGTGATTCCCATTGCTAAAAAAAAAAATGGGATTCTGATTAGCAGGAATGGTGTTTTGGAATTCCCACGAACTGTATACAGCTTGGGTAGATCAATATATAATGAATATTCAGCTGAGCTCAGTCAGCCCCTTATTCAACTGGATCAAGGTGAACCTGTATCTGAACTCCCTCAGACCAAAACTAATTTTGTGCCAATATATCTCACCCACTAATGCCTTAACATCAAAGGAATGATGCAAAAGTAGTCACTAGAATGAAGTTCTGAAAGGAAAAACTTGCATAAAGAACCATTCATACCCACTGGATGATCTGCAGCAATTCACACCCAATTACACTGATTATTTATTCACTAATGTAGATCCTCTACGGCAGCGAGGCCTGGACAACGTATGCCAGCCAAGAGCGACGTCTCAATTCATTCCATCTTCGCTGCCTTCGGAGAATACTTGGCATCAGGTGGCAGGACTATATCTCCAACACAGAAGTCCTTGAAGCGGCCAACATCCCCAGCTTATACACACTACTGAGTCAGCGGCGCTTGAGATGGCTTGGCCATGTGAGCCGCATGGAAGATGGCAGGATCCCCAAAGACACATTGTACAGCGAGCTCGCCACTGGTATCAGACCCACCGGCCGTCCATGTCTCCGTTATAAAGACGTCTGCAAACGCGACATGAAATCGTGTGACATTGATCACAAGTCGTGGGAGTCAGTTGCCAGCATTCGCCAGAGCTGGCGGGCAGCCATAAAGACAGGGCTAAATTGTGGCGAGTCGAAGAGACTTAGTAGTTGGCAGGAAAAAAGACAGAGGCGCAAGGGGAGAGCCAACTGTCCAACAGCCCCAACAAACAAATTTCTCTGCAGCACCTGTGGAAGAGCCTGTTACTCCAGAATTGGCCTTTATAGCCACTCCAGGCGCTGCTTCACAAACCACTGACCACCTCCAGGCGCGTATCCATTGTCTCTCGAGATAAGGAGGCCCAAAAGAATGTAGATCCAGATTCCACATTTCCAGCAAGTGACTTCAGCCCTGATTTTTGAATGTGCTCAATTTTTTTTTGCCCAAGATCAAAACTTGCAATGGAACCTGTTTGCAATGCAATTGCACTAATTGGAAGTACTGCATATAAGTCAAACAGAAGCTCCCTGATGACTTTTAGTGTTGGTCCCTTTGTCCTGGTTTACTGTGAATTTATCCTTTGTTTTTATTCCTCATTCTAGGGGGTGATGGTTGGAATGGGTCAGAAAGACAGTTATGTTGGTGATGAAGCTCAGAGCAAGAGGGGAATTCTGACCCTGAAGTATCCAATTGAACATGGCATTGTGACCAACTGGGATGACATGGAGAAGATCTGGCATCACACCTTCTACAATGAACTGCGAGTGGCCCCAGAGGAGCATCCAGTTCTCCTCACAGAGGCACCTCTCAACCCCAAAGCCAACCGGGAGAAAATGACCCAGATCATGTTTGAGACCTTCAACACACCGGCCATGTATGTTGCCATTCAAGCCGTGCTGTCCTTGTACGCCTCTGGCCGCACGACTGGCATTGTGCTGGATTCTGGTGATGGTGTGAGCCACACTGTACCAATTTATGAAGGGTATGCCTTGCCTCATGCCATCCTGAGATTAGACCTGGCTGGCCGGGATCTGACTGACTACTTGATGAAGATCCTGACTGAACGTGGGTATTCCTTCACTACCACAGCCGAGAGGGAGATCGTGCGTGACATCAAGGAGAAACTTTGCTACGTGGCCCTAGAGTTTGAATCTGAGATGGCGACGGCCAGCTCCTCTTCAGCCTTGGAAAAAAGCTACGAGCTCCCTGATGGCCAAGTCATTACCATTGGTAATGAGCGTTTCAGGGCCCCAGAAGCCCTTTTCCAACCCTCCTTCCTTGGGATGGAATCTAATGGGATCCATGAGACCTGTTTCAACAGCATCATGAAATGTGATGTAGATATCAGGAAGGATCTGTATGCCAACACTGTCTTGTCTGGTGGAACCACCATGTACCCAGGTATTGCTGATCGGATGCAGAAGGAAATCACATCCTTGGCTCCGAGCACAATGAAAATCAAGATCATTGCTCCACCCGAGAGGAAGTATTCAGTATGGATCGGAGGATCCATTTTGGCTTCTCTCTCCACCTTCCAGCAAATGTGGATCAGTAAGCAAGAGTATGATGAGTCTGGTCCCTCTATAGTCCATCGCAAGTGCTTCTAACCTGCTGCAGGGCTTTTACTTGCCAGGTTTAGTTCACTTACAATGTGACCTGCAGTCTCTGCTCTTTGGGCAAAAGGCAGAGTTGATGACGGGTGATCTATTGCATACATCCTGCCTCTTACTCCTTTGTACCCTTCCCTATCCAGCTCCATTTAAAACTAACTGGAAAGAAGCCTTTAAACTGCATAATGGAGACCAGTCACCATTGTGATATGAAATTGTACAGTTGTCCATGAGGATTTGAGCTTAAAGGAGCATCACCCTGCAGGAACAGGCAGGTTTATCCCAACATCTCCAAGGCTTCAATGCTACAGCTGAGTTTGCTTTTGTTATCTTTTGATATTTCTGAAGTCATAAAATACATTCTGAAATAAAGGTGACTTGTCAATGATCCTTTTCCCCTCTTGTATTTCATAATATCTAAGCAATTAGTTACTCTTTCCTTTCTTTCCTCCCACCCCGCACCCTTTGGGATTTAAGCTCAAATGAATTTCAAATTTTTAAGCAGTCATCCTGGCAGAGCCTCTCCTGAAGGCCTCAACTGTTTTACATCATTCACTCCTCATTGTGACTACCCATAGGTCTAGCAGCTAGCTCGGCCGTAGTCACTTAATACATCCATGTATTAAAAGGTGATGGCCTGGGCAAGTGGAGTTGAAGTGAGGTAAGCAATGATCTTAGTGTATAGTGGAACAGTTTCAAGGGGCCTATGGCAGACTCCAGTTTCTTATATTTGACATCAGACAGTGAAGATTTTTGTCCAAAGCTTTTATATGTCATTGCTTTGCAAGTGGCTAGTTGTAGTTTGTGGCTGTTCATGAACACAAATGATAGAACCAACTAAATATCCTTTGGAAAGCTGGTTTGGGGGTGGGGCATGGTGAAGAGGCAGCAGTGTGAATAAAAACTAGTTACAATTCATTACAGATGCAGGCCATAACTGCACACACCGTTTCATATACCTTTTTAGAATATAATTACATACAGTTCTAGTCACCACATTACAGGAAGGATATAATTACTGAGTACAGATGAGATTAACAAGAACATTGCCAGGGCTGGAAAGTTGCAGCATTGAGGAAATATTGGATAGGCTAGGGTTCTTTTCCTTAGAGCTGAGGGGTGACTTAATTGAGGGGCCGAGATAGAGTAGACAGGAAGGACCGGTTTCTCCTAGCGGAGAGGTCAATTACCAGGGGGCACGGATTTAAGGTGATTAGTAGAAGGATTAGAGGGGACATAAACTTTTTCACAAAGGGTGGTGGGTGTCTGGAATTCACTGCCCAGAACAGTGGTAGAGGCAGAAACCCTCAACTTTTAAAAGCACCTGAAGTGTTGTAACCGGCCAGGCTATGGACCAGGTGCTAGAAGGTGGGTTTAGATTGGGCAGCTATTTTTTTTTTTCCAGCTGCCTGAATGGTCTATGCTGTAACTTTTTAATGATTCTATTCTGATTACTACCTTTTACCTTTTGGGCCTCCTTATCTCGAGAGACAATGGATACGTGCCTGGAGGTGGTCAGTGGTTTGTGAAGCAGCGCCTGGAGTGGCTATAAAGGCCAATTCTAGAGTGACAGACTCTTCCACAGGTGCTGCAGAGAAATTTGTTAGTCGGGGCTGTTGCACAGTTGGCTCTCCCCTTGCGCCTCGGTCTTTTTTCCTGCCAACTACTAAGTCTCTTCGACTCGCCACAATTTAGCCCTGTCTTTATGGCTGCCCGCCAGCTCTGGCGAACGCTGGCAACTGACTCCCACGACTTGTGATCAATGTCACACGATTTCATGTCGCGTTTGCAGACGTCTTTATAGCGGAGACATGGACGGCCGGTGGGTCTGATACCAGTGGCGAGCTCGCTGTACAATGTGTCTTTGGGGATCCTGCCATCTTCCATGCGGCTCACATGGCCAAGCCATCTCAAGCGCCGCTGACTCAGTGTGTATAAGCTGGGGGTGTTGGCCGCTTCAAGGACTTCTGTGTTGGAGATATAGTCCTGCCACCTGATGCCAAGTATTCTCCGGAGGCAGTGAAGATGGAATGAATTGAGACGTCACTCTTGGCTGGCATACGTTGTCCAGGCCTCGCTGCCATAGAGTAAGGTATTGAGGACACAGGCCTGATACACTCGGACTTTTGTGTTCCGTGTCAGTGCGCCATTTTCCCACACTCTGTTGGCCAGTCTGGACATAGCAGTGGAAGCCTTACCCATGCGCTTGTTGATTTCTGCATCTAGAGACAGGTTACTGGTGATAGTTGAGCCTAGGTAGGTGAACTCTTGAACCACTTCTAGAGCGTGGTCGCCAATATTGATGGATGGAGCATTTCTGACGTCCTGCCCCATGATGTTCGTTTTCTTGAGGCTGATGGTTAGGCCAAATTCATTGCAGGCAGCTGCAAACCTGTCGATGAGACTCTGCAGGCACTTTTCAGTGTGAGATGTTAAAGCAGCATCGTCAGCAAAGAGGAGTTCTCTGATGAGGACTTTCCGTACTTTGGACTTCGCTCTTAGACGGGCAAGGTTGAACAACCTGCCCCCTGATCTTGTGTGGAGGAAAATTCCTTCTTCTGAGGACTTGAACGCATGTGAGAGCAGCAGGGAGAAGAAAATCCCAAAAAGTGTGGGTGCGAGAACACAGCCCTGTTTCACGCCACTCAGGATAGGAAAGGGCTCTGATGAGGAGCCACCATGTTGAATTGTGCCTTTCATATTGTCATGGAATGAGGTGATAATACTTAGTAGCTTTGGTGGACATCCGATCTTTTCTAGTAGTCTGAAGAGACCACGTCTGCTGACGAGGTCAAAGGCTTTGGTGAGATCAATGAAAGCAATGTAGAGGGGCATCTGTTGTTCGCGGCATTTCTCCTGTATCTGATGAAGGGAGAACAGCATGTCAACGGTCGATCTCTCTGCACGAAAGCCACATTGTGCCTCAGGGTAGACGTGCTCGGCCAACTTCTGGAGCCTGTTTCGAGCGACTCGAGCAAAGACTTTCCCCACTATGCTGAGCAGGGAGATTCCTGGCTTCTCACTAATGAACAAGAAACCAATGTATTGTGTAGACTCGTTGAACAGAGATTAACCAGATAGAGAGGATCTGGTGACTTAATGGTATTACATTAGGAAAACTAATTAAAAATAAATAAAACACACTGGAGCTCCATGGGGACTTTGACCTCGTATGAGGTCAGTGTAAGCAGTTAGGATATGCCTACGACCACCTGAGGAATCCCTGGTAAGTGAGTTTAATTGGTTTCTATTTCATACACTGCATTTAAGGGGCTGTGCTTAATTAAATCAAGTGAATGAGATAATAATGAATATTAAGCAGCCATTTTCAATGTTTCCTAATCCTTGAACTTGTGTGGAAGTATTAGAGATAAAGGATGTATGATATCCTATAACACTCCACATCAGAGCAATGTGGATATATGACAATATCCTATATAAACTCAGCTCCTTCCTGACCTCATTCCTCATTTGAGAAGGAGTGTGAGGATGACAGCAAGGCCTTTATAGAATCATAGAAACTTGCAAAACAGAAGGACATTCAGCCCATCGGGCCTGTTCTGGCTCTTTGAGTTGTGCTCAGTCTCACGTCCTCACTTTTTGTCCTTAACCATGTAGGTTCCTCATCTTCAAGCTCCTGTCCAACCCCCATTTAGAATTATTGATGCAATCAGTTCCATCACCTTTTCAAGTCAAGCGCTCTTGATCCTGATGACACTGAGTGAAATCTCCGATAAAGGTCACCTCTTAGGATTGTTCTCCTCGGAACAAGGAAGACTAACTTTCCCAATCTCTCCTCATAACTGAAGTCCCTCATTTCTGTAAACATCCTGGCAAATCTCCTCCGTACCCTTTCTTAGGCCTTTACATCTTTCTGGAAGTGTTGTGCCCAGAATTAGCCACAGTACCCCAGCTGAAGCCTAACTTGTGTTTTATAAAGTTCCAGTATGTTCTCTGTGCTTTTAAGTTCTATTCCTCTATTAATAAACCCAAATAACCATTTGCCTTTTGCTTTTATAATCACCTTGCAACTTGGGCCCCCGAGTTTAAACAAAGTGATTTTTTTTCTTCAGGAAATGATTGACTATTCAAGAAGGGAAACAAGGCCGATTGTAGTGACTCCAGAATCTTCCTGCTGTCTGCCACAGGGAGGATCATTGCAAGGATCCTCCGCAATTGCCCCTTGCAGTGGCTGAAGAACTCCTTCCAGAGTCACAGTGTGGCTTTTGCCTAACGAGAGGTCCCAAGAGAGATGATCATCGCTGCACTGCAAATCCAAGAAAAATGCAGGGAACAATTAAACCGCTCTACATGGTCTTTTTTCAACCTCGCAAAAAACAGACTCTCAACCATGAAGGCTTCTGGGAGCATCCTGTTCACATTTGGCTGCCCTCAGACATTTGTCACCATCCTCCGGCTACTCCAAGATGACATGCAAGCCATGATTCTCACCAACGGACCCACCACAGGCCCTGTCTCAGTCAAGACTGTGTCAAGCAAGGCTGTGTCTTCGCATCAACCCTCTTCTGCATTTTTCTCACAGCAATGTTATACCTCACCTCCAGTAAACTACTCACAGGAGTGGAGATAATCTACAGAACAGATGGGAAACCGTTCAATAAAAGCAAAATACTGCAGATGCAGGAAATCTGAAATAAAAACGGAAAGTGCTGGAAATACTCAGCAGGTCAAGCAGTCTCAGCAGAGATAACATTTCATATCTGTGATCTTTCATCAGAACTGGCAATGGTTAGAGAAGAATTAGGTTTTAAGCAAGTGAAGTGGTGGTGGCGGGGGGAGATGTTGATGGGGAAGAGAACAAAAGGGAAGGTGGCAGGTCGCGGGCAGGAGAGATTAAAGAACAAAGATGTTCTGGGATAAAGGCAAAAAGTGTGTTAATAGTTGTGGTGAAAGACGAACCATTAGTCCAGAAAGACTGTTAATGGCAGAATAATGAGCAGCTCTGTCCAAATCCAGAAACATAAAAAGCAGACACATGGTTAAAAAAATTTTTAAAGATAGAATATAAAAAAGGCCAGACATGTTCTGAAATTATTGAACTCAATATTGAGTCTGCAAAGCTGTAGAGTGCCTAACTGCAAAATGAGGTGCTGCTCCTCGAGCTTGTGTTGTTAGGAACATCGGAGCAGGAGTAGGCCATTCAGCCCATCGAGCCTGCTCCACCATTCAATACAATCATGGCTGATCATCCACTTCAATGCCTTTTTCCCCACACTATCCTCATATCCCTTTATGTCATTGGTATTTACAAATCTGTCAATCTCTGCTTTAAACATACTCAATGACTGAGCTTCCACAGCTCTCTGGGGTAGAGAATTCCAAAGATTCACAACCCTCTGAGTAAAGAAATTTTTCCTCATCTCTGTCCTAAGTGGCTTCCCCCTTATTTTCAAATTGTGTCCCCTGGTTCTAGATTCCCCAACCAAGGGAAACATCTTAGTTGCATCTACCCTGTCTATCTCTTTAAGTATTTTGTAAGTTTCAGTGAGATCACCTCTCATTCTTCGAAACTCTGGCGAATACAGGCCCAGTTTCCCCAATCTCTTTTCATAGGACAGTCCCGCCATCCCGGGAACAAGTCTGGTGAATCTTCATTGCACTCCCTCTATGGCAATAATATCGATCCTCAGGTAAGGGGACTAAAACTGCACACAGTAGTCCAAGTGTGGTCTAACCAAGGTTCAATACAATTGAAACAAGGCTTCACTACTCCTGTACTCAAATCTTCTGCAATAAAAGCTTAAATACCATTATTGCTTGCTGCACCTGCATGTTAGCTTTCAGAGACTAACTGATGAGGACACCCAGGTCCCTTTGTACATCTACACTTTCTAATCTCTTATCATTTAAGAAATTGTCATGCAGGCCCCCAGCTGCCAAGAATGAAGCACATTAATTTCACCACATGGACATTAAACTTCAAATTCTTGCTGGGAAGAAGAGAAGGCCTGTTACAAGGAATTGCCAGACTCCTGGCTGGAAAGACATTTTTTGCATATTAGCAGACAGTGTTGGAACAAAGGAGCTATCCCCTGCTCCTCTACAATAGGCAGAAGAGACCTGGTCAAATCAGTCAGTCACATGACCACCTGCTGGCCAACTTAGGGAGTTTTAAATTGTCGAGACAGTGTTTGAACGAGCAGAAAGCTCCTAACTCCTAGATTGAGATCATCTCTCTGTCTGCTCCCATCTCTTTCTCACGGCACTGAAATCCATTGAAGACACATGAATCCCAAGAGAGAAAAGTCTCCTACAGTGAACAAGATTTAAGAATAATACTGGGCCCCAACAAAATGCAAGATCTACCGATAAGGACTACGGTGAGCTCAAAGCACAGTAACAAAAACCACTCTTCAGAGATTGCCTCAAACCTCTCCACTATTTTTCTTATGTTCTTTTCTGTCTCTATTTGCATGTGCATATCTTACCTTCTGGGAGCGGAGCAGACCTGTGGGGAAAACAGAGCAGAGCTGATAAGTTGAGCCCAAGGATTGAGGCCCAGTCACTTACCTTCCAGGAGTGGAGCGGAGAGGTGTCCAGGCATGCCAGAGTTTGAAAACAAAGTGAGCAGTGACGTCACAGGAAAGTTCCAAGGTGATTGGTTGGTGAGTAACTGCTGTTACGGAATAACTCTAAATAGCTGGGTAAGTAACTAAAAGTAAAGGGAAAGGTCTACAGGTTTTTTTTTAATATAGTAGGTAGCTCTTTTTAGGGAATCAAGGTCCCTAGTGTAAATAATCAAATTTTTGGGTAATTTAAGGGGATAAATTAAGGGTAAGTCATGGCAGGGCAGCTCGGCAGAGTGGAGTGCTCCTCCTGTGCAATGTGGGAAGTCCGGGACACTTCCAGTGTAGCTGCATCTACTTGAAATCCGTGTTTCGGATCTGGAGCGGCGGCTGGAGAGTGTGGAGAATCCGCGAGGCTGAGATCATCATGGATAGCATGTACAGGGAGGTAGTCACACCGCAGGTAAAGACTGCTCAGGCAGAAAGGGAATGGGTGACTGCCAGGCAGAGTAGAAGAACTAGGTAGGTTGTGCAGGAGTCCCCTGGGTCCATCTCCCTCTCTAACAGATTTCCCACTTTGGATACTGTTGGGGGAGATAGCTTCTCAGGGGAATGTAGCAAGAGCCAAGTCTGTGGCACCACGGGTGACTCAGCTGCACAGGAGGGGAGGAAAAGTGGAAGAGCTATAGTGATAGGGGATTCTATCGTAAGGGGTACAGATAGGCGTTTCTGTGGCTGCAAACGAGACTCCAGGATGGTATGTTGCCTCCCTGGTGCGAGGGTCAAGGATGTCACAGAGCGGCTGCAGGACACTCTGAAGGGGGAGGGTGAACAGTCAGGTCGTGGTACACATTGGTACCAACAACATAGGTAGAAAAAGGGATGAGGTCCTGCAACAAGAATTTAGGGAGTTAGGTAGCAGATTAAAAAGCAGGACCTCAAAGGTTGTAATCTCTGGATTACTCCCGGTGCCACGTGCTAATGAGTTTAGAAATAGGAGGATAGAGCAGATGAATGCGTGGCTGAGGAGATGGTGCAGGAGGGAGGGATTTAGTTTCCTGGATCACTGGGTCTGTTTCTGGCAAAGGTGGGACCTGTACAAGTTGGACGGGTTGAACCTGAACTGGAACGGGACCAACATCCTTGCTGGGAGGTTTGCTAGTGCTGTGGTGGGGGGGGAGGGTTTAAACTAATTTGGCAGGGGGATGGGATACAGAGTGGAGGTACAGTAGTGGGTGATGTACAGTCAGATATAAAAGAGAAACTGAGTCAGTCTGGAAGGCAGAGCAAATATAGACCTGTTAAGGCACAAGTGAAAAATGCAAGGCTGGATTGCATCTATTTTAATGCAAGGAGTCTTACTAGTAAGGCAGGTGAATTGAAGCCGATGATTAGCACATGGGATTATGATATTATTGCTATTACAGAGACATGGCTGAGGGAGGGGCAGGACTGGCAGCTCAATATTCCAGAGTATACAATCTTCAGGTGTGACAGGGGAGGAGGTAAAAGAGGAGGTGGTATTGCACTGTTGATCAAGGAGTCAATTACTGCAGTAAGGAGGGATGATATCTTAGAAGGTTCCTCAAATGAGGCCAATTGGGTAGAACATAAAAACAAAAAGGGGGCTATCACTTGGATGGGAGTGTACTACAGACCTCCAAACAGTCAGGGAGAGATAGAGGAGCAGATATGTAGGGGGTGTAAAAATAATAGGGTAATAATAGTAGAGGATTTCAACTTCCCCAATATCAACTAGGATAGTCTTTGTGCAAAAGGCTTAAAGGGGGCGGAATTCTTAAAATGCATACAGGAGAGCATTTTCAGACAGTACATAGAAAGTCTGACAAGAGAAGGGGCAGTACTAGACCTAATCCTAGGGAATGAAGCTGGACAAGTGGTGGAAGTGTCAGTGGGGGGGCATTTCGGGGATAGTGACCATAACTAAGATTTAAGGTAGTTATGGAAAAGGACAAAGATGGGCCGGAAATAAAGGTACTGATGTGGGGGAAGGTCGATTTCAATTTGATGAAACGGGATCTGGCCAGGGTGGACTGGGTTCACTAATGTCCTTTAGGGAAGAAAATCTGCTGTCCTTACCTGGTCTGGCCTACATGTGACTCCAGACCCACAGCAATGTGGTTGACTCTTACATGCCCTCTGAAATGGCCTAGCAAGCCACTCAGTTGTATCTAACCGCTACAAAGTCAATAAAAAGGAATGAAACCGGACAGACAACCCAGCATCGACCTAGGCACCGGAAATGACAACGGCAAACCCAGCCCTGTCGACCCTGCAAAGTCCTCTTTACTAACATCTGGGGACTTGTGCCAGAGTTGGGAGGGCTGTCCCACAGACTAGTCAAGCAACAGCCTGACATAGTCAAACTCACGGAATCATACCTTACAGACAATGTCCCAGACACTGCCATCACCTCCCCGGGTATGTCCTGTCCCACCGGCAGGACAGACCCAGCAGAGGTGGTGGCACAGTGGTATACAGTAGGGAGGGAGTTGCCCTGGGAGTCCTCAACATCGACTCTGGACCCCATGAAGTCTCATGGCATCAGATCAAACATGGACAAGGAAACCTCCTGCTGATTACCACCTACCGCCCTCCCTCAGCTGATGAGTCAGTACTCCTCCATGTTGAACAGCACTTGGAGGAAGCACTGAGGGTGGCGAGGGCACAGAATGTACTCTGGGTGGGGGATTTCAATGCCATCACCAAGAATGGCTCGGTAGCACCACTACTGACCGAGCTGGCCGGGTCCTAAAGGACATAGCTGCGACCTTGTCCTCACAAATCTGCCTGCCGCAGATGCATCTGTCCATGACAGTATTGGTAGGAGTGACCACCGCACAGTCCTTGTGGAGACGAAGTCCTGCCTTCACATTGTGATGTGTGGCACGACCACTGTGCTAAATGGGATAGATTTCCAGCAAATCTAGCAATGCAAAACTGGGCATCCATGAGGCGCTGTGGGCCATCAGCAGCAGCAGAATTGTACTCAACCACAATCTCTAACCTCATGGCCCAACATATCCCCCACTCTATCATTACCATCAAGCCAGGAGACCAACCCTGGTTCAATGAAGAGTGCAGGAGGGCATGCCAGGAACAGCACCAGGCATACCTCAAAATGAGGTGTCAACCTGGTGAAGCTACAACCCAGGACTACTTGCATGCCAAACTGCGTAAGCAGCATGCGATAGACAGAGCTAAGCGATCCCATAACCAACGGATCAGATCGAAGCTCTGCAGTCCTGCCACATCCAGCCGTGAATGGTGGTGGACAATTAAACAACTAACTGGAGGAGGTGGCTCCACAAATATCCCCATCCTCAATGATGGGGGAGCCCAGCACATCAGTGCGAAAGACAAGGCTGAAGCATTTGCAACAATCTTCAGCCAGAAGTGCCGAGTTGATGATCCATCTCGGCCTCCTCCTGAAGTTCACAGCATCACAGATGCCAGACTTCAGCCAATTCGATTCACTCCGCGTGCTATCAAGAAACGACTGAAGGCACTGGATACTGCAAAAGCTACGGGCCCTGACAATATTTCGGCAATAGTACTGATGACTTGTGCTCCAGAACTTGCCGCAACCCTGGCCAAGCTGTTCCAGTACAGCTACAACACTGGCATCTACCCTGCAATGTGGAAAATTGCCCAGGTATGTCCTGCACACAAAAAGCAGGACAAGTCCAACCCAGCCAATTACCGCCCCATCAGCCTACTCTCAATCATCAGTAAAGGATGGAAGGTGTCATCAACAGTGCCATCAAGTGGCACTTGCTTAGCAATAACCTGCTCAGTGACGCTCAGTTTGGATTCCGCCAGGGCCATTCAGCTCCTGACCTCATTACAGCCTTGGTTCAAACATGGCCAAAAGAGCTGAACTCAAGAGGTGAGGTGAGAGTGACTGCCCTTGACATCAAGGCAGCATTTGACAGAGTGTGGCATCAAGGAACCCTAGCAAAACTGAAGTCAATGGGAATCAGTGGGAAAACCCTCCGCTGGCTGGAGTCATACCTAGCGCAAAGGAAGATGGTTGTGGTTGTTGGAGGTCAATCATCTGAGCTCCAGGACATCATCGCAGGAGTTCCTCAGGAAAGTATCCTAGGCCCAACCATCTTCAGCTGCTTCATCAATGACCTTCCTTCAATCATAAGCTCAGAAGTGGGGATGTTCGCTGATGATTGCACAATGTTCAGCACCATTCGTGACTCCTCAGGTACTGAAGCAGTCTGTGTAGAAATGCAGCAAGACCTGGACAATATCCAGGCTTGGGCTGATAAGTGGCAAGTAACATTCGCGCTACACAAGTGCCAGGCAATGACTATCTCCAACAAGAGAGAATCTAACCATCTCCCCAACACATTCAACGGCATTACCATCGCTGAATCCTTGATGTTAAGCTGCTGTTTGCGGAAAGAAGCGGCCGGCGGGTGACGCAAACATGGCGGCTGAGGACACCGCCCTCCCGCCAGGGCGTCGGTGAGGTCTCATTGGCTGCCTCGCCCCCACGTGTCTGGAGGTCAAGGGGTCAAAAGCTGCCTGCAGCCTCCGCGCAGCCGCGGTTTGGGTGACTTGAAGCCCCGCCCATGGGGTGGGGGAGGGGGGTCAGCACCAGACTCTTAAAGGGACCCTGCACCACCAGAACTCTCCCAAACTCTTAAAGGGACCCAACATGGACAGAAAGTGCAAGAGACTTGGAGAGCAAGTAATAGAGAGGGAAATAGAAAATAGAGAGTGATGGGGAGAGAGAGAGGAAGAACTGAGCTTGAAAGAATCATAGAGAGATGGAGAGACTGAGAGAAAATAGGTGAGAGGGAGAGAGTGAGAGAGCAAGAGATGGTGAGAAATGGAGGGAGAATCTCCTCAATTGGACAGAGATGGAGAGAGAGTGATAGAGAGATGTGAAGAGAGATCAAGGAGAAAGGAAGGTGGAGAGTGAGGGAGAGGTGGAGTTTGAGAGTGAGGAAACAGATAAATGGAAAGATAAAGGTGAGGAGAGAGTAACAGAGCAGAAGAGAGAGCGAGAGAGAGATGGAGAGATGGAGAGAGAGAGAGAGTGGGAAGGAAAATGAGAAATTAGAGGAAAAAAGCAGACACAGGGTGTACAGAAAGTGCGAAAAATGAATGAGAAATAGAGTGTCCGTCAGAGAGAGAGGGAAAGTCTGGGATATATGTGCGCAGAGAGAGAGGCAGATCGTGTGTGTGTGTGAGAGAGAGAGAGACATCAGCACACGTTCACAGGAAAGAAAGTCTCGCCATGTCAAACAGTCATTTAATTGGATGCACAATCAGACAAAAGTAACTTTATCCCCGGGAGAATGAGTGGAGTCAGACATATAAAAACAGATTGCAGGTTAATGCCCAGATAGTCTGGGATATATGTGGGCAGAGAGAGAGGCAGATAGTGTGTGTGTGTGTGAGAGAGAGAGACATCAGCACACGTTCACAGTAAAGAAAGTCTCGCCATGTCAAACAGTCATTTAATTGGATGCACAATCAGACAAAAGTAACTTTATCCCCGGGAGAATGAGTGGAGTCAGACATATAAAAACAGATTGCAGGTTAATGCCCAGTACCATTTTTCAGGAAGGCAAGGCTAAGGGAGTAAACCCTAACAGAAAATCCGGAGCGGAACCCCGTAGGCGGTCATGTGTCACCTTTGGCATGTTTCCGGCAGTTCCTGCAGCCATACTGGTGCCAAACGTCGTGCTCTGCACTCCTTTGGACCCCACCAGAAAGGCCAAGAGGGGGGTTTTGACGCTTGGGCAACTCTCAACCTCCATACATTCGCCCAGGCATGCGCCATGGAGAGGTCACTTCATAGTTGCCTCGCAGCGACTGACACCACTGACCACCTCCAGGTGCTTACCCATTGTCTCTCGAGACAAGGAGGCCAAAGAAGAAGAAGAGCAGGTCAGAGGCTTGGAATCCTGAGGTGAGTAACTCACCTCCTGACTCCCCAAAGCCTGTCCACCATCTACAAGGCACAAGTCAGGGGTGTGATGGAATACTCTCCACTTGCCTGGATGGGTGCAGCTCCAACAACACTCAAGAAGCTCGACACCATCCAGGACAAAGCAGCCCGCTTGATTGGCACCCTATCCATAAACATTCACTCCCTCCACCACTGACGCACAGTGGCAGCAGTGTGTACTGTCTACAAGATGCACTGCAGCAATGCACCAAGGCTCCTTAGACAGCACCTTCCAAACCCGCAACCTCTACAGAATAGAAGGACAAGGGCAGCAGATGCATGGGAACACCACCACCTGCAAGTTTCCCTCCAAGTCACACACCATCCTGACTTGGAACTATATCGCCGTTCCCTCACTGTCGCCGGGTCAAAATCCTGGAACTCCCTTCCTAACAGCACTGTGGGTGTACCTACCCCAAATGGACTGCAGCGGTTCAAGAAGGCAGCTCACCACCACCTTCTCAAGGGCAATCAGGGATGGGCAATAAATGCTGGCCTGGCCAGTGACGCCCACATCCCATGAATGAATTTTTAAAAAGCTACTTGTAGGAACGTCTACATGAGACCAGTGGGAGTCATTCAAAGAGGAAATAGTAAAGGTTCAGAGCCAACATGTACCCGTTAAGGTGAAGGGTAAGACCAACAAGTCCAGGGAACCCTGGATGTCAAGGGATATAGAGGATTGGATCAGGAATAAAAAAGGAGGCTGATGGCAGATTCAGAACACTGAAAACAGCGGAGGTACCAGAGGAATATAGAAAGTGTAGGGGGGGGGCGGAACTTAAAAAGGTAATTAGGAGAGCGAAGAGGGGACATGACAAAACACTGGCGGGCAAGATAAAGGAAAATCCTAAGGTGTTTTATAACTATATTAAGGGCAAGAGGATAACCAGAGAAAGAGTAGGCCCCATTATGGAGCAAAGTGGCAAACTGTGTGTGGAGCCGGAGGACATAGGTGAGGTTTTAAATTACTACTTTGCATCTGTGTTCACTATGGAGAAGGACGATGTAGGTGTCGAGATCAGGAGTTCTTCTTCTTTGGCCTCCTTATCTCGGGAGACAATGGGTAAGAGCCTGCAGGTGGTCAGTGGTTTGTGAAGCAGCGCCTGGAGTGGCTATAAAGGCCAATCCTTAGTTTAGTTTAGTTTAGAGATACAACACTGAAACAGGCCCTTCAGCCCACCGAGTCTGTGCCGAACATCAACCACCCGTTTATACTAATCCTACACTAATCCCATATTCCTACCACATCCCCACCTGTCCCTATATTTCCCTACCACCTACCTATACTAGGGGCAATTTATAATGGCCAATTTACCTCCCAACCTGCAAGTCTTTTGGCTTGTGGGAGGAAACCAGAGCATCCGGAGGAAACCCACGCAGACACAGGGAGAACTTGCAAACTCCACACAGGCAGTACCCAGAATTGAACCCAGGTCGCTGGAGCTGTGAGGCTGCGGTGCTAACCACTGCACCACTGTGACAGACTCTTCCACAGGTGCTGCAGATAAAATTGGTTGTCAGGGCTGTTTCGCAGTTGGCTCTCCCCTTGCGCTTCTGTCTTTTTTCCTGCCAACTGCTAAGTCTCTCGGCCCAGATGAGATGTATCCCAGGCTGCTATGTGAGGCAAGGGAGGAGATTGCAGGGACTCTGACACAAATTTTCAGAGCCTCTCTGACCATGGGAGAGGTGCCAGAGGACTGGAGGACCGCAAATGTGGTACCAGTATTCAAGAAGGCTAGTAGGGATAAACCAGGTAATTTTAGGCCGGTGAGTCTAACATCTGTGGTAGGGAAACTATTGGAAAAGATTCTGAGGGACAGGATTAATCTCCACTTGGAGAGGCAGGGATTAATCAGGGATAGTCAGCATGGCTTTGTCAGGGGAAGATAGTGTCTAACTTGATTGAATTTTTTTGAGGAGGTGACCAGATGTGTAGATGAGGGTAAAGCAGTTGATGTAGTCTACATGAACTTCAGTAAGGCTTTTGATAAGGCCCCGCATGGGAGATTGGTTAAGAAGGTAAGAGCCCATGGGATCCAGGGCAATTTGGCAAATTGGATCCAAAATTGGCTTAGTGACAGGAGGCAGAGGGTAATGGAAGAGGGTTGTTTTTGAGAGTGGAAGCCTGTGACCAGTGGTGTACCACAGGGATCGGTGCTGGGACCCTTACTGTTTGTAGTGTACATTAATGATTTAGACATGAATATAGGAGGTATGATCAGTAAGTTCGCAGATGAAACGAAAATTGGTGGTGTCGTAAATAGTGAGGAGGAAACCCTTACAGTACGATATAGATGGGCTGGTAAGATGGGTGGAGCTGTGGCAAATGGAAGTTAATCCTGAGAAGTGTGAGGTGATGCATTTTGGGAGGACTAACCAGGCAAGGGAATATACAATGGATGGTAGGACCCTAGGAAGTACAGAGGGTCAGAGGGACCTTGGTGTACTTGTCCATAGATCACTGAAGGCAGAAGCACAGGTAGATAAGGTGGTTAGGAAGGCATATGGGATACTTGCCTTTATCTTGCCGAGGCACAGAATATGAGAGCAGGGAGATTATGATGGAGCTGTATAAAACGGTAGTTAGGCCAAAGCTGGAGTACAAAGAACAAAGAACAGTACAGCACAGGAACAGGCCATTCAGCCCTCCAAGCCTGCGCCGATCTTGATGCCTGCCGAAACTAACACCTTCTGCACTTCTGGGGCCCATATCCCTCTATTCCCTTCCTATTCATATATTTGTCAAGATGTCTCTTAAACATCGGTATCGTATCTGCTTCCACCACCTCCCCTGGCAGCAAGTTCCAGGCACTCACCACCCTCTGTGTAAAAAACTTGCCTCGCACATCCCCTCTAAACTTTTCCCCTCGCACCTTAAACCTATGTCCCCTAGTAACTGATTCTTCCACCCTGGGAAAAAGCTTCTGACGATCCACTTTGTCCCATGCCGCTCATAACTTTGTAAACCTCTATCATGTCACCCCTCCACCTCCGTCGTTCCAGTGAAAACAATCAGAGTTTATCCAACTCTCCTCATAGCTAATGCCCTCCAGACCAGGCAACATCCTGGTAAACCTCCTCTGTACCCTCTCCAAAGCCTCCACGTCCTTCTGGTAGTATGGCGACCAGAATTGCACGCAATATTCTAAGTGTGGCCTAACTAAGGTTCTGTTCAGCTGCAACATGACTTGCCAATTTTTATACTCTATGCCCCGACCGATGAAGGCAAGCATGCCATGTGCCTTCTTGACTACCTTATCCACCTGCGTTGCCACTTTCAGTGACCTGTGGACCTGTACGCCCAGATCTCTCTGCCTGTCAATACTCCTAAGGGTTCTGCCATTTACTGTATACCTCCCACCTGCATTAGACCTTCCAAAATGCATTACCTCACATTTGTCCGGATTAAACTCCATCTGCCATTTCTCCGCCCAAGTCTCCAACCGATCTATATCCTGCTGTATCCTCTGACAATCCTCATCACTATCCGCAACTCCACCAACCTTTGTGTCGTCCGCAAACTTACTAATCAGACCAGCTACATTTTCCTCCAAATCATTTATATATACTACAAACAGCAAAGGTCCCAGCACTGATCCCTGCGGAACACCACTAGTCACATTCCTCCATTCAGAAAAACACCCATCCACTGTTACCCTCTGTCTTCTGTGACAGAGCCAGTTCTGTATCCATCTTGCCAGCTCACCTCTGATCCCCTGTGACTTCACCTTTTGCACCAGTCTGCCATGCGGGACCTTGTCAAAGGCTTTACTAAAGTCCATATGGACAACATCCACTGCCCTTCCCTCATCAATCATCTTCGTCACTTCCTCAAAAAACTCAATCAAATTGGTAAGACACGACCTCCCCTTCACAAAACCATGCTGCCTCTCGCTAATAAGTTTGTTTGTTTCCAAATGGGAGTAAATCCTGTCCCGGAGAATCCTCTCTAATAATTTCCCTACCACTGACGTAAGGCTCACCGGCCTATAATTTCCTGGATTATCCTTACCACCCTTCTTAAACAAAGGAACAACATTGGCTATTCTCCAGTCCTCTGGGACCTCACCTGTAGCCAATGAGGATGCAAAGATTTCTGTCAAGGCCCCAGCAATTTCTTCCCTTGCCTCCCTCAGTATTCTGGGATAGATCCCATCAGGCCCTGGGGACTTATCTACCTTAATGCTTTGCAAGACGCCCAACACCTCCTCCTTTTTGATAATGAGATGACTGAGACTATCTGCACTCCCTTCCCGAGGCTCATCATCCACCAAGTCCTTCTCCTTGGTGAATACAGATGCAAAGTACTCATTTAGCACCTCACCCATTTCCTCTGGCTCCACGCATAGATTCCCAACTCTGTCCTTGAGTGGGCCAACCCTTTCCCTGGTTACCCTTTTGCTCTTTATATATGTATAAAAAGCCTTGGGATTTTCCTTAATCCTGTTTGCCAATGACTTTTCATGACCCCTTTTAGCCCTCCAGACTCCTTGCTTAAGTTCCTTCCTACTTTCTTTATATTCCTCAAGGGCTTCATCTGTTCCTAGCCTTCCAGCCCTTACAAATGCTTCCTTTATCTTTTTGACTCGGCTCACAATATCCCGCGTTATCCAAGCTTCCCGAAACTTGCCAAACTTGTCTTTCTTCCTCACAGGAACATGCTGGTCCTGGATTCTAATCAGCTGACTCCCACATGTCAGATGTTGATTTACCCTCAAACAGCCGCCCCCAATCTAAATTCTTCTGTTCCTGCCTAATATTGTTATAATTAGCCTTCCCCCAACTTAGAAACTTCACCCGAGGACTACTCTTATCCTTATCCACAAGTACCTTAAAACTTATGGAATTATGGTCACTGCTCCCGAAATGCTACCCCACTGAAACTTTGACCACCTGGCCGGGCTCATTCCCCAATACCAGGTCCAGAACGGCCGCATCACTAGTTGGACTATCTACATACTGTTTCAAGAAGCCCTCCTGGATGCTCCTCACAAATTCTGCCCCATCCAAGCCCCTAGCACTAAGTGAGTCTCAGTCAATATTAGGGAAGTTAAAATCACCCACCACTACAACCCTGTTACCTTTACATCTTTCCAAAATCTGAATACATATCTGCTCCTCTACCTCCCGCTGGCTGTTGGGAGGCCTGTAGTAAACCCCCAACATCGTGACTGCACCCTTCCTATTCCTGAGCTCCACCCATATTGCTTCGCTGCATGACCCCTCCGAGGTGTCCTCCCGCAGTACAGCTGTGATATTCTCCTTAACCAGTAATGCAACTCCCCCACCCCTTTTACATCCCCCTCTATCCCGCCTGAAACTTCTAAAGCCTGGAACATTTAGCTGCCAATCCTGTCCTTCCCTCAACCAAGTCTCTGTAATAGCAACAACATCATAGTTCCAAGTACTAATCCAAGCTCTGAGTTCATCTGCCTTACCTGTTACACTTCTCGTATTGAAACAAATGCACTTCAGACCACCAGTCCCGCTGTGCTCAGCAACATCTCCCTGCCTGCTCTTCCTCTTAGTCCTACTGGCCTTATTTACTAGTTCCTCCTCATTTAAGACAGGGCTAAATTGTGGCGAGTCAAAGAGACTTAGTAGTTGGCAGGAAAAAAGACAGAGGCGCAAGGGGAGAGCCAACTGTGCAACAGCCCCAACAAACAAATTTCTCTGCAGCACCTGTGGAAGAGCCTGTCACTCCAGAATTGGCCTTTATAGCCACTCCAGGCGCTGCTTCACAAACCACTGACCACCTCCAGGCGCGTATCCATTGTCTCTCGAGATAAGGAGGCCCAAAGAAGAAAGAACTTCACTAGCTGTCCTACTGCTCTGGTTCCCACCCCCCTGCCACACTAGTTTAAACCCTCCCGAGTGACACTAGCAAACCTTGCAGCCAGGATATTTGTGCCCCTCCAGTTTAGATGTAACCCGTCCTTCTTGTACAGGTCCCATCTGTCCCTGAAGAGATCCCAATGGTCCAGATATCTGAAACCCTCCCTTCTACACCAGCTGTTCAGCCACGTGTTTAGCTGCATTATCTTCCTATTTCTAGCCTCACTGGCACGTGGCACAGGGAGTAATCCAGAGATTACAACCCTAGAGGTCCTGTTTTTTAACTTTCTACTTAACTCCCTAAACTCCCCATGCAGGACCTCATCACTCTTCCTGTACTCTGTACAGTTCTGGTCACCACACTATAGGAAGGATATGATTGCACTGGAGAGGGTGCAGAGGAGATTCACCAGGATGTTGCCTGGGCTGGAGCGTTTCAGCTATGAAGAGGGACTGAAAAGGCGAGGGTTGTTTTCCTCAGAGCAGAGAAGGCTGAGGGGGGACCTGATTGAGGTATACAAAATTATAAGGGGCATTGATAGGATAGATAGGAAGAAACTTTTTCCCTTAGCACAGGAGTCAATAACCAGGGGGCATAGATTTTAGGTAAGGGGCAGGAGGTTTAGAGGGGATTTGAGGAAAAAAAAAATTCACCCAGAGGGTGGTTGGAATCTGGAACACACTGTCTGAAGAGGTGGTAGAGGCAGGAACCCTCACAACATTTAAGTAGTATTTAGATGAGCACTTGAAACACCATAGCATACAAGCCGAGGGGCCAAGTGCTGGAAAATGGGATTAGAATAGTTAGGTGCTTGATGGCCGACACAGACACGATGGGCCAAAAGGCCTGTTTCTGTGCTGTACAAATCTGACTCTATATTCTGTATAGATGCGAGTGTGGGTGTGGAGTGTATCCGTAGGCATTAACAAAATTAGAGTTTAAGTTTAAATAAATTGCACTTTTCTTTAAACCTGAGAAAGCCTGTTTGTAAAAGCAAAATACTGCGGATGCTGGAAATCTGAAACAAAAACAAGAAATGCTGGAATCACTCAGCAGGTCTGGCAGCATCTGTGGAAAGAGAAGCAGAGTTAACGTTTCGGGTCAGTGACCCTTCATCGGAACTGACAAATATTAGAAAAGTCACAGATTATAAGCAAGTGAGGTGGGGGTGGGGCAAGAGATAACAAAGGAGAAGGGAAAGCCTGTTTGTGCTCATTTCTTTGCCTTACAATTGGAAAGCGGTAAACAAGGATTCACCAAGGGGGAGCTCAAAACAGTGTGTTTAAAACAAAACCCGGTTACAAAAAGACCAGATGAAGGCTCAGACCCCTAGAGATCTTTCTCACCTGGTCGTAATAAAATACTCTGCACAACTATGCCTCCTATCAATGTGGATAACCTCACATTTTTCCACATTATATTCCACATTCTTGCCCACTCACCAAGTCTGCCAAATCCCCTTGACGCCACTTTGCATCTTCCTCAACACATATTCCCCCCTAGTTTTGTGTCATCCGCGAACTTGGAAATACTACATTTGTTCCCCACGTCCAAATCATTGATATATATTGTGAACAGCTGGGGCCCAGGTACTGATCCTTGCGGTACCCCACTAGTCACAGCCTGCCAACTTGAGAATGACCCAGTTATTCCTACTGTTTTGTGTCTGTCAACCAATCCTTAATCCATGCCAGTATATTACCTCCTATCCCATGTGCTTTAATTTTGCGAACCAACTTTTTGTGTGGGACTTTATTATTTTTTTTATTCATTTATGGGATGTGGGCGTCGCTGGCCAGGCCAGCATTTATTGCCCATCCCTAATTGCCTTTGAGAAGGTGGTGGTGAGCTGCCTTCTTGAACCGCTGCAGTCCATTTGGGGTAGGTACACCCACAGTGCTGTTAGGAAGGGAGTTCCAGGATTTTGACCCAGCGACAGTGAAGGAACGGTGATATAGTTCTAAGTCAGGATGGTGTGTGACTTGGAGGGGAACTTGCAGGTGGTGGTGTTCCCATGTATTTGCTGCCCTTGTCCTTCTAGTTGGTAGAGGTCGCAGGTTTGGAAGATGCTGTCTAAGGAGCCTTGGTGCATTGCTGCAGTGCATCTTGTAGATGGTACACACTGCTGCCACTGTGCGTCGGTGGTGGAGGGAGTGAATGTTTGTAGATGGGGTGCCAATCAAGCGGGCTGCTTTGTCCTGGATGGTGTCGAGCTTCTTGAGTGTTGTTGGAGCTGCACCCATCCAGGCAAGTGGAGAGTATTCCATCACACTCCTGACTTGTGCCTTGTAGATGGTGGACAGGCTTTGGGGAGTCAGGAGGTGAGTTACTCGCCTCAGGATTCCTAGTCTCTGACCTGCTCTTGTAGCCACGGTATTTATATGGCTACTCCAGTTCAGTTTCTGGTCGATGGTAGCCCCTCGGATGTTGATAGTGGGGGATTCAGCGATGGTAATGTTGTTGAATGTCAAGGGGAGATGGTTAGATTCTCTTTGGTTGGAGATGGTCATTGCCTGGCACTTGTGTGGCGCAAATGTTACTTGCCACTTATCAGCCCAAGCCTGGATATTGTCCAGGTCTTGTTGCAATTCTACACGGACTGCTTCAGTATCTGAGGAGTCACGAATGGTGCTGAACATTGTGCAATCATCAGCGAACATCCCCACTTCTGACCTTATGTTTGAAGGAAGGTCATTGATGAAGCAGCTGAAGATGGTTGGGCCTAGGACACTACCCTGAGGAACTCCTGCAGTGATGTCCTGGAGCTCAGATGATTGACATCCAACAACCACAACCATCTTCCTTTGCGCTAGGTATGACTCCAGCCAACGGCGGGTTTTCCCCGATTCCCATTGACTTCAGTTTTGCTAGGGCTCCTTGAT
The DNA here is from genome assembly GCF_036365525.1 of Heterodontus francisci. Taxonomy (NCBI): domain Eukaryota; kingdom Metazoa; phylum Chordata; class Chondrichthyes; order Heterodontiformes; family Heterodontidae; genus Heterodontus; species Heterodontus francisci. The sequence goes on along the minus strand of NC_090375.1, from coordinate 8,529,285 downwards.
GCCACACTCGGTCAAATGCTGCCTTGATGTCAAGGGCAGTCACTCTCACCTCACCTCTTGAGTTCAGCTCTTTTCTCCATATTTGAACCAAGGCTGTAATGAGGTCAGGAGCTGAGTGGTCCTGATGGAACCCAAACTGAGGGTCACTGAGCAGGTTAGTGCGAGGCAAGTGCCGCTTGATGGCACTGTTGATGACACCTTCCATCACTTTACTGATGGTTGAGAGTAGACTGAGTTTTGTCCTGCTTTTTGTGTGCAGGACATACCTGGGAAATTTTCCACATTGCAGGGTAGATGCCAGTGTTGTAGCTGTACTGGAACAGCTTGGCTAGGGGCGCGGCAAGTTCTGGAGCACAGGTTTTCAGTACTATTGCCGGAATATTGTCAGGGCCCATAGCCTTTGCAGTATCCAGTGCCTTCAGTCGTTTCTTGATATCATGCGGAGTGAATCGAATTGGCTGTAGACTGGCATCTGTGATGCTGGGGACTTGAGGAGGAGGCCGAGATGGATCATCAACTTGGCACTTCTGGCTGAAGATTGTTGCAAATGCTTCAGCCTTATCTTTCGCGCTGATGTGCTGGGCTCCCCCCTCATTGAGGATGGGGATATTTGTGGAGCCACCTCCTGCAGTTAGTTGCTTAATTGTCCACCACCATTCACGGCTGGATGTGGCAGGACTGCAGAGCTTAGATCTGATCCATTGGTTATGGGATCGCTTAGCTCTGTCCATCGCATGCTGCTTACGCAGTTTGGCACGCAGTTAGTCCTGTGTTGTAGCTTCACCAGGTTGACACCTCATTTTGAGGTATTTCTGGTGCTGTTCCTGGCATGCCCTCCTGCACTCTTCATTGAACCAGGGTTGGGATCCTGGCTTGATGGTAATGGTAGAGTGGGGGATATGCCAGGCCATGAGGTTACAGATTGTGGTTGAGTACAATTCTGTTGCTCCTGATGGCCCACAGCGCCTCATGGATGCCCAGTTTTGCATTGCTAGATCTGTTCGAAATCTATCCCATTTAGCACGGTGATAGTGCCATACAACACGATGGACAGTATGCTCAATGTGAAGGCGGGACTTTGTCTCCACAAGGACTGTGCAGTGGTCACTCCTCCCAATACTGTCATGGACAGAAGCATCTGCAGCAGGCAGATTGGTGAGGACGAGGTCAAATATGTTTTTCCCTCGTGTTGGTTCCCCCACCACCTGCCGCAGACCCAGTCTAGCAGCTATGTCCTTTAGGACTCGGCCAGCTCGGTCAGTAGTGGTGCTAACGAGCCAGTCTTGGTGATGGACATTGAAGTCCCCCACCCAGAGTACATTTTGTGCCCTTGCCACCCTCAGTGCTTCCTCCAAGTGGTATTCAACATGGTGGAGTACTGAGTCATCAGCTGAGGGAGGGCAGTAGGTGGTAATCAGTGGGAGGTTACCTTGCCCATGTTTGACCTGATGCCATGAGACGTCATGGGGTCCAGAGTTGATGTTGAGGACTCCCAGGGCAACTCCCTCCCTACTGTATACCACTGTGCCACCACCTATGCTGGGTCTGTCCTGCCGGTGGGACAGGACATACCCAGGGATAGTGATTGCAATGTCTGGGACATTGTCTGTCAGTTATGATTCCATGAGTATGACTATGTCAGGCTGTTGCTTGATTAGTCTGTGAGACAGCTCTCCCAACTTTGGCACAAGCCCCCAGATGTTAGTAAGGAGGACTTTGCAGGGTCGACAGGGCTGGGTGTGCCGTTGTCGTTTCCGGTGCCTAGGTCGATGCCGTGTGGTCCGTCCGGTTTCATTCCTTTTTATCGACTTTGTAGCGGTTAGGTACAACTGAGTGGCTTGCTAGGCCATTTCAGAGGGCGTGTAAGAGTGAACCACATTGCTGTGGGTCTGGAGTCACATGTAGGCCAGACCAGGTAAGGACAGCAGATTTCCTTCCCTAAAGGACATTAGTGAACCAGATGGGTTTTTACAACAATCGACAATGGTTTCATGGCCATCATTAGACTAGCTTTTTTAATTCCAGATTAATTGAATTCAAATTCCACCTTCTGCTGTGGTGGGATTCGAACCCGTGTCCCCAGAGAAATACCCTGGGTCTCTAGGTTACTAGTCCAGTGATAATACCACTACGCCACCGCCTACCCGCAAAAGCCTTCAAAAGCCTTCTGAAAATTCAAGTATACCACGTCCACTGATTTCCCTTTATCAATCCTGTTAGTAACATCCTCAAAAAACTCCAACAGGTTCGTCAAACATGATTTCCCATTCATAAATCCATGTTGACTATGCCCAATCAGATCATTATTATCCAAGTATTCATTTATCACGTCCTTTCAAATAGATTGTAGCATTTTCCCCCCTACTTATGTCGTTCATTGTTTTCTTGCTCATTCCCCCTTCTTAAATAGTGGGAGGAATAGCCATCTTCCAATCTGCAGGAACCAGTCCAGAATTTATAGAATTTTGGAAGATGATCACCAATGCATCCACTATCTCCATAGCTACCTCTTTCAACACTCTGGGATGTAGAATATCAGGTCCTGGGGATTTATCAACCTTCAGTCCCATTAAATTCTCCAATATAGCCTTCTTACTGATACTAATTTCCTTCAATTCCTCATTCTCCCTAGTCCCTTGGATCTCTAATTCTGGGAGATTTCTTGTATCTTCCTCAAGAAGACAGAGGCAATGTAATCATTTAGCTTCTCTGCCATTTCTCTATTCCCATTATAAATTCTCCTGACTGCCTGTATTGGACCCAAATTTGTCTTAGCCAAACATTAGCCACAGCCGACTGGCTTTTCTTTTGGGGTTTTTGTGCCTTGAAGGAATATATAGTTGATGTAAACGATGTAATATTTCTTTAAAGACTATCCATTGCCTATGTACTGTCATACCTTTTAATGTATTTTCCCAATCCACCTCAGCCAATTTGCCCCTCATACCTGCATAATTTCTTTTGTTCAAATTTAACACCCTGGCTTCAGATTGAACTACCTCACTTTCAAACAATGTAAAATTCTATCATATTATGGTCACTCATCCCTAAAAGGTTCTTTTACAACAAGATTATTAATTAGCCCTTTATCATTACATAATACTAAATCTAAAATAGCCTGTTCTCTAGTTGGTTCCTCAACATACTGCTCAAGAAAACCATCCCTAAACACACTCCAGAAACACTTCCTCCACAGCATTAGTGCTCATTAGGTTTACCCCATCTATATGCAGATTGAAGTCACCCATGATTACTGTATTACCTATACTTCTATAATTTCCTGATTAATACCATGCCCCAGACTACCATTGTTTGGTGGCCTATAAACAACTCCTACCAATCTTTAAAAGCAAAATACTGCGGATGCTGGAAATCTGAAACCAATCTTTGCTGCCCTTGCTGTTTCTTAGCTTCACCCAAACAAATTCCACATTTTCTTCTTCCGATCAAAGATCCTTCCTTACTAATGTACTGATCCCATCCCTTATTATCAGCACAACACCACCTCCTTTTCCTTTTTGCCCGTCCTTCCTATATGTCAAATATCCTTGAATATTCAGTTCCCAGTCTTGGTCACCCTGTTGCCATGTTTCTGTTATGGCAATTAGATCATACCCATTTACCTCTATTTGTGCCTTTAAATCATCCATTTTTTTGTGAATGCTGTGTACATTCACATAGAGTGCCGTTAACCTTGTATTCTTGACATTCTGCATTCTAAGCCTAGTTGATGCTCGCCTTTGTTTCACCTGCCTTCCAATGTCACTTGCTACTTTTCTACTTCCTGTTACCAGCTTTACTTCCTTCCAGTTTGAGCTACCCCTCAGGTTCCCATCCCCCTGACAAGCCAGTTTAAAACCTCCTCAACAGCACTAGAAAATCTTCCTGCGAGGATATTACTCCCAGTCCTGTTAAGGCATAGCCCGTCTATCTTGTGCAGATCCCACTTGCCCCAGAACCAGTCCCAATGCCTCAGAAATCTGATGCCCTCCTTCCTACACCAATCCTCTAGTCACATGTTCAATCGATCGCTCCTCCTCTGCTCACTAGCACATAGCACTGGGAGTAATGCTGAGATAACTGCTCGAGGTCCTGCTTTTTAATCTCCTTCCTAACTCCATAAAATCTGCTTTCAGGACCTCATTCCTCTTCCTACCTATGTCATTGGTATCAATGTGGACCATGACCTCTGGCTGGTCACCCTCCCCCAGAAGGATGTCCTGCAGCCACTCTGACATCCTTAACACTGGCACCAGTGAGACAGCACACCATCCAGGAGTCACATTTACTGCCACAGAAACACCTGTCTGATCCCCTGACTATCAAATCCCCTATCACTATTGCTCTTCCACTGTTCTTCCTCCCCTCCTGTGCAGCTGAGTCACCATTGGTGCCACAGACGTTGCACTGGCTGTACTCCAAGGAACCATTGTCCTCACCAGTATCCAAAATGAAAAACCAATTAGCAAGCAAGATAGACTGAGGGGACTACTGCACTGCCTACCTGGTTCTCTTCAACTGCCTGATGGTCACCTTCCTGCCTGCATACTCCTAACCTGCAGCATGACCCACCTCCCCAAACATGCCATCCACATAGTCCTCTGCCTCACAGATGCACCACTCAAGTTCAGAAACCCACAGCTAAAGCTTCTGCAGCCAGTAAAACTTCCTGCAGATGTGTTATCTAGGACACATAGTGCATCCATGACTTCCCACATACCACAGGATGTACATTCGGCTGGGCTGGGCTGCATAGACTAAGTAGAATACTCACCCACACACCCACCCAGATGAAGCAACGCTGAGGAAGCCCTGCTTTTATACTTTCTGAAAACCAACTGATTCAAGTGTCTGCAAACCAGTTTAAGCCAGCTCCTGAGTAACTAGCTGCAGCTGCTCCCAGACAGCTTGTATACCCCTGTTTTAAGGCTGGAATAAAACTTAACTTCTCTTAACTTAAACAGTAGTTTTTAGTTAACTACTAAATTGAAGAAAAAACTCAACTTTAAATAGAAATTAACCCTTAAAACTCCTTCTCACCAGACTCAGCAGCTCTCAATGCAGATGTTCACAGGAACACTGCAGCAGGCCAAGGATAGAGATGTGAGCATGAGAGCAGGGTGGGTTGTTGAAATGGCAAGCAACAGGAAGCTCAGGGTCATACTTTCGGACTGAGCAGAGGTGTCCCGCAAAGCGATCACCCAATCTGTGTTTGGTCTCCCCAATGTAGAGGAGACCACACTGTGAGCAGTGAATACAGTATACTACATTGAAAGAAGTACAAGTAAATCATTGCTTCACCTGGAAGGGGTGTTTGGGGCCTTGGATAGTGAGGAGAGAGGAGGTAAATGGGCAGGTATTACACCTCCTGCGTGGGAAGGGGACGAGGTGTCGGGGTGATGGAGGAGTGGAGCAGGGTGTCGCAGATGGAACGATCCCTTCGGAATGCTGACAGGGGAAGGGAGGAGAAGATGCATTTGGTAGTGGCATCACGCTGAAGGTGGCAGAAATGGCGGAGGATGATCCTTTGGATGTGGAGGCTGGTGGGGTGGAAAGTGAGGACAAGGGGAATCCTGTCGCGGTTCTGGGAGGGAGGGGAAGGGGTAAGGGCAGAAGCGCGGGAAATAGGTCAGTCAAGGGCCTTGTCAACCACAGTGGGGGGGGGGGGGAATCTTCGGTTGAGGAAAAAGGAAGACATATCAGAAGTGTTGTTGTGGAAGGTTGCGTCATCAGAGTAGATGCATCGGAGGTGAAGAAACTCAGAGAATGGGATTGAATCCTTACAGGAAACAGAGTGTGAGGTAGTGTAGTCGAGGTAGCTGTGTGAGACGGTTTATAATGAATATTGGTGGACAGCCGATCCCCAGAGATGGAGACAGAGAAGTCGAGAAAGGGAAGGGAAGTGTTGGAGATGGACCATGTAAAGGTGAGAGAAGGGTGGAAATTGGAAGCAAAGTTGATGAAGTTTTCCAGTTCGGGGCAGGAGCAGGAAACGGCACCGATACAGTCATCAATGTACCGGAAAAAGAGTTGAAGGAGGGGGCCTGAGTAGGACTGGAACAAGGAATGTTCGACATATCCTACAAAAAGACAGGCATAACTAGGACGGATGCGGGTACAAATAGCAACACCTTTTATTTGGAGGAGGTGAGTAGAGTTGAAGGAGAAGTTGTTCAATGTGAGAATAAGTTCAGCCAGGCGGAGGAGGGTGGTGGTGGATGGGGACTGATTAGGCCTCTGCAAGAAAGAAACGGAGAGTCCAAGACTGTCCTGGTGGGGGATGGAGTTGTAGAGAGATTGGACGTCCATAGTGAAGAGGAGGCGGTTTGGGCCAGGAAACTGGAAATTGTCAAAATTACATAGGGTGTCAGAAGAGTCACGGATGTAGGTGGGAAGAGACTGGACCAGGGGAGAAAAGATAGAGTCAAGATAGGAAGAAATAAGTTCAGTGGGGCAGGAACAGGCTGAAACGATGGGTCTGCCGGGATGGTCCTGTTTGTGGATTTTGGGAAGGAGGTAGAAGCGGGCTGTCTGGGGTTGCGGGACTATGAGGTTGGAAGCTGTAGAGGGAAGATCTCCAGAGGAGATGAGGTCAGTGACAGTCCTGGAGACAGAGGCTTGATGTTCAGTGTACGGAGGAAACTGTTCAACCTACGCCGCCTTCAATCCCAAACAAAAATTACTCCAATCTCACTCATCAAGCTTCAGCATGCAGATGACACTTGCATGTGCACTTGCTCTGAGCTCCAAATCATTGTCAACTCCTTCGAAGCAAATGAGAAAATGGGTCTTTCACTAAACTCTCAGAAAACGAAGGTCCTCTTCCAACCAGCTCCCACAGCACACCTTCCCCCTGTCAATCAAGATCAATGGCGAGATCCTGGAAAATGTGGACCATTCTCCATATCTTGGGAGCCTCCTCTCGGTGACGGCAGACATAGACGACAAGGTTCATCATCACCTCCAATGTACCAGCTCAGCCTTCAGCCTTGACATTCAATGGCATTACCATCGCTGAATCCCCCACTATCAACATCCTAGGGGTTACCATTCATCAGAAAATAAACTGTACCAGCCATATAAATACTATGGCTACAAGAGCAGGTCAGAAGCTGGGAATTCTGCAGTGAGTAACTCACTTCCTGACTCCCCAGTGCCTGTCCACCATCTACAAGTCAGGAGTGTGATGGAATACTCTCCACTTGCCTGGATGGGTGCAGCTCCAACAACACTCAAGAAGCTCGACACCATCCAGGACAAAGCAGCCCACTTGATTGGCACCCCACCCACCACCTTAAACATTCCCTCCACCACTGGTGCACAGTGGCAGCAGTATATACCATCTACAAGATGCACTGCAGCAACTCACCAAGGCTCCTTAGACAGCACCTTCCAAACCCATGACCTCCACCACTTAGAAGGACAAGGGCAGCAGATTCACCACCTACAAGTTCCCCTCCAAGCCCCACACTATCATGACTTGGAATTATATCACCGTTCCTTCACTGTCACTGGGTCAAAATCCTGGAACTCCCTCAAGAAGGCAGCTCACCACCACCTTCTCAAGGGCAATTAGGGATGGGCAATAAATGCTGGCCTAGCCAACGACACTCACATCCCATGAATGAATAAAAAAAACTCAGATTCTGTGCCCTTGCGACACACAGTCCTCTCTTGTCAGATGTTGCCCCTCTCTCCTTAAATCTGCTGTCATCAACCCTCTCCTCAAAAAAACAACCCTTGACCCCACCGCCCTTGCAAACTACTGTCCCTACTCTATCCTCCCTTTCCTCTCCAAAGTCCCTGAACGTGTTGTCGCCTCCCAAATCCATTCCCAAATTTCCCGGAATTCCGTGTTTGAATCCCTCTAATCAGGTTTCCTCCCCTGCCACAGAACTGAAACAGCTCTTATCAAAGTCACAAATGACATCCTATGTGACTGTGACCGTGGTAACCTTTCCCTCCTCGTCCTTCTCGACCTGTCTGCAGCCTTTGACACGGTTGACCACAGCATCCTCCTCCAACACCTCTCCACTGTCATCCATCTGGGTGGGACTGCTCTCACCTGGTTCCATTTCGATCTAATCATAGCCAGAGAATCACTTGCTTCACTTCCTGCTGCTCTGGTGTCTGCCAGGGATCTATCCTCGGCCTGCTCCCATTTTCCATCTGCATGCTGCCCCTTGGTGGCACCATCTGAAAACACAGTGTTAGCTTTCACATGTACACTGACAACACCCAGCTTTACCTCACCACCACCTCTCTCGACTCCTCCACTGTTGCTGAATTATCAGATTGCTTATTTGACATCCAGTACTGGATGAACAGAAATTTCTTCCAATTAAATATTGGGAAGACTGAAGCTGTTGTTTTCAGTTCCCTAGTTACCGACACCATCATTCTGCCTGGCAACTGTCCCAGATTAAGCCAGCCTGTTTTCAATCTTGGTGTCACATTTGACCCCGAGATGAGCTTCCGACCTCATATTTGTGCCATCGTTAAGACCGTCTATTTTTACCTCTATAACATTGCCCGACTTTGCCCCCTCTCAGCTCGTCTGCTGCTGAAACCCTCATTCATGCCTTCGTTACCTCTAGATTTGACTATTTCAACACAATCCTGTCTGGTCTCCCACATTCTACCCTCCGTAAACTTGAGATCATCTAAAACTCTGCTGCTGGTGTCTTAACTCACACCAAGTCCGTTCCCCTATCACCCTGTGCTCGCTGACCTACGTTGGCTCCTGGTCAAGCAACATCTTGATTTTAAAATTCTCATCCTTGTTTTCAAATCCCTCCATAGCCTCACCCCTCCCTATCTCTGTAACCTCCTCTAATAAATATAAATATAAATACAAGTTGTTTTTGTTCTTCTTCCAACTGGTCTTCAACATGGAGGGCTGAGGGAGGGGGAGGTGCGGTAGGTGGTAATCAGCAGGAGGTTTCCTTGCTCATGTTTGACCTGATGCCATGAGACTTCATGGGGTCTGAAGTCGATGTTGAGGACTCCCAGGGCAACTCCCTCCTGACTGTATACCACTGTGCCGTCACCTCTGCTGGGTCTGTCCTGCTGGTGAGACAGGACATACCCTGGGATGGTGATGGCGGTGTCTGGGACATTGTCTGTAAGGTATGATTCGTCGAGTATGACTCTGTTAGCCTGTTGCTTAACTAGTCTGTGGGACATAAGAATATAAGAAATAGGAGCAGGAGTAGGCCATTCAGCTCCTCGAGATGATCTGATTGGAGCCTTAACTCCACTTTCCTATCTGTCCCCCATAGACCTTGACATTTCCTTATAAGACAACCCCTTTGTCCCAGGAATCAGCCTAGTGAACCTTCTCTGAACTGCCTCCAATGGAAGTACATCCCTGATCAAAACTGTACACAATACTCTCGGTGCAGTCTCACCAATGCCCTGTATAGTTGTAGCGAGACTTCCTTACTTTTATACTCCATCTCGTTTGCAATAAATACCATCATTCCATCTGCCTTACTAATTACCTGTTGTGCATACAATCTAACTTTTTGTGATTCACGTACAGGGACACCCAGATCCCTCTGGACCGCAGCATTCTGCAGTCATTCTCCATGTAAATAATAGTCAGCTTTTCTATTCTTCCTGTCAAAGTAGACAACCTGACATTTCCCCACATTGCACTTCATCTGTTACTTAAACCGCTTTTTCCTTCATTCATTTTTCAAACCCAGCATCAGTTCCCCCTCGTTTTATTTTGACTGCAGCAAGAACTAAAAATATGTCAGCCAGCAGGCAGCATCCTGCCCCATGGTTCAGTGATGCCTCCCTACAGCTTCTCCTCCAGGTCATCAGGGAAATGTAGGCGGTCCTTTTCCCTGCAGATGGAGTACGAAGACCCTCCTGCTTGACCAAGGCGGCCTGGATGGAGGTATCAGATGAGGTCTCGAGCCGTGGGGTGATGCGGCAAACCTGGGTGCAGTGACAGAAGCATATCAATGACTTGCTCAGATCTTGCGAGGATAACTGGTCTTCCTGAAACAGTTCCATTGTTTTTCACCCTGGCTCCATGTCTTGAAGACAGAGGAAAGACAAGGCATGCAGTGGAATGTATGAGCAGCCTTGGTGCCATATTGTGCACTAAGTTGACATTTGCCATTTTTTAATGTGCTTGGATATGTTGTACAGAAGCCAGTCTGGAGTGTGTGATGTTGATACATGCTTACAATGGGTGTGATGCATCTTTTAACATGTCATTAAATCTGTACTGTCTCCTGCAGGATAAACGCACTTACAACCAGCGGCAGTAAGTAAAGACAGGTGGAGGTGTCCCGGACATCCATCTGAGGAGGAGGAGACAGAAATAGTGAGAGAGGAGGGAGGCAGAGCAATCGCAAATGGCGAGATCCTCAAAGCCTAAGGATAAAGTGTCGTTTTCAGTCTCACAGCCATTTGTGCAAACCAAAGGAAACTGTGCAAACACATTCTCAGCTGATGCTTAATGTGCCCCTGTTTGTGTCTCCACTGCAGGTGCCGCACGCGAGTGTCTGAACATTGCGAGGCCCAAGAACCCTCCTCTGGGGAGCAAGATGAAACCAATGCCCCAGAGGGTGCAGTCACCTGCCTCGTCTGCCTCCCCCAGCACAGATACATCCACACAGTCCGTGGAGTGGGGGTGGGGGGGGGTGGTTTATGATTAGAATCTGGGTCACAAGCTGATGTGCACGGCACAGACATGACCCAGCATCTGAGGGAGCATGTGCCAGTCTCCTGACAATCAGAGGACTGCTGGGGACCAGGCCCCTGCTCAGCCCCACGCTCATGATAATTCTCTGTTTGTTGCTACAAATGGTCTGCTGGATGTGAAGCAAAGCCATGTGGAAAATATATCGGAGGTGCCTGAGGTCATGCATGGCTTTGTGCGTGCCATGGAGGAGTCCATGCAAGTCATGGCGTCTGTCATGTCCCAGGTTGACCAATTGAGCCATAGGTGATTTGACCTGCACTCCGTCACTGTTGCTGTGGGCTCCAGGTAGCAGAGTCTAAGCAAGTCTCCCACCCGCCCTCCTCCTATAACCAAAAAAAAGGTCTCGGTGGTGTGTAGATAAGGTAAGGCTTTTTCTGTTTTGTTTTTTTTTCGTGTGATTGGTAAAAACTTTTCGTTCCTTTTTCATTTTTTCTAAGTTTCAGACTAACTTAAGCTTAAGATTAAAAATGGCAGGAGATCTCAGACCCGTGTTATGCTCATCTTGCTCAATGTGGGAGCTCTGACACGGCTGATGTCCCTGACTCCTTCACGTGCAGGAAGTGTGTCCAGCTGCAGCTCTTGTTAGACCGCATGACGGCTCTGGAGCTGCGGATGGACTCACTTTGGAGCATCCGCGATGCTGAGGAGGTCGTGGATAGCATGTTTAGCGAATTGGTCACACCGCAGATTAGGATTGCTGAGGGTGAAAGGGAATGGGTGACCAAAAGGCAGAGAAAGAGCAGGAAGGCAGCGCAGGTGTCCCCTGCAGTCATCTCCCTCCAAAACAGGTATACCGTTTTGGATACTGTTGAGGGAGATGGCTCACCAGGGGAAGGCAGCAGTAGCCAGGTTCATGGCACCGTGGCTGGCTCTGCTGTTCAGAAGGGCAGCAAAAAGAGTGGAAGGGCTATAGTCATAGGGGATTCGATTGTAAGGGGAGTAGATAGGCGGTTCTGTGGTCGAAAACGAGACTCCCGAATGGTATGTTGCCTCCCAGGTGCACGGGTCAGGGATGTCTCAGATCGGCTGCAGAACATTCTGAAGGGGGAGGGTGAACAGCCAGTTGTCGTTGTGCACATAGGCACCAATGATATAGGTAAAAAACGGGATGAGGTCCTACAAGCAGAATTTAGGGAGTTAGGAGCCAAGTTAAAAAGTAGGACCTCAGAGGTAGTAATCTCAGGATTGCTACCAGTGCCACGTGATAGTCAGAGTAGAAATGAAAGAATAGTCAGGATGAATGCGTAGCTTGAGAGATGGTGCAGGAGGGAGGGGTTCAGATTTTTGGGACATTGGGACTGGTTCTGGGGGAGGTGGGACTATTACAAATTGGACGGTCTACACCTGGGCCGGACTGGAACCAATATCCTTGGGGGTGCTTTTGCTAACGCTGTTGGGGAGGGTTTAAACTAATGTGGCAGGGGGATGGGAACCAAATGAGGTCAGTGGACAGTAAGGAGGTAGTAACTAAAGCCTGTAAGGAACTAGATAATGAAGTCAGCTAATGAAGTGACTAAGGGAAAGAGTAGACAGGGAGCAGATGATGAACGCAAAGGGACTGGTGGTCTGAGGTGCATTTGTTTTAATGCAAGAAGTGTAGTAGGTAAGGCAGATGAACTTAGGGCCTGGATTAGTACCTGGGAGTATGATGTTATTGCTATTACTGAGACTTGGTTGAGGGAAGGGCATGATTGGCAACTAAATATCCCAGGATATCGATGCTTCCGGCGGGATAGAGAGAGAGGTAAAAGGGGTGGAGGAGTTGCAGTACTGGTCAAAGAGGATATCACAGCTGTGCTGAAGGAGGGCACTATGGAGGACTCGAGCAGTGAGGCAATATGGGCAGAACTCAGAAATAGGAAGGGTGCGGTAACAATGTTGGGGCTGCACGACAGGCCTCCCAACAGCGAGCGTGAGATAGAGGTACAAATATGTAAACAGATTATGGAAAGATGTAGGAGCAACAGGGTGGTGGTGATAGGAGATTTTAATTTTCCCAACATTGACTGGGATTCACTTAGTGTTAGAGGTCCAGATGGAGCAGAATTTGTAAGGAGCATCCAGGAGGGTTTTCTAGAGCAGTATGTAAATAGTCCAACTCGGGAAGGGGCCATACTGGACCTGGTGTTGGGAAATGAGCCCGGCCAGGTGGTTGAAGTTTCAGTAGGGGACTACTTCGGGAATAGTGATCACAATTCCGTAAGTTTTAGAATACTCATGGACAAAGACGAGAGTGGTCCCAAAGGAAGAGTGCTAAATTGGGGGAAGGCCAACTATACCAAAATTCGGCAGGAGCTGGGGAATGTAGATTGGGAGCAGCTGTTTGAAGATAAATCCACATTTGATATGTGGGAGGCTTTTAACGAGAGGTTGATTAGCGTGCAGGAGAGACATGTTCCTGTGAAAATGAGGGATAGAAATGGCAAGATTAGGGAACCATGGATGACAGGTGAAATTGTGAGACTAGCGAAGAGGAAAAAGGAAGCATACATAAGGTCTAGGCGGCTGAAGAAAGACGAAGCTTTGAAAGAATATTGGGAATGTAGGACCAATCTGAAACGAGGAATTAAGAGGGCTAAAAGGGGTCATGAAATATCTTTAGCAAACAGGGTTAAGGAAAATCCCAAAGCCTTTTATTCATATATAAGGAGCAAGAGGGTAACTAGAGAAAGGATTGGCCCACTAAAGGACAAAGGAGGAAAGTTATGCGTGGAGTCAGAGAAAATGGGTGAGATTCTAAATGAGTACTTTGCATCGGTATTCACCGAGGAGAGGGACATGACGGATGTTGAGGTTAGGGACAGATGTTTGATTACTCTAGGTCAAGTCGGCATAAGGAGGGAGGAAGTTTTGGGTATTCTAAAAGGCATTAAGGTGGACAAGTCCCCAGGTCCGGATGGGATCTATCCCAGGTTACTGAGGGAAGCGAGAGAGGAAATAGCTGGGGCCTTAACAGATATCTTTGCAGCATCCTTAAACACGGGTGAGGTCCCGGAGGACTGGAGAATTGCTAATGTTGTCCCCTTGTTTAAGAAGGGTAGCAGGGAGAATCCAGGTAATTATAGACCGGTGAGCCTGACGTCAGTGGTCGGGAAGCTGCTGGAGAAGATACTGAGGGATAGGATCTATTCCCATTTGGAAGAAAATGGGCTTATCAGTGATAGGCAACATGGTTTTGTGCAGGGAAGGTCATGTCTTACCAACTTAATAGAATTCTTTGAGGAAGTGACAAAGTTGATTGATGAGGGAAGGGCTGTAGATGTCATATACATGGAACAAAGAACAAAGAAAATCACAGCACAGGAACAGGCCCTTCGGCCCTCCAAGCCTACGCCGATCCAAATCCTCTATCTAAACCTGTCGCCTATTTTCTAAGGGTCTGTATCTCTTTACTTCCTGCCCATTCATGTGTCTGTCTAGATACATCTTAAAAGACACTATCGTGCCCGCGTCTACCACCTCCGCTGGCAACGCGTTCCAGGCACCCACCACCCTCTGCGTAAAGAACTTTCCACGCATATCCCCCCTAAACTTTTCCCCTTTCACTTTGAACTCGTGTCCCCTAGTAATTGAATCCCCCACTCTGGGAAAAAGCTTCTTGCTATCCACCCTGTCTATACCTCTCATGATTTTGTACACCTCAATCAGGTCCCCCCTCAACCTCCGTCTTTCTAATGAAAATAATCCTAATCTGCTCAACCTCTCTTCATAGCTAGCGACCTCCATACGAGGCAACATCCTGGTGAACCTCCTCTGCACCCTCTCCAAAGCATCCACATCCTTTTGGTAATGTGGCGACCAGAACTGCACGCAGTATTCCAAATGTGGCCGAACCAAAGTCTTATACAACTGTAACATGACCTGCCAACTCTTGTACTCAATACCCCGTCCAATGAAGGAAAGCATGCCGTATGCCTTCTTGACCACTCTATTGACCTGCGTTGCCACCTTCAGGGAACAATGGATCTGAACACCCAAATCTCTGTACATCAATTTTCCCCAGGACTTTTCCATTTACTGTATAGTTCACTCTTGAATTAGATCTTCCAAAATGCATCACCTCGCATTTGCCCTGATTGAACTCCATCTGCCATTTCTCTGCCCAACTCTCCAGTCTATCTATATTCTGCTGTATTCTCTGACAGTCCCCTTCACTATCTGCTACTCCACCAATCTTAGTGTCGTCTGCAAACTTGCTAATCAGACCACCTATACTTTCCTCCAAATCATTTATGTATATCACAACTTCAGTAAGGCGTTTGATAAGGTTCCCCATGGTAGGCTGATGGAGTAAGTGAAGTCGCATGGGGTCCAGTGTGTACTAGCTAGATGGATAAAGAACTGGCTGGGCAACAGGAGACAGAGAGTAGCAGTGGAAGGGAGTTTCTCAAAATGGAGACGTGTGACCTGTGGTGTTCCACAGGGATCCGTGCTGGGACCACTGTTGTTTGTGATATACATAAATGATTTGGAGGAAAGTATAGGTGGTCTGATTAGCAAGTTTGCAGACGACACTACGATTGGTGGAGTAGCAGATAGTGAAGGGGACTGTCAGAGAATACAGCAGAATATAAATAGATTGGAGAGTTGGGCAGAGAAATGGCAGATGGAGTTCAATCAGGGCAAATGCGAGGTGATGCATTTTGGAAGATCCAATTCAAGAGTGAATTATACAGTAAATGGAAAAGTCCTGGGGAAAATTGATGTACAGAGAGATTTGGGTGTTCAGGTCCATTGTTCCCTGAAGGTGGCAACGCAGGTCAATAGAGTGGTCAAGAAGGCATACGGCATGCTTTCCTTCATCGGACGAGGTATTGAGTACAAGAGTTGGCAGGTCATGTTACAGTTGTATAAGACTTTGGTTCGGCCACATTTGGAATACTGCGTGCAGTTCTGGTCGCCACATTACCAAAAGGATGTGGATGCTTTGGAGAGGGTGCAGAGGAGGTTCACCAGGATGTTGCCTCGTTTGGAGGTCGCTAGCTATGAAGAGAGGTTGAGCAGATTAGGATTATTTTCATTAGAAAGACGGAGGTTGAGGGGGGACCTGATTGAGGTGTACAAAATCATGAGAGGTATAGACAGGGTGGATAGCAAGAAGCTTTTTCCCAGAGTGGGGGATTCAATTACTAGGGGTCACGAGTTCAAAGTGAGAGGGGTAAAGTTTAAGGGGGATATGCTGGAAAGTTCTTTACGCAGAGGGTGGTGGGTGCCTGGAACGGGTTGCCAGCGGAGGTGGTAGACGCGGGCACGATAGCGTCTTTTAAGATGTATCTAGACAGATACATGAATGGGCAGGAAGAAAAGAGATACAGACCCTTAGAAAATAGGCGACAGGTTTAGATAGAGGATTTGGACCGGCGTAGGCTTGGAAGGCCGAAGGGCCTGTTCCTGTGCTGTAATTTTCTTTGTTCTTTCTTTCTTTCAAGTGGGGGATGAGGAACCTGGACCACCCTCTAGGTGCTCCTTCCCCTCAGGGAGACAGGTAGGTGCCATCATCTACACAGGTTGACGAGGAGCATGTACCAGCTGCCCCAGGGCCTTCCTCTCAGGATACCCCCAGGATAAGCAGCGCATCATCTTCCCCCTGGCCATTGACCGCTTACCTCCAGCAGGTAGAAACATGGGGAATACTCAAGAACCAGTACTACATACCTCCAGTAGGATGGAGTCATCAAGGCCCTGTTCCTCCAGAAGACACCCACCACAGTTATTCACAGCACCAGGGCAGCGCAGTGACAAACTGTCTTCACCTCTAAGTGCTGTCCTTACCTGGTCTGGCCTACATGGGATTCCAGACCCACAGCAATGTGGTTGACTCTTACATGCCCTCTGAAATGGCCTAGCAAGCCACTCAGTTGTATCTAACCGCTACAAAGTCAATAAAAAGGAATGAAACCAGACGGACCACACGGCATCGACCTAGGCACCGGAAACGACAACGGCAAACCCAGCCCTGTCGACCCTGCAAAGTCCTCCTTACTAACATCTGGGGGCTTGTGCCAAAGTTGGGAGAGCTGTCCCACAGACTAGTCAGCAACAGCCTGACATAGTCATACTCACGGAATCATACCTTACAGACAATGTCCGAGACACTGCCATCACCATCCCCGGGTATGTCCTGTCCCACCGGCAGGACAGACCCAGCAGAGGTGGCAGCACAGTGGTATACAGTCGGGAGGGAGTTGCCCTGGGAGTTCTCAACATCGACTCTGGACCCCATGAAGTCTCATGGCATCAGGTCAAACATGGACAAGGAAACCTCCTGCTGATTACCACCTACCGCCATACCTCAGCTGATGAGTCAGTACTCCTCCATGTTGAATACCACTTGGAGGAAGCACTGAGGGTGGCAAGGGCACAAAATGTACTCTGGGTGGGGGACTTCAATGTCCATCACCGAGTGCCTCGGCAGCACCATTACTGACCGAGCTGGCCGAGTCCTAAAGGACATAGCTGCTAGACTTGGTATGCGGCAGGTGGTTAGGGAACCAACAAGAGGGGAAAACATACTTGACCTCGTCCTGAACCATCAGCAGCAGCAGAATTGTACTCCACCACAATCTGTAACCTCATGGCCCAGCATATCCCCCACTCTACCATTACCATCAAGCCAGGAGACCAACCCTGGTTCAATGAAGAGTGCAGGAGGGCATGCCAGGAGCAGCACCAGGCATACCTCAAAATGATGTGTTAACCTGGTGAAGCTACAACCCAGGACTAACTGCGTGCCAAACTGCGTAAGCAGCATGCAATAGACAGAGCTAAGCGATCCCATAACCAACGGATCAGATCTAAGCTCTGCAGTCCTGCCATATCCAGCCGTGACTGGTGGTGGACAATTAAACAACTAACTGGAGGAGGTGGCTTCACAAATATCCCCATCCTCAATGATGGGGGAGGCCAGCACATCAGTGTGAAAGATAAGGCTGAAGCATTTGCAACAATCTTCAGCCAGAAGTGCCGAGTTGATGATCCATCTCTGCCTCTTCCTGAAGTCCCCAGCATCACAGATGCCAGACTTCAGCCAATTCGATTCACTCCGCATGATATCAATAAACGACTGAAGACACTGGATACTGCAAAGGCTATGGGCTCTGACAATATTCTGGCAATAGTACTGAAGACCTGTGCTCCAGAACTTGCTGCGCCCCTAGCCAATCTGTTCCAGTACAGCTACAACACTGGCATCTACCCTGCAATGTGGAAAATTTCCAAGGTATGTCCTGTACACAAAAAGTAGGACAAGTCCAACCCGGCAATTACCGCCCCATCAGCCTACTCTCAATCACCAGTAAAGTGATGGAAGGTGTCATCAACAGTGCCATCAAGCGGCACTTGCTTAGCAATAACCTGCTCAGTGAAGCTCAGTTTGGGTTCCGCCAGGACTACTCAGCTCCTGACCTCATTTCAGCCTTGGTTCAAACATGGACAAAAGAGCTGAACTCCAGGGATGAGGTGAGAGTGACTGCCCTTGACATCAAGGCAGCACTTGACCGAGTATGGCATCAAGGAGCCCTTAGCAAAACTAAGGTCAATGGGAATCAGGGGGAAAACCCTCTGCTGGCTGGAGTCATACATAGCGCAAAGGAAGATGGTTGTGGGCGTTGGAGGTCAATCGTCTCAGCTCCAGGACATCACTGCAGGAGTTCCTCAGGGCAGTATCCTAGCCCCAACCATCTTCAGCTGCTTCATCAATGACCTACCTTCAATCATCAGGTCAGAAGTGATGATTGCACAATGTTCAGCACCATTCGTGACACCTCAGATACTGAAGCAGTCCGTGTAGAAATGCAGCAAGACTTGGACAATATCCAGGCTTGGGCTGATAAGTGGCAAGTAACATTTGCGCCACACAAGTGCCAGGCAATGACCATCTCCAAAAAGAGAGAATCTAACTATCTCCCCTTGACATTCAATGGCATTACCATCGCTGAATCCCCCACTATCAACATCCTAGGGGTTACCATTGACCAGAAACTGAACTGGAGTAGTCATATAAATACTGTGGCTACAAGAGCAGGTCAGATGCTGGGAATCCTGAGGCGAGTAACTCATCTCCTGACTCCCCAAAGCCTGTCCACCATCTGCAAGGCACAAGTCAGGAGTGTGATGGAATACTCTCCACTTGCCTGGATGGGTGCAGCTCCAACAACACTCAAGAAGCTCAACACCATCCAGGACAAAGCAGCCCGCTTGATTGGCACCCCATCTACAAACATTCACTCCCTCCACCACCAACACACAGTGGCAGCAGTGTGTACCATCTACAAGATGCACTGCAGCAAAGCACCAAGGCTCCTTCGACAGCACCTTCCAAACCCGCGACCTCTACCAACTAGAAGGACAAGGGCAGCAAATACATGGGAACACCAGCACCTGCAAGTTCCCCTCCAAGTCACACACCATCCTGACTTGGAACTTTATCGCCGTTCCTTCACTGTCACTGGGTCAAAATCCTGGAACTCCCTTCCTAACAGCACTGTGGGTGTACCTACACCAAATGGACTGCAGCGGTTCAAGAAGGCAGCTCACCACCACCTTCTCAAGGGCAATTAGGGATGGACAATAAATGCTGGCCTGGCCAGCAACACCACATCCCATGAATGAATTTTTAAAAATCTCAGCTGCTAATGTTGGGGTAGCATCTGGACATCGTGGTAGAAAACAGAAAAGAATATAATTTTTATCACGAAGTTGGCATGGATGTTGTAAATATTGTACACATATTAAGGACGTTTCAATACATATTTAATTGACTTAGTATTTGATGCACTCTTGTAACTCATTTGCTTTGTTTCAGTTGAAAAGGAGAATTATTCTTGGAGGCCTCTGGCAGGAACAACATGCCTTAAATTTGTATTTCTGTGGACACCCCCTTACATTCCTTGCATTGGTGTTTTTGTGGTTCCATTGTAACCCAGAAAAGATTTGATCTGCCAGTCACATCAAAGTGCCGCAACGTTGTAGCACCCTAAGTGTCCAGAGTAATGACTTGAGGCAGGACGATATTTCCCCTGGAGACACAGGTCTCTTTTAATGAAGTTGATAGCATACAAGCCATTAGGTACATCTGTACTGCAGGTTCAGGCGCTGTTGTCAGAACAACTACAGAAATAAATAAGACCTCAGGTGTATGTGAACATATTTGGAGAATGAGATTTTTCTCCTGCCAATGTTCCTTTATGAAGTAGCTTATTGTTAGCTGAAACGTGCAAATATGAGGACCTCCCTGATGTCCCTTGCATGCCTCTCCATGGCCCTTATATCTATAATGGAGTAGTTGCATTGCTGTCCTCCTCCTCATCCTCATCTGAATCATCCAGTTCTGATGAAGGGTCACTAACCTGAAACATTAGCTCTGTTTCTCTCTCCACAGATGCTGCCAGACCTGCTGAGTATTTCCAGCATTTTCTGTTTTTATTTCTGAGGAGGACTGGCGTTCCAGCTGTTTCTGCATTCAAAATACAACCGGGTCTAATTGCCAGGTTGTGTAATCCACAGCAGACAATGATTATTTGTGACAAGTACTGAAGAGCCCCTCCAGACGGGTCAAGGCAGCGGAAATACATTTTCCGCATGCCAATGGTATGTTTGATGATGGCTCTGGTGGATGTAACAGCAGCATTGCATTGCTCTTCAGCTGAGCTTTGGGGATGATGTACTGGTGTCATTAACCATGTAGAAAGGGGGTAACCCTCGTCACCCAGGATCCAGCCATCAACTTTGGCTGGTTCCTCAAAAACTCCAGGCAGCTGGGAGAAAATAGGCGACATGTTTAGATAGAAGATCTGGATCGGCGCAGGCTTGGAGGGCCGAAGGGCCTGTTCCTGTGCTGTAATTTTCTTTGTTCTTTGTTCTTTGTTCCTCAAAATGTATGAGTCATAACAGCTCTCTGGGAAACGAGCGCAAACCTGCATTATTCTTCTGTGGTCACAAACCAGTTGTACGTCCAAAGAGTGGAATCTTTTATGATTCAAGGACAGCAGGCTGGTCCCAGGGAGCTCCAATGTCCACGCCAGTGTGGTCAATCACCCCTTAATGGTACCAAAGGCCACAGACCTGGCTGTCTGGCTGTTCTCATCTACAGGTAAGCAGATGAAATGATTGGCACGACAAAAAAGGGCATTGGTCCTCTTTGAGGCACCTATAGGTCACAGACTGTTGTGCCATGTTTGCTGCCCATTGATTCCTGGACAGCACTGCCAGCAACAAAATTGAGTGCAGCAGTCACCTTGAGGGCAACTGGCATGGGATTCCCACTAAACCCAAGCACTTGCAGGTGACATCTTGGGCATCTCTGGCATTGCCTCTGATATACAAAGGTGATTTGTCCTTGTCCTGAGGATGTGATGGTGTGTCGGTGGACGTCTGTGATAATAAAAGCAAAATATTGCAGATGCTGCAAATATGAAATAAAAAAAGAAATGCTAGAAATACTCAGCAGGTCTGGCAGCATCTGTGGAGCGAGAAGCAGAGTTAACGTTTCAGAACTGCTGTTAGAAACATAGAAAATAGGAGCAGGAGTAGGCCATTCGGCGCTTCGAGCCTGCTCCGCCATTCATTATGATCATGGCTGATCATCCAACTCAGTAACCTGTTCTGGCTTTCTCCCCATACCCTTTGATCCCTTTAGACCCAAGAGCTATATCTAACTCCTTCTTGAAAAAATACAATGTTTTGGCCTCAACTGCTTTCTGTGGTAGTGAATTCCACAGGTTCACCACTCTCTGGGTGAAAGAATTTCTCCTCATCTCAGTCCTGAAAGGTTTACCCCGTATCCTTAGACTATGACCCCTGGTTCTGGACTCCCCCACCATCGGGAACATCCTTCCTGCATCTATCCAGCGCTCATCCCTCCCTATAGGCCCCTCATGACCATCTATTGACTGTAATACTCAAATTAACTCACCACCCCCGCAGCCGCCCAAGCAATAACAACCACTACACCCCCTGGACACTCCCCTGCTCCCTACCCTGCTCCTCCATGCACCTTTTCCCCCATGCTTTCCCTGCCATCCCCTGAAGATTTGTCCCTGCTGGTGTTGAACCTGCAGCCAAACATCCACTCCACTGTTGGTCTCCCTTGTGCCGATGGGTACAAGACATGAAACTACTGACCTCAGACACGACTGCACAAAGCCACCTGGTGTTTGCCACCTTTGAACGAATGTGAACCGGGTGGTGTGGGAATAATGCTCGCCACTAACTTCATCTGGCAGGTCGGACTTAATTTGAACTAAGTGCAGGGTAATGAATATTCATGGTATGAAAATGCATGCAAAACTACAAACCACCACCATGTGGGGGGGAGCTCCGGATCACCGCAAACACACTGCTGGCTTAATTGCAATGCAAAAACCCACCATCTGAAATCTGAAAAAACAACTCACGCTTAATTAAATAGCCAGTACGCCACCAAAGCCTCTCTTACAGGGCCCATAAAATTCCTGCCTTTGTGTCCTCCTCACAACTTGCTTTTCTACCTATCTTTGCATCGTCTGCAAATTTGGCTAAAATACATTCAGTCCCTTCATCCAAGTCGTGGAGTTATTTATAGAACAGAAGGAGGCCATTTGGCCCATCGAGTCCATGCTGGCTCTCCACGGAGCTATGCTGTCAGTCATAGAACCATAGAGAAATTACAGCACGGAAGGAGGCCATTCAGCCCGTCCTACTCTCCAGCACCTGGTCCATAGCCTTGCAGGTTACAGCACTTCAGGTGCAGGTCCAGGTACCTTTTAAAGAACTGAGGGTTTCTGCCTCCACCACTGTTCCTGGCAGTGAATTCCAGACACCCACCACCCTCTGGGTGAAAAAGTTTATTCTCATGTCCCCTCTAATCCTTCTACCAATTACCTTAAATCTGTGCCCCCTGGTAATTTACCTCCCCGCTACAGGAAACAGGTCCTTCCTGTCTACTCTATCTAGGCCCCTCATAATTTTGTACACCTCAATTAAGTCACCCCTCAGCCTCCTCTGTTCTAAGGAAAACATCCCTGCTTTTGTATTCTATACCTCGGCCAATAAAGGAAAGCATTCCATATGCCTTCTTCACCACTTTATCTACCTGTCCTACCACCTTCAGGGACCTGTGGAAATGCACTCCAAGGTCTCTCGCTTCTTCTGCCCCTCTCAATATCCTCCCGTTTAATGTGTATTCCCTCGCTTTATTTGCCCTCCCCAAATGCATTACCTCACACTTATCTGGATTGAATTCCATTTACCACTTTTCCGCCCACTCAGTAAAACCATTGATATCTTTCTGGAGTTTACAACTATCCTCTTCACTATCAACTACACGGCCAATTTTTGTATCATCAGCAAATTTCCCAATCATGCCTCCCACAGTTAAGTCCAAATCATTAATATATACCACAAACAGCAAAGGGACCCAACACTGAGCCCTGTGGAACACCACTGGAAACAGCTTTCCATTCACAAAACATCTGTCGACTACTACCATTTGTTTCCTGTTCCTGAGCCAATTCTGGATCCAACCTGCCACATTCCCCTGTATTTATATAAGATTAAACGAGGGAATGTGGGACTGAACTCACATGTTGGACCCAGACTGGATAGGGGTGGTAGGTTCCCTTCCCCGAAGGATGTCAGTGACCCAGTTGGTTTTTACGACAAACTGACCATTTTGTTAGTAATTCTGACCACAAATTACCAGATAAACGGCATTATGAGAATTGAACTCACGTCCTCTACCATATAAGGTCATGTTAAGAGCTGAGCCACACAGTGGTTCGTGATGAAATAGCGGAACCAGAAACAA
The DNA here is from genome assembly GCF_036365525.1 of Heterodontus francisci. Taxonomy (NCBI): domain Eukaryota; kingdom Metazoa; phylum Chordata; class Chondrichthyes; order Heterodontiformes; family Heterodontidae; genus Heterodontus; species Heterodontus francisci. The sequence goes on along the minus strand of NC_090375.1, from coordinate 8,505,778 downwards.
GAAAGTTGCAACACTCTTAGGAGTCGGTTATTGTAACACAGGACTGGAGGTTGTTGAGTGATACAGCACATCCAGTGCACAGCAGGTCAGAGGCTGGGAATCCTGAGGCGAGTAACTCACCTTCTGACTCCCCAAAGCCTCAGTCAGGAGTGTGATGGAATACTCTCCACTTGCCTGGATGGGTGCAGCTCCAACAACACTCAGGAAGCTCGACACCATCCAGAACAAAGCAGCCCATTTGATTGGCACCCCATCTACAAACATTCACTCCCTCCACCACCAACGCACAGTGGCAGCAGTGTGTACCATCTACAAGATGCACTGCAGCAACGCACCAAGGCTCCTTAGACAGCACCTTCCAAACCCAAGACCTCTACCAACTAGAAGGACAAGGGCAGCAAATGTATGGGAACACCAACACCTGCAAGTTCCCCTCCAAGCAACACACCATCCTGACTTGGAACGATATTACCTTTCTTTCCTTTTGCTGGGTCAAAATCCTGGAACTCCCTTCCTTACAGCACTGTAGGTGTACCTACTCCACATGGACTGCAGCAGTTCAAGAAGATATCTCACCACCACTTCTCAAGGGCAATTAGGGATGGGCCTTGACAGCGATGTCCACATCCCACGAAAGAAAAAAAAATCAACTAATGGCAGAGATCAGTCAGGTAACAACAGTTATCCTCACATCAACAATAAATTACATTTATATAGCTCCTTTAATGTAATAAAACATCCCAAGGTGCTTCACAGGAGTGTTATGAAACAAAATCTGACACGGGCCACATAAGGAGATATTAAAACGTGTGACCAAAAAATTGGCCAAAGAGGTCAGTTTTAAGGAGTGTTTTGAAGGAGGAGAGAGAGATGTAGAGGTTTATGGAGGGAATTCCAGAGCTTAAGGCCCAGGCAGCTGAAGGCACGACCGGAAATGGTGAAGTGATTAAAATCAGGGATGCATCAGAGGCCGGAATTGGGAGAGTGTAGAGATCTCGGCGTGTGGGCTGGAAGAGGCTACAGAGATAGGGACGGGTATGGCCGCGAAGAGATTTGAACACAACAGAATTCTAAATCGGAGGTGTTGCCAGACCAGGAGACAATGTGGGTCAGCGGGTATAGGGATGATGGGTGAATGGGATCCAGTGCGAGTTAGGATATGGGCAGTAGAGTTTTGGAAGAGTGAAAGTTTACGGCGGGTGGAAAATGGAAGCCTGTCATTGGAAACCTCAATAACTAAAGACCATTATTAGAGATAGCATTGCTGAGCACTTAGAAAGGCAATCAGGGAGATCAATGGGACATGGTAATTTCATTCATTTCATGGAAACGTTCAGTGTAATTACTGATAATGCAGGTCGACGAAATGCAGTGGTTGTGGAGTGCATGACATTACCAGCAATCATTTACGGAATTGTTATGTGGAAGACTTGTTTTTTTTTAGAGATATATAGCACTGAAACAGGCCCTTTGGCCCACCGTGTCTGTGCCAACCAACAACCACCCATTTATACTAACCTTACAGTAATCCCATATTTCCTACCACCTACCTACACTAGGGGCAATTTACAACAGCCAATTTACCTATCACCTGCAAGTCTTTGGCTGTGGGAGAAAACCAGAGCAACCGGTGAAAACCCATGCGGTCACAGGGAGAACTTGGAAACTCCGCACAGGCAGTACCCAGAATCGAACCCGGGTCCCTGGAGCTGTGAGGCTGCGGTGCTAACCACTGCGCCACTTGTTATGAAAAGCAAAGCATATTTTTTCTGGAAGTCTCACAATCCCAGTACAAGATTGTTTTGTCCAAAATATGTAAACAAAGACTTAGAATTAGAATTAGAACATTACAGCGCAGTACAGGCCCTTCGGCCCTCAATGTTGCGCCGACCTGTGAAACCATCTGACCTACACTATTCCATTTTCATCCATGTGTCTATCCAATGTCCACTTAAATGCCCTTAAAGTTGGCGAATCTACTACTGCTGCAGGCAGGGCGTTCCACGCCCTTACTACTCTCTGAGTAAAGAAACTACCTCTCACATCTGTCCTATATCTATCACCCCTCAACTTGAAGCTATGTTCCCTCGTGTTTGCCATCACCATCCGAGGAAAAAGACGCTCACTATCCACCCTATCTAACCCTCTGATTATCTTATATGTCTCTATTAAGTCACCTCTCCTCCTCCTTCTCTCCAACGAAAACAACCTCAAGTCCCTCAGCCTTTCCTCGTAAGACCTTCCCTCCATACCAGGCAACATCCTAGTAAATCTCCTCTGCACCCTTTCCATAGCTTCCACATCCTTCCTATAATGCGGTGACCAGAACTGCACGCAATACTCCAGGTGCGGTCTCACCAGAGTTTTGTACAGCTGCAGCATGACCTCGTGGCTCCGAAACTCGACCCCCCTACTAATAAAAGCTAACACACCAAATGCCTTCTTAACAGCCCTATTAACCTGGTTAGCAACCTTCAGGGATTTATGCACCTGGACACCAAGATCTCTCTGTTCATCTACACTACCAAGAATCTTCCCATTAGCCCAGTACTCTGCATTCCTGTTACTCCTTCCAAAGTGAATCACCTCACACTTTTCCGCATTAAACTCCATTTGCCATCTCTCAGCCCAGCTCTGCAGCCTATCTAAAGAACAAAGAACAAAGAACAAAGATAATTACAGCACAGGAACAGGCCCTTCGGCCCTCCAAGCCTGCGCCGATCCAGATCCTCTCTCTAAACATGTCGCCTATTTTCTAAGGTTCTGTATCTCTTTTCTTCCTGCCCATTCATGTATCTGTCTAGATACATCTTAAAAGACTCCATCGTGCCCGCATCTACCACCTCCGCTGGCAATGCGTTCCAGGTGCCCACCACCCTCTGCGTAAAGAACTTTCCACGCATATCCCCCCTAAACTTTTCTCCTTTCACTTTGAACTCGTGTCCTCTAGTAATTGAAACCCCCACTCTGGGAAAAAGCCTCTTGCTATCCACCCTGTCTATACCTCTCATGATTTTGTACACCTCAATCAGGTCCCCCCTCAACCTCCGTCTTTCTAATGAAAATAATCCTAATCTTCTCAACCTCTCTTCATAGCTAGCGCCCTCCATACCAGGCAACATCCTGGTGAACCTCCTCTGCACCCTCTCCAAAGCATCCACATCCTTTTGATAATGTGGCGACCAGAACTGTACGCAGTATTCCAAATGTGACCGAACCAAAGTCCTATACAACTGTAACATGACCTGCCAACTCTTGTACTCAATGCCCCGTCCGATGAAGGAAAGCATGCCGTATGCCTTCTTGACCACTCTATTTACCTGCGTTGCCACCTTCAGGGAACAGTGGACCTGAACACCCAAATCTCTCTGGACATCAATTTTCCCCAGGACTTTTCCATTTACTGTATAGTTCACTCTTGAATTGGATCTTCCAAAATGCATCACCTCGCATTTGCCCTGATTGAACTCCATCTGCCATTTCTCTGCCCAACTCTCCAATCTATCTATATTCTGCTGTATTCTCTGACAGTCCCCTTCACTATCTGCTACTCCACCAATCTTAGTGTCGTCTGCAAATTTGCTAATCAGTCCACCTATACTTTCCTCCAAATCATTAATGTATATCACAAACAACAGTGGTCCCAGCACGGATCCCTGTGGAACACCACTGGTCACACGTCTCCATTTTGAGAAACTCCCTTCTACTGCTACTCTCTGTATCCTGTTGCCCAGCCAGTTCTTTATCCATCTAGCTAGTACACCTTGGACCCCAAGCGCCTTCACTTTCTCCATCAGCCTGCCATGGGGAACCTTATCAAACGCCTTACTGAAGTCCATGTATATGACATCGACAGCCCTTCCCTCATCAATCAACTTTGTCACTTCCTCAAAGAATTCTATTAAGTTGGTAAGACATGACCTTCCCTGCACAAAACCATGTTGCCTATCACTGATGAGCCCATTTTCTTCCAAATGGGAATAGATCCTATCCCTCAGTATCTTCTCCAGCAGCTTCCCTACCACTGACGTCAGGCTCACCGGTCTATAATTACCTGGATTATCCCTGCTACCCTTCTTAAACAAGGGGACAACATTAGCAATTCTCCAGTCCTCCGGGACCTCACCCGTGTTTAAGGATGCTGCAAAGATATCTGTTAAGGCCCCAGCTATTTCCTCTCTTGCTTCCCTCAGTAACCTGGGATAGATCCCATCCGGACCTGGGGACTTGTCCACCTTAATGCCCTTTAGAATACCCAACACTTCCTCCCTCCTTATGCCGACTTGACCTAGAGTAATCAAACATCTGTTCCTAACCTCAACATCCGTCATGTCCCTCTCCTCGGTGAATACCGATGCAAAGTACTCGTTTAGAATCTCACCCATTTTCTCTGAGTCCAAGCATAACATTCCTCCTTTGTCCTTTAGTGGGCCAATCCTTTCTCTAGTTACCCTCTTTCTCCTTATATATGAATAAAAGGCTTTGGGATTTTCCTTAACCCTGTTTGCTAAAGATATTTCATGACCCCTTTTAGCCCTCTTAATTCCTCGTTTCAGATTGGTCCTACATTCCCGATATTCTTTCAAAGCTTCGTCTTTCATCAGCCGCCTAGACCTTATGTATGCTTCCTTTTTCCTCTTAGCTAGTCTCACAATTTCACCTGTCATCCATGGTTCCCTAATCTTGCCATTTCTATCCCTCATTTTCACAGGAACATGTCTCTCCTGCACGCTAATCAAACTCTCTTTAAAAGCCTCCCACATATCACATGTGGATTTACCTTCAAACAGCTGCTCCCAATCTACATTTCCCAGCTCCTGCCGAATTTTGGTGTAGTTGGCCTTCCCCCAATTCAGCACTCTTCCTTTCGGACCACTCTCGTCTTTGTCCATGAGTATTTTAAAGCTTACGGAATTGTGATCACTATTCCCAAAGTAGTCCCCTACTGAAACTTCAACAACCTGGCCGGGCTCATTCCCCAACACCAGGTCCAGTATGGCCCCTTCCCGAGTTGGACTATTTACATACTGCTCTAGAAAACCCTCCTGGATGCTCCTTACAAATTCTGCTCCATCTGGACCTCTAACACTAAGTGAATCCCAGTCAATGTTGGGAAAATTAAAATCTCCTATCACCACCACCCTGTTGCTCCTACATCTTTCCATAATCTGTTTACATATTTGTACCTCTATCTCACGCTCGCTGTTGGGAGGCCTGTAGTACAGCCCCAACATTGTTACCGCACCCTTCCTATTTCTGAGTTCTGTCCATATTGCCTCACTGCTCGTGTCCTCCATAGTGCCCTCCTTCAGCACAGCTGTGATATCCTCTTTGACCAGTAATGCAACTCCTCCACCCCTTTTACCTCCCTCTCTATCCCGCCTGAAGCATCGATATCCTGGGATATTTAGTTGCCAATCATGCCCTTCCCTCAACCAAGTCTCAGTAATAGCAATAACATCATACTCCCAGGTACTAATCCAAGCCCTAAGTTCATCTGCCTTACCTACTACACTTCTTGCATTAAAACAAATGCACCTCAGACCACCAGTCCCTTTATATTCATCATCTGCTCCCTGCCTGCTCTTCCCCTTAGTCACACTGACTTCATTATCTAGTTCCTTACAGGCTTTTGTTACTACCTCCTTACTGTCAACTGACCTCAATTGGTTCCCATCCCCCTGCCACATTAGTTTAAACCCTCCCCAACAGCGTTAGCAAAAGCACCTCCAAGGACATTGGTTCCAGTCCGGCCCAGGTGTAGACCGTCCAATTTGTAATAGTCCCACCTCCCCCAGAACCGGTCCCAATGTCCCAAAAATCTGAACCCCTCCTTCCTGCACCATCTCTCAAGCCACGCATTCATCCTGACTATTCTTTCATTTTTACTCTGACTATCACGTGGCACTGGTAGTAATCCTGAGATTACTACCTTTGAGGTCCTACTTTTTAACTTGGCTCCTAACTCCCTAAATTCTGCTTGTAGGACCTCATCCCGTTTTTTACCTATATCATTAGTGCCTATGTGCACAATGACAACTGGCTGTTCACCCTCCCCCTTTAGAATGTTCTGCAGCCGATCTGAGACGTCCCTGACCCGTGCACCTGGGAGGCAACATACCATTCGGGAGCCTCGTTTTCGACCACAGAACCGCCTATCTACTCCCCTTACAATCGAATCCCCTACGACTATAGCCCTTCCACTCTTTTTCCCGCCCTTCGGAACAGCAGAGCCAGCCACGGTGCCATGGACCTGGCTACTGCTGCCTTCCCCTGGTGAGCCATCTCCCTCAACAGTATCCAAAACGGTATACTTGTTTTGGAGGGAGATGACCGCAGGGGACTCCTGCACTGCCTTCCTGCTCTTTCTCTGCCTTTTGGTCACCCATTCCCTTTCTCCCTCAGCAATCCTAATCTGCGGTGTGACCAATTCACTAAACGTGCTATCCACGACCTCCTCAGCATCGCGCATGCTCCAAAGTGAGTCCATCCGCAGCTCGAGAGCCGTCATGCGGTCTAACAAGAGCTGCAGCTGGACACACTTCCTGCACGTGAAGGAGTCAGGGTCATCAGCCATGTCCCTGAGCTCCCACATTGAGCAAGAGGAGCATGATACGGGTCTGAGATCTCCTGCCATTTTTAATCTTAAGTTTAAACTTAGTTAAATGAAAAAGGAACGAAAAGTTTTTACCAATCACAATAAAACCAGAGAAATCGAAAAAGCCTTACCTTATAAACACCCCACCGAGTCCTTTTTTTTGGTTAGAGGAGGAGGGCGGGTGGGAGACACTACAAGTGTGGTGTCTCGGGTTCAGAAACCGCCCAAATATATAGTGTTTTACTTACCCAGCAGCCCCCTGGCCTCCGCCGAAAAACAAAAGGAAATTAAATTTACTTTCAAACGGACTTTCCCAGCTGCTCACTCGCTCACACGCTGCTCCCGAAAAAGCTGCTGCACTGAAAGGAAAGTTATTTTAAACCGCCCAAATATATAGCGTTTTACTTACCCAGCAGCCCCCTGGCCTCCGCCGAAAAACAAAAGGAAATTAAATTTACTTTCAAACGGACTTTCCCAGCTGCTCACTCGCTCACACGCTGCTCCCGAAAAAGCTGCTGCACCTGGACCCGACAACATCCTTCGGCACTATCCACAACTCCACCGACCTTAGTGTCATCTGCAAATTTACTAACCCACCCTTCTACACCCTCTTCCAGGTCATTTATAAAAATGACAAACAGCAGTGGCCCCAAAACAGATCCTTGCGGTACACCACTAGTAACTAAACTCCAGGATGAACATTTGCCATCAACCACCACCCTCTGTCTTCTTTCAGCTAGCCAATTTCTGATCCAAAGCTCTAAATCACCTTCAACCCCATACTTCCGTATTTTCTGCAATAGCCTACCGTGGGGAACCTTATCAAACGCCTTACTGAAATCCATATACACCACATCCACTGCTTTACCCTCATCCACCTGTTTGGTCACCTTCTCGAAAAACTCAATAAGGTTTGTGAGGCACGACCTACCCGTCACAAAACCGTGCTGACTATCTCTAATGTACTTATTCTTTTCAAGATGATTATAAATCCTGTCTCTTATAACCTTTTCCAACATTTTACCCACAACCGAAGTAAGGCTCACAGGTCTATAATTACCAGGGCTGTCTCTACTCCCCTTCTTGAACAAGGGGACAACATTTGCAATCCTCCAGTCTTCCGGCACTATTCCTGTCGACAATGACGACATAAAGATCAAGGACAAAGGCTCTGCAATCTCCTCCCTAGCTTCCCAGAGAATCCTAGGATAAATCCCATCTGGCCCAGGGGACTTATCTATTTTCACACTTTCCAAAATTGCTAACACCTCCTCCTTGTGAACCTCAATCCCATCTAGCCTCGTAGCCTGAATCTCAGTATTCTCAACAACATTTTCTTTCTCTACTGTAAATACTGACGCAAAATATTCATTTAACACTTCCCCTATCTCCTCTGATTCCACACACAACTTCCCACTACTATCCTTGATTGGCCCTAATCTAACTCTAGTCATTCTTTTATTCCTGATATACCTATAGAAAGCCTTAGGGTTTTCCCTGATCCGATCCACCAATGACTTCTCGTGTCCTCTCCTTGCTCTTCTTAGCTCTCCCTTTCGATCCTTCCTGGCTAGCTTGTAGCTCTCAAGCGCCCTAACTGAGCCTTCACGTCTCATCCTAACATAAGCCTTCTTCTTCCTCTTGACAAGCGCTTCAACTTCTTTAGTAAACCACGGCTCCCTCGCACGACAACTTCCTCCCTGCCTCACAGGTACATACTTATCAAGGACACGCAGTAGCTGCTCCTTGAATAAGCTCCACATTTCGATTGTTCCCATCCCCTGCAGTTTCCTTCCCCATCCTACGCATCCTAAATCTTGCCTAATCGCATCATAATTTCCTTTCCCCCAGTTATAATTCTTGCCCTGCGGTATATACCTGTCCCTGCCCATCGCTAAGGTAAACCTAACCGAATTGTGATCACTATCACCAAAGTGCTCACCTACATCTAAATCTAACACCTGGCCGGGTTCATTTCCCAGTACCAAATCCAATGTGGCATCGCCCCTGGTTGGCCTGTCTACATACTGTGTCAGAAAACCCTCCTGCACACACTGGACAAAAACTGACCCATCTAAAGTACTCGAACTATAGTATTTCCAGTCGATATTTGGAAAGTTAAAGTCCCCCATAACAACTACTCTGTTACTCTCACCCCTGTCGAGAATCATCTTCGCTATCCTTTCCTCTACATCTCTGGAACTATTTGGAGGTCTATAAAAGACTCCCAACAGGGTAACCTCACCTCTCCTGTTTCTAACCTCAGCCCATACTACCTCAGTAGCCGAGTCCTCAAACGTCCTTTCTGTCGCTGTAATACTCTCCTTGATTAACAATGCCACACCCCCCCCTCTTTTACCATCTTCTCTGTTCTTACTGAAACATCTAAATCCCGGAATCTGCAACATCCATTCCTGCCCCTGCTCTACCCATGTCTCCGAAATGGCCACTACATCGAGATCCCAGGTACCAACCCATGCTGCAAGCTCACCCACCTTATTCCGGATGCTCCTGGCGTTGAAATAGACACACTTTAAACCAGGTTCTTGCTTGCCAGTGCCCTCTTGCGTCCTTGTAACCATATCCCTGACCTCACTACTCTCAACATCCTGTACACTGGCACTACAACTTAGGTTCCCATTCCCCTGCTGAATTAGTTTAAACCCCCCCGAAGAGCACTAGCAAACCTCCCCCCCAGGATATTGGTACCCCTCTGGTTCAGGTGAAGACCATCCTGTTTGTAGAGGTCCCACCTACCCCAGAAAGAGCCTCAATTATCCAGGAAACCAAAACCCTCCCTCCTGCACCATCCCTGCAGCCACGTGTTCAACTCCTCTCTCTCCCTATTCCTCGCTTCGCTATCACGTGGCACGTGCAACAACCCAGAGATAACAACTCTGTTTGTTCTCGCTCTAAGCTTCCACCCTAGCTCCCTAAATTTCTGTCTTAAATCTCCATCTCTCTTCCTACCTATGTCGTTGGTGCCTATGTGGACCACGACTTGGGGCTGCTCCCCCTCCCCATTAAGGATCCCAAAAACACGATCCGAGACATCACGAACCCTGGCACCTGGGAGGCAACATACCAACCGTGAGTCTCTCTCGTTCCCACAGAACCTCCTATCTGTTCCCCTAACTATGGAGTCCCCAATGACTAATGTTCTGCTCCTCTTCCCCCTTCCCTTCTGAGCAACAGGGACAGACTCTGTGCCAGATATCTGTACCCCATTGCTTACCCCTGGTAAGTCGTCCCCCGCAACAGTATCCAAAACGGTTGCATTTCTACAGCGCCTTTCACAACCTCAGCATGTTCCAAAGTATGTCACAATCAATGAAATAGTTTTGAAGTGTGTTAACTATTGTAATGTCCTAAATGCGGCAATTTGTGCACAGCATGATCCCACAAACAGCAATGTGTTGAAGACCAGATAATTTGCTTGTTCAGAGATGTTAGTTGAGGGATTAATATTGACCAGGACAGTGGGGAGGATTCTCCTGCTCTACTTCAAAATATTGCCGTGGAATCTTTTATATTCAACTGAGAGGCAGATGTGGTCTTGATTTAATGCCTAATCTGAAAACCAGCACCTCCGGCAGAGCAGCATTCCCTCAGTACTGATCCTGCAATAGTGCAGTACTCCCTCAGTATGGCAGTACTGGGGGAATACTGCACTATTGCAGGATCAGTACTGAGGGAGTGCTTCACTGTCGGAGGTGCCGTCTTTCATCTGAGATATTAAACCAAGGCCCTCTTAGGTGGATGTAAAAGATCCCAGGTCACTATTTGAAGAGTAAGGGTATCCTCACTGATGTCCTGGCCAATATGTATCTTTCAAACAACATGGCGAAAAACAGATTATCTGGTCATTATCACATTGCTGTTTGTGTGATCTTGCTGTGCGTAAATTGGCAATTGTGCTTCCTATAATATAACAGTGACTACACTTCAAAAGTACTTCCTGTGAAGCACTTTGGGATGTCCTGAGGTTGTGAGAGGTGCTATAGAAATGCAAGTCTTTCTTCTTTCTTTCTATATTGAACAAATCAAAGGGGTTTCGGCTGCTGATTGGTTGGCTGTTTTAAGAGGAGGTGTTTGATGGTGCTCCCATAGGTCCACATCGTCGAGGTGATCTCATTTAAACATACAAAATTCTTACAGGGCTCGACAGGGTAGATGCAGGAAGGATGTTTCCCCTGGCTGGGGAGGGTAGAACCAGGGGACACAGTCTCAGAATAAGGGGCAGGTCATTTAGGACTGAGATGAGGAGGAATTTCTTCACTCAGAGGGTGGTGAATCTTTGGAATTCTTTGCCCCAGAGGGCTGTGGTGGCTCAGTCACTGAGTATGTTCAAGACTGGGATCAATAGATTTCTACATATTAAAAACATCAAGGGATACAGGGATCTCTTGGCATTTCTTCACAGACAATGATTTTGGGAAGGTTGTAGTCATCGGTTGCAGGCCCGCTAGTGACTAGTCAGGCCTATCCGTGACCGGCAGATTCTCCCACTGCGGGTACAAGTGAAGGTGTAGTCACTGCTGGGGGCAATTGGATCTATCCTTCTCCTTTTCTCTTTCATGCTGGTTCTTCGCTCAGTTTCAAAGGTGTCTGTAGCCCTCCTGATGTAGCATCTCCAGGCATCACGATCTATGGCCTGCGTTTCCCACTGGCGACGGTCGATGTGGCACACAGAGAGGGACTACTTCAGAGAGTCCTTGAAACATTTGCATGAGGCCCCTCTTTTTCTTTTACCAGTGGTCAGCTCTCCATACAATGCGATCTTGGGTAGGTGACGAGTCCATCCGGGCAATGTGACCCGCCCAACGCGTACAAAGTGTTCAAAGCCATTGTCCTCACCACCCTTCTGCATGGCACCGAGTCATGGATCCTACACTGTCGTCATGTGCAGCTTCTAGAGTGCTTCCATCAGCACTGCCTCCGCAGCATCCTCAAGATCCGCTGGCAGGACTGGATCTCAAACATTGAAGTTCTGGAAACAGCCAACATCACCAGCATTGAGGCCACCCTCCTGCAAAGACAACTGCGTTATGCAGGTCACGTTGCCCGGATGGACTCGTCGCCTACCCAAGATCGTGTTGTTCGGTGTGTAGGGTCTTGCCATCGACACTCCTCAAAGGGGTTTTGAGTTTGATGTGCTGGTCCAAACACAGATTTTAGTGCTGCATAGAAACTTCATATGTTGCCAGTATCAGTGTACAGTTGAGTTTTACTCGCAAGTGCGATCCAGCAGTCATGTTAATGTTCCTCAGTTTACATTGAAAAGTGCTGCATGCTTGACGATAGGCTGTCTTTTTCTCGGCCTTTTGGCTAAGATGAAGTGTCGTATCTGTTCTTATCAGTACTTACTTGGAAGAGAAGAAACTATGATAAGTGACTTTGATCCTGGGGAAGCTTTGAGTAAAATGGCTATAACCAATCTTCGAGCTTCAGGCCAGGGAGTGCGGAACACCGTTCGGGTGGTTGTGAAGGACAAGGAAGGAGATGCACCGGTCGATCGCACCTTCTTCATCAAGAAAATCCTCATCGATTGCTGTGGATTTCAAGCTATGGACGTCTTCTACCTGCAGGATTTCCCCAGCAGTGGATATTTCGACGTGATGTTCCGGAACGTGGCGGGATGCATCAAGTTCCTGAAGGCGTTCAAGGAGAAAGGGGACCGGGCACCACTGTCGATCCTCACAGTGGAGCCGTTCTTCACGCTTCCGTCACAATGGGACCGGGTGGTGACGATTCACTTCTACAATCCCCATGTTCCGGTGGTGGATGTACTCACCTTTCTCGCCAGGTACGTCGAGGTGGCCGGCAGCTGCACTGATGTCAAGGACCCCTTTGGGATTTGGATGAGCAAGTGACAGGTCAAGGTGACCTTGAAGGTAGATCCCAATGGAGCCATCATCCACCCTCCCTCCAGCTTCGCTATCGGGGGAAGTCGAGGCTTCTTGGTCTACGCTGGGCAGCCCAGAGTTTGTTGCACCTGTGGCAAATCTGGTGACGTGGCAGCTAACTGTAGCACAGTTGTCTGCAAGAACTGCAAGGAGGAAGCCCATCAGACCAAGGACTGTAAGCAGACTAAGTGTTGCAACTTGTGCAGTGGGACAGGCCATCTCTACAAAACCTGCCCCAAACGCTGCCTCAGTTATGCTCAGGCGGCAAGGTCCAAGGAAAGGCCGGGAGAAGGTTCGACGAAGGCGTCCGGTGCTGGAAAGGAGTCCAGCAACCTTCTCCGCAGTGAGGAACTTCAACCTGAGAAGGAGAAGAAAGGGGAGGCAGCTGAAACCAGCGACCCAGCACCTGCCCTCCGCCCGGAAACCCCTCCTCCACAGACAGAATCAATGGAGGAGGAGGCAGCAGATGGACAAACAGGTCAGTAGCAAGTGGTCCAGAGGAAAACCACAAAGAAAAGAGCTCCAAAAGCGGAACAGGCCACCACTCAAACCAGGGGCAAGAGGAGGTTACCGTCTGAGACAGACTACAGCAGCTCCTCTTCACTGGACGAGGAAGTGCTGGAATGACGGCACCTGCAAAAGAGGCGGCAGAACTCAAAGGAGTTGGAAGATAAACCCCTCAGCCCCCGGGCACTGGAAGCTGTGCCCCAACCCCAAAGTGCCACACCTAACGACATGGCCAGCGCATCCCAGCTCCGGGACACTGAGAGCAAAGACACGTCTGGCGCACCTCAGCTCCGGGAAGCCGGGAGCAGTGATGTTTCCGAGGAGGATCAGAGGGGAACAGCAGAGAACAGCAGAATCCTTGCTGCCTACAAGACCCCCCCCGATGTCACCCCAGTGGAACAAACCCTGCATGAAAAACTAGGAGGGGTTTCTGAGCCCAACGAACGTGAAACAGCTTGCGCACACTATGGGTATGCAGGAACATCCCGAAGGACTGGGACTAGCAAGGACAAATGGTATGGGAAGCAACAACTAACTTTAAAAAAATGGGTGTAAGGATTGCTTCAATTAATGTGCGTAGTATTAAATCCACTACGCGATGTGTTTCAACCTTGGATTACCTTGCCAAGGCCAAAGCCGACCTACTGTTTCTGCAGGAGTGTGGAATACCACACCTCAGCACCTACAGGCAGTGGTCGCGATGGTGGTCCCACGGGCCATCCATCTGGTCAGGGGGTAATGATTGCCCTTCCTCCGGCCTGGATATTCTGCTGCGGGGAGGTAACTTCACCATCTCCGAAGTTAAGGAGGTGGTGGGCGGCCGCCTCCTCGTAGCAGATGTAATGTACAACAATGCTCTGCTCCGGTTGATCAATGTGTACGCCCCGGTTCAATGCAGCGAGTGGCTGACCGTCTTCCAACAGCTCCCACTGCTGCTGGTGATGTCCAGGCTGGTCATCCTAGGCGGTGACTTCAACTGCATCATCGATGCAGCTGGACGATCCGGCAGAGATGACAGCAAACTGGACGCTACGTCCAGATTCCTAATAGAAACAGTTAAAGATACCAAACTGCACGATGTCTTCAGCAAACCTGCAGACGGAGCTCAGCGTAGATACACATGGTTAAAATCGGACGGGTCTGCCCGTTTCAGGATTGACTTCCTGTTTGTGTCCCGTGCTGTCACGGTCGGATCCACCGACGTCAAGTTGGTGGTCTTCTCCGACCACTTCTTCTTACTGGCCAACTGTCACTTACAGGACGACCAGCGGGTTGGCAGAGGGACGTGGAAGCTCAATGCTACACTGCTAACCCCAGAGAATGCTGAGGAACTCAAAAGGGATTACAAAGGTTGGAGGACCGTGAAACCCCTCTTTGAGTCTCCAGTTCACTGATGGGAAGCGATCAAGGAGAACATCAAGAGGTTCTTTATCCTCAAAGGTGTTCAGAGGGCGAGAGAGAGACAGAGGGAAATGTCCCGACTCCAGAAAAGTATGCAAAATCTACTCCGGTTGCAGTCAATGGGGGTCAAGGTCAAGGAGGACCACCAAGAGGTAAAGAGCCAGCAGGCCTCGCTCTTTGCCACGGAGGCCTCCAAGATCATCTTCTGGTCCAGAGTCCGAGAGAGCTTTGTGATCAGCAGCCTGAAGTAAGAGGGTGGCTCGGTAACGTCTTCGCAGTCTGACATACTAAGGATCAGCAAATCCTTTTATGCTGGGCTGTATGACGTGAAGCCCACAGACAGCAGAGCCTTCCAGTCCTTCCTGTTATCTATCACAGAGGTCTTAGATGACAGCATGAGGGAGATACTGGACAAGCCGCTAACTCTGGATGAGTTGTCAAAGGCCATCAAGTCCTTCGAGATGAGTAAAACTCCCGGAAGCGATGGCTTACCTGTTGAGTTGTACTCGGCCCTGTGGGACTGGGTCGGCCCGGACCTGCTGAAAGTATACGAGAGTATGCTCCTGGCCGGCAGCATGGCAGAATCCATGAGGAAAGGCATCATCACCCTCATCTACAAGCGGAAGGGGGAGAGGGCAGAAATCAGAAATTGGCAGCCCATCTCACTGCTTAATGTTGACTACAAGATTCTGGCCAAAGTCATCGCCAGTCGAGTCAAGTCTGCTCTGGAGTTGGTGATCCACCCCGATCAGACCTGTACTGTACCCGGCAGGAAGATCTCTGATAGTCTCACGCTACTCAGGGATACGATCGCCTATGTACGGGACAGGAGGGTGGACACCTGCTTCATCAGCCTGGACCAGGAGAAGGCTTTTGACAGGATATCGCACACCTACATGATGGACGTGCTTTCCAAAATGGGGTTTGGGGAGGGAATCTGCAATTGGATCCAACTGCTCTACACAAACATCAGTCGCGCAGTCTCAATCAATGGGTGGGAATCGGAAAGTTTCCTGATCCAATCTGGAGTCAGACAGGGCTGTCCTCTCTCCCCGGTCTTGCTTGTTTGCTGTATTGAACCCTTTGCTGAGTCTATTAGGAAGAATGCGAGCATAGGAGGGGTGACAATCCCAGGCAGTGGAGGCACTCAGGTTAAAACCTCCCTGTACATGGATGACGTCGCCGTCTTCTGCTCGGATCCGCTGTCCGTGCGCAGACTGATGAGCATCTGCGACCAGTTCGAACTGGCTTTGGGAGCCAAAGTCAACCATGGCAAGAGTGAGGCCATGTTCTTTGGGAACTGGGCTGACTGATCCTTTGTCCCCTTCACCGTCAGGTCAGACTAC
Organism: Heterodontus francisci; assembly: GCF_036365525.1. NCBI lineage: Eukaryota > Metazoa > Chordata > Chondrichthyes > Heterodontiformes > Heterodontidae > Heterodontus > Heterodontus francisci. Next base: position 8,490,020 of record NC_090375.1, on the reverse strand, counting down.
CTGAAGGTGCTGGGGATATGGTTTGGATGGACCGGGGCGTGCACCAAAACCTGGAAGGAGCGAGTAGCCAGGGTACAATACAAGCTGAGCATGTGGGAGCAACGATCTCTCTCCATTGTGGGTAAGAACCTGGTTATCAGGTGTGAGGCGCTCACGTTGTTGCTGTATGTGGCTCAGGTCTGGCCCATACCCCACTCCTGCGCTGTGGCGGTCACCCGAGCCATTTTCCGCTTCATCTGGGGTTCCAAAATGGACCGGGTCCGGAGGGACACGATGTTCAAACCTCTGGATAAGGGCGGGAAAAATGTACCCAAAGTCGCCCTCATCCTGAAGACTACCTTCGTGTGCGGCTGCATCAAGCTGTGTGTAGATCCCCAGTACGCAAACACCAAATGTCACTATGTGCTGAGGTTCTATCTGTCCCCGGTGTTGTGAAGGATGGGCCTGGTCACATTGCCCCGGAATGCTCCATCCAGTTGGACTGTGCCGTACCACCTATCCTTCGTGGAGCAGTTTCTGCGGAAAAACACCTTTGACCACTGATCCATCAGCCAGTGGTCTGCACGGAATGTCCTCAAGGCCCTGCGGGAAAAGCAGACGGTGGATCCTGTCGGATGGTTCCCCAAGCAGACCGCCAAAGTCATTTGGTGGAAGTCCTCATCACCAGAACTTTCAAACAAGCACCAAGATGTAGCTTGGCTGGTGGTGAAAAGAGCCCTCCCCGCCACGCCCGGAGTCTCACCCCCTCCGCACAATGCCCTCGCAGTGGCTGTGGTGGGGAAGAGATGGTTGCCCACCTCCTTCTGGAATGTTTCTTTGCAAAACAGGTGTGGAAAGAGATACAGTGGATTTTGTCGAGGTTCATCCCAAGCAGCTCTAACACAGGAGTCTGTGCTCTACGGGCTGTTCCCAGGGACGCACACCGAGACAAACATCAACCGCTGCTGGAGGACTATCAATTCGGTGAAAGACGCCCTTTGGTCTGCCCGAAACTTGCTGGTCTTCCAGCGCAAAGAGTTGTCCACGACCGAGTGTTGTAGACTGACACATTCCAAGGTCCAGGACTACATGCTGAGGGACGCACTAAAGCTTGGGGCAGCTGCAGCAAAGGCTCAACGGGGAAAAACCACTGTGTAAGGTCCCCCCACCAAGCTGAACTGAGGGGCTGGATTCATGGAAAACCCCTCGAACTGTATCAAGAAAATTTTCACTTTCTGTAAAATGTATATGGCATGAAGTGGAAGTTCAGCTTTGAACGAATGAGCCGGTGGTCTGTATGACAGTCAGCACTGGGCATGACTCTAGTATGCAGGAAGTCCTTTAGGTCACACTAGCTCACCAAGATGTAATCTCAGGTTCCAGTGTTTATGGTGGGGATGCATCCATGGGAATCAGGGGGAAAACTCTCTGCTGGTTGGAGTCATACCGAGCACAAAGGAAGATGGTTGTGGTTGTTGGAGGTCAATCATCTGAGCTCCAGGACATCACTGCAGGAGTTCCTCAGGGTAGTGTCCTAGGCCCAACCATCTTCAGCTACTTCATCAATGACCTTCCTTCAATCATAAGGTCAGAAGTGGGGATGTTCGCTGATGATTGCACAATGTTCAGCACCACTCGCGACTCCTCAAATACTGAAGAAGTCCGAGTAGAAATGCAGCAAGACTTGGACAATATCCAGGCTTGGGCATATAATTGGCAAGTAACATTTGCACCACACAAATGCCAGGCAATGACCATCTCCAATAAGAGAGAATCTAACCATCTCCCCTTGACATTCAATGGCATTACCATCGCTGAATCCCCCTCGATCAACATCCTAGGGGCTACCATTGACCAGAAACTGAACTGGAGTTCTTTGGCCTCCTTGTCTCGAGAGACAATGGGTAAGCGCCTGGAGGTGGTCAGTGGTTTGTGAAGCACCGCCTGGAGTGGATATAAAGGCCAATTCTAGAGTGACAGACTCTTCCACAGGTGCTGCAGAAAAATTTGTTTGTCGGGGCTGTTACACAGTTGGCTCTCCCCTTGCGCTTCTGTCTTTTTTCCTGCCAACTGCTAAGTATCTTCGACTCGCCACACTTTAGCCCCGTCTTTATCGCTGGCAACTGACTCCCATGACTTGTGATCAATGTCACAGGACTTCATGTCGCGTTTGCAGACGTCTTTAAAGCGGAGACATGGACGGCCAATGGGTCTGATACCAGTGGCGAGCTCGCTGTACAATGTGTCTTTGGGGATCCTGCCATCTTCCATGCGGCTCACATGGCCAAGCCATCTCAAGCGCCGCTGACTCAGTAGTGTGTATAAGCTGGGGATGTTGGCCGCCTCGAGGACTTCTGTGTTGGAGATATAGTCCTGCCACCTGATGGCAAGTATTCTCCGGAGGCAGCGAAGATGGAATGAATTGAGACGTCGCTCTTGGATGACATACGTTGTCCAGGCCTCGCTGCCATAGAGCAAGGTACTGAGGCCACAGGCTTGATACACTCGGACTTTTATGTTCCGTGTCAGTGCGCCATTTTCCCACACCCGCTTGGCCAGTCTGGACATAGCAGTGGAAGCCTTTCCCACGCGCTTGTTGATTTCTGCATCTAGAGACAGGTTACTGGTGATAGTTGAGCCTCGGTAGGTGAACTCTTGAACCACTTCCAGAGCGTGGTCGCCGATATTGATGGATGGAGCATTTCTGACGTCCTGCCCCATGATGTTCGTTTTCTTGAGGCTGATGATTAGGCCAAATTCGTTGCAGGCAGCCACAATCCTGTCGATGAGACTCTGCAGACACTCTTCAGTGTGAGATGTTAAAGCAGCATCGTCAGCAAAGAGGAGTTCCCTGATGAGGACTTTCCGTACTTTGGTCTTCGCTCTTAGACGGGCAAGGTTGAACAACCTGCCCCCTGATCTTGTGTGGAGGAAAATTCCTTCTTCTGAAGACTTGAACGCATGTGAGAGCAGCAGGGAGAAGAAAATCCCAAACAGTGTGGGTGCGAGAACACAGCCCTGTTTCACGCCACTCAGGATAGGAAAGGGGTCTGATGAGGTGCCGCAATGCTGAATTGTGCCTTTCATATTGTCATGGAATGAGGTGATGATACTTAGTAGCTTTGGTGGACATCCGATCTTTTCTAGTAGTCTGAAGAGACCACGTCTGCTGACGAGGTCAAAGGCTTTGGTGAGATCAATGAAAGCAATGTAGAGGGGCATCTGTTGTTCACGGCATTTCTCCTGTATCTGGCGAAGGGAGAACAGCATGTCAATGGTCGATCTCTCTGCACGAAAGCCACACTGTGCCTCAGGGTAGACGCGCTCGTCCAGCTTCTGGAGCCTGTTTAAAGCGACTCGAGCAAAGACTTTCCCCACTATGCTGAGCAGGGAGATTCCACGGTAGTTTTTGCAGTCACCGCAGTCACCTTTGTTTTTATAGAGGGTGATGATATTGGCATCGCGCATGTCCTGGGGTACTGCTCCCTCGTCCCAGCACAGACATAGCAGTTCATGTAGTGCTGGGAGTATAGCAGGCTTGGCACTCTTGATTATTTCAGGGGTAATGCCGTCCTTCCCAGGGGCTTTTCCGCTGGCTAGAGAATCAATGGCATCACTGAGTTCCGATTTTGTTGGCTGTATGTCCAGCTCATCCATGACTGGTAGAGGCTGGGCTGCATTGAGGGCAGTCTCAGTGACAACATTCTCCCTGGAGTACAGTTCTAGGTAGTGCTCAACCCAGCGGTCCATTTGTTTGCGTTGGTCAGTGATCGTGTCCCCTGATTTAGATTTGAGGGGGGCGATCTTCTTGATGGTTGGCCCAAAAGCTCTCTTAATGCCATCATACATTCCTCTGATGTTTCCGGTGTCGGAGGCCAGCTGAATATGACTGCATAGGTGTTGCCAGTAGTCATTTGCGCAGCGCCTGGCTGTTCTTTGTGCAGTACTTCTGGCTGCTTTAAGTGCTACGGATGTTAAATCGCTGGGGGCTTTCTTGTAGTTTAACAGTGCAATGCGCTTAGCGGCTATGACAGGTTCCAGCTCTTCAAAATGAGATTGAAACCAGTCTGCATTCCTCTTCGCACGTTTGCCATAGGTGGTCAAAGCTGACTCATAGATGGCGTCTCTGATGTGGGCCCACTTGTAGCCACTTAAATACCATGGCTACAAGAGCAGGTCAGAGGCTAGGAATCTTGCAGCGAGTAACTCACCTCCTGACTCCCCAAAGCCTGTCCACCATCTACAAGGCACAAGTCAGGAGTATGATGGAATACTCTCCACTTGCCTGGATGGGTGCAGCTCCAACAACACTCAAGAAGCTCGACACCATCCAGGACAAAGCAGCCCGCTTGATTGGCACCCCATCTACAAACATTCACTCCCTCCACCACTGATGCACAGTGGCAGCAGTGTGTACCATCTGCAAGATGCACTGCAGCAACGCACCAAGGCTCCTTCGACAGCACTTTCCAAACCCGCAACCTCTACCACCTCGAAGGACAAGGGCAGCAGATGCATGGGAACACCACCACCTGCAAGTTCCCCTCCAAGTCACAAACCATCCTGACTTGGAACTATATCGCCATTCGTTCACTGTCGCTGGGTCAAAATCCTGGAAATCCCTTCCTAACAGCACTGTGGGTGTACCTCCCCACATGGACTGCAGCGGTTCAAGAAGGCAGCTCACCACCACCTTCTCAAGGGCAATTAGGGATGGGCAATAAATGCTGGCATAGCCAGTGACGCCCACATCCCATGAATGAATTTTTAAAAATGTGGTTTTGAAGCGATCTTTTTGTTGAAGGAAGGTGTTGGTGGTGGACAGCTGCTTCGCTGCACAGCGTTCCAAGAGTAAACATCTGTTTTCCTTAGTTTCCAACTCCATGGTTTCCGAGCAGTCCCTTCCATGCCAGGCGGTCACGGCCCACTCTGGCGTTGAAATCTACAAAGATGACAATTTTGTCCTTGGGAGGGGCGTTCTGGATGAGTTCATGGAGATCTGTGTAGAACTTATCTTTGCCAGCTGGGTTAGTCTTCAGGGTTGGAGCATAAACACTGATGAGGGTTACATACTCTATGGTCTTGGAGGGGCAGGAACAGGGACATGATGCATTCGGAGTGGCCGATTGGCAGGCTTGAAAGTTTAGTGGCAATTGTCGTCTTCACCATGAAGCCGACACCGAAAAGGCATTGTTCACCTTGAGGTCTACCTGACCAATAGAGGGTGTGGCCAGTGTTGAGTTCTGTTTGGCTGCCTTGCTCTGAGAAGTGGACCTCACTCAGGGTTGCTATATCAATGTCTAATCTGGCTAGCTCATGGGTCACATGGGCTGAGCGTCGTTGAGGTTGGCTGTTGTCTCCAGAGTCGAGCATTGTTCTCACGTTCCAGCAGGCAAGTTTCAGAATTCTTCTTCTTTTCCCACCTTTTGAAATGAGGTTAGGAGTTTGCAGCATAGTGCAGGAAAATGGTGTTGAAGTAGATCAGCCAGGATCTCACTGAATGGTGGAACGGCCTCGAAGGGCTGAATGGTCTACTCCTGCTCCTATTTCTTATGTTCTTATGTAACTAGGGTCAGTTGACAGCCCCCTTATTCTAATCTCCTCTTGGTTTCTCTGTTCCTTACTTGTGCTTGATGCTTCTTTATCTTCCTCTAAACCGGTTATTCATTTCTAATTTGGGCCACTGAACCTTCTCCAGGTTAGTTATCCCATCCACCTTCATTACACAGACTACAGCCGTTCAAGAAGAAGGCTCAACACCACCATCTCAAAGGGGCAAATGTGGAGCGAAGTGTGAAATTATCTACTTTGGTCAGGAAAATAAAAAAGCAGAATATTTTTGAATGGTGAGAGACTGGGAAAATGTTGGTATGCAGAGGGACCTGGGTGTCCTTGTAAACGAATCACAGAAATTTAGCATGCAGACACTATTTACAGGACATTGGTAAGATCAAACCTGCAGAACTGTGTACAGTTTTAGTCTCCTTTCCTTTGGAAAGATATACTTGCCTGAGAGGGAGTGCAGTGAAGGTTCATTAGTCTAGTTCCTGGGATGAGGGGATTGTCCTATGAGAAGAGACTGAGTAGACTAGGTCTATATTCCCTGGACTTTACAACAGTAAGAGGTGATCTCAATGAAACATCTAATATTCCGAAGGGGCTTTGAGGGTAGATGCAGGAAGGATGTTTCCCCTGGTTGGGGAATCTAGAACATGGAGTCACAGTCTCAGAATAAGGGGTCAGCCATTTCGACTGTGTCCCCTGGTTCTACCCACCCCAGCCAGGGGAAACATCCTTCCTGCATCTACCCTGAAACCCCTTAAGTATTTTGTATGTTTGAAAGAGATCACCTCTCTTTCTACTAAACTGTAGAGAATACAGGCCCAGTCTATTTAATCTTTCCCCATAGGACAATCTCTCCAGCCCAGGAATTAGTTTGGTGATCCTTTCTTTCACTCCCTCGATGGCAAGTATATCTTTCCATCGGTAAGGAGACCAAAACTGCACACGATACTCCAGGTACGATCTCGCCAAGGCTCTATATTCATCACACTCCTGATTGGGGTCTGACTGGAGCTCTGTACAACTGAAATATAACTTCCTCCCCTTTGTATTCCAGCCTCAAGACAAAGGCCTTTTTGATGCTTTTTGTTCCTGTCCATGACCAGGGATTCCCCTGGGTTTTTTTTGATCCAAATGGAGGTGACGCCCTCTCCTATATCAGAGCAATTTTCGACGCTGGATTTCTTAATCCCTGTGGTCGGTGAGTAAAGCCTCAGAGAATCAGCACGAATGCGTCACCATAAATTGTTTTTGAAGGTGACAGATGTTGTTGAAATGTATTCGTTTTGCAGAGCTGCTGGAGCTCTTTGCACAATCAAACACTTCCTGTTGCTGAAACACACTCGAAATGAATAATGGATATTGACAGCAAGAAGTGTTGTACTGGGACAGCAGCAACTCTGCAACTGGCACGCTAGCATCTCTACAAGGTTTAGCACCTTCTTACTGTTTTAAACTGACCCCAAGTCTCAATACATTTAGTTTAGTTTAGAGATACAGCACTGAAACAGGCCCTTCGGCCCACCAAGTCTGTGCCGACCATCAACCACCCATTTATACTAATCCTACACTAATTCCTACCACATCCTCACCTGTCCCCTATATTTCCCTACCACTTACCTATACTAGGGGCAATTTATAATGGCCAATTTACCTACCAACCAGCAAGTCTTTGGCTGTGGGAGGAAACCGGAGCACCCGAAGGAAACCCACGCAGACACAGGGAGAACTTGCAAACTCCACACAGGCAGTACCCAGAATTGAACCCGGGTCGCTGGAGCTGTGAGGCTGCGGTGCTAACCACTGCGCCACTGTAACTTCTGAAGGGACAGTGTTCCACATTTCCACTCTGTTTTGTGTGAAGCAGTGCTTTCTAACATTACCCCTGAACAGCCTCTCTCTTAATTTCACTTGCCAACCAAGCAGCACTCTCTTCTCATACAGTATAAAGTTCTTGTTTTCCCTTACATTGGTATTCTTGTGCATTGTCCTGATGAGTGCAAAACGAAAAGCTTCAATATGTCTCTACTTTCAGTAACCCCTTAATCTTCTATATTCAAGGGAATACAAGCCTAGTCTATGCAGCTTGTCCTCATAATTTAACCCTTTTAATCCCAGTATCATTCCGGTGAATCTGTTCAGCACCCCTCCAAGGCCAATATATCCTTCCTGAGGTGTGGGGCCCAGAATTGAACAGAGTTACTCCTGATGGGGTCTAACCAGAGCTCTGTAAAGCAGGAACATCAGTTCCACCCTTTTGTATTCAAGATCCTTTGTGATAAAGGCCAAAAATCCATTAGTCATTTTAATTTTTTTTTGTAATTGCCCCATCGGTTTTAGTGACTTCAGTATGAAAGATAAGGCTGAAGCATTTGCAACAATCTTTAGCCAAATTTTCCGAGTTAATGATCCATCTTGGTCTCCTCCTGAAGTCCCCAGCATCACAGATGCCAGACATCAGCCAATTTGATTCACTCCGCGTGATATAAAGAAACGACTAAAGGCACTGGACACTGCAAAGGCTATGGGCCCTGACAACATTCCATCAATAGTACAGAAGACCTGTGCTCCAGAACTTGCCACACCCCTAGCCAGGCTGTTCCAGTCTAGATACACCACTGGCATCTCCCCGGCAAGGTGGACAATTGTCCAGGTATGTCCTGCACACAAAAAGCAGGACAAGTCCAACCCAGCCAATTACCGCCCCAACTGTCTACTCTCAATCATTTTTTATTTATTTTATTATTATTTAGAGATACAGCACTGAAACAGGCCCTTCGGCCCACCGAGTCTGTGCCGACCAACAACCACCCATTTATACTAATCCTACAGTAATCCCATATTTCCTATCACCTCCCAACACTAGGGGCAATTTACAATGGCCAATTTACCTATCACCTGCAAGTCTTTGGATGTGGGAGGAAACCGGAGCACCCGGCGAAAACCCATGCAGACACAGGGAGAACTTGCAAACTCCGCACAGGCAGTACCCAGAATCGAACCCGGGTCCCTGGAGCTGTGAGGTTGCGGTGCTAACTACTGCACCACTGTGCCGCCCAATGGATGGTGTCGTCGACACTGCTATTAAGCAGCACTTGCTAAACAATAACCTGCTCAGTGATACCCAGTTTGGGTTCTGCCAGGTCCTCTCAGCTCCTGACCTCATTACAGCCTTGGTTCAAACATGGACAAGCGAGCTGAACTCAAGAGGTGAGGTGAGAGTGACTGCCCTTGACATCAAGGCAGCATTTGACCGAGTATGGCATCAAGGAGCCCTAGCAAAACTGGAGTCAATGGGAATCAGAGAGAAAACCCTCCAATGGTTGGAGTCATTCCTAGTGAAAAGGAAGATGGTTGTGGTTGTTGGAGGTCAATCATCTAAGCTCCAAGACATCACTGCAGGAGTACCTAAGGGTAGTGTCCTAGGTCCAAACATCCTCAGCCGCTTCATCAATGACCTTCCTTCAATCATAAGGTCAGAAGTGGGGATGTTCGCTGATGATTGCACAATGTTCAGCACCATTCGCAACTCCTCAGATACTGAAGCAGTCCGTGTAGAAATGCAGCAAGACCTGGGCAATATCCAGGCTTGAGCTGATAAGTGGCAAGTAACATTCGCGCCACACAAGTGCCAGGCAATGACTATCTCCAACAACAGAGTATCTAACCATCTCCCCTTGATATTCAATGGCAAAACGATCACTGAATCTCCACTATCAACTTCCTAGGGGTTACCATTGACCAGAAACTGAACTGCAGTAGCCATATAAATACAGTGGCTACAGGAGCAGGTCAAAGGCTGGGAATTCTGCAGCGAGTAACTCACCTCCTGACTCCCCAAAGCCTGTCCACCATCTACAAGGCACAAGTCACGAGTGTGATGGAATACTCTCCACTTGACTGGATGGGTGCAGCTCCAACAACACTCAAGAAGCACGACACCATCCAGGACAAAGCAGCCCGCTTGATTGGCACCCCATCAACAAACATTCACTCCCTCCACCACTGACGCACAGTGGCAGCAGTGTGTACCATCTACAAGATGCAATGCAGTAACGCACCAAAGCTCCTTCGACAGCACCTTCCAAACCCGCGACCTCTACCAACTAGAAGGACAAGGGCAGCAAATGCATGGGAACACCACCACCTGCAAGTTCCCTTCCAAGTCACACACCATCTTGACTTGGAACTATATCTCCATTCCTTCACTGTCACTGGGTCACAATCCTGGAACGCCCTTCCTAACAGCACTGTGGGTGTACCTACCCCAAATGGACTGCAGCGGTTCAAGAAGGCAGCTCACCACCACCTTCTCAAGGGCAATTAGGGATGGGCAATAAATGCTGGCCTGGCCAGCGTCACCCACATCCCATGAACAAATAAAAAAAACCTAAATCTCTCTGCCCCTCTGCAATTGCTATCTCTCATTGTTTAGAGAACGCTGTAATCTCTCTCTCTTAGGTCCAAAGTGCATGACCTCACTCTCGTCCACATTAAACTCCATCTCCCACAGTTTTGTCCACCTGCTTAGACTAACAATATCATGTGTGTATCCACATGCATGTGAGTGCAGGTCTGGCTCCATGTGCATGCATGTGTGTATGTCCCTGCATGTGTCTGACTGTGTGTGCATGAGACTGTGAGTGATAGTGAATTTGTTAGTGTGAATCTGTCAGTGTTTGTTTTAATTCTTTCATGGATGTGGGCGTCACTGGTCGGCCAGCAATTATTGCCCATCCCTAATTTCCCTTAAACTGAGAGGTTTGCTAGGCCATTTCAGAGGGCATGTAAGAGTTAACCACATTGCTGTGGGTCTGGAGTCACATGTAGGCCAGACCAGGTAAGGACAGCAGATTTCCTTCCCTAAAGGACATTGGTGAACCAGATGGGTTTTTACCACAATCGATGATAGTTTCATGGCACCATTGCAGAGATTAGCTTTCAATTCCAGATTTTTATTGATGAATTGAATTTAAATTCCACCAGCTGGCTACAGAGCATTAGCCTGGGCATCTAGATCACTAGTTCAGTAACATTACCACTGTGCCACCATTTCCCCCAAGTGTGAGTGAGTGAGTGTGAGTGAGTGAGTGTGGAAGGAAGAGAGGAACTTGGTGAAATTACAATCACCAGGGAAACGGTACTGAACAAACTGATGGAGCAGCGGGCGGGCAAGTCCCCGGGTCCTGATGGGCTTCATCCTAGGGTCTTAAATGTGGTGGCGAATGAGGCAGTAGATACATTGGTTTTAATTTTTTTAATTTGCTAGATTTTGGAAAGGGTCCATCAGACTGGAAAGAAGCAAATATAACCCCTCTATTCAAGAAATGGGAGGCAGAAAACAGAACAGTTTTGATGAAGGGTCACTGACCTGAAACATTAACTCTGCTTCTCACTCCACAGATGCTGCCAGACCTGCTGACTTAGATGAGGGGAGCGATGGCCTGGAGGCTAAATTTGCAGATGACACAAAGATAGGTTGGAAAGTATGTTGTGATGAGGACATAAGGAGGTTGCAGACTGATATAGATAGGTTGAGTGAGTGGGCAAAAATCTGGCAGATGGAGTATAATGTGGGAAAATGTGAAGTTGTTCACTTTGGCAGGAAGAATAAAAAAGCAGAGTATTATTTAAACAGAGAACGACTGCAGATTTCCGAGGTGCAGAGGGATCCAGATGTTCCAGTGCATGAGTCACAAAACGTTAGTATGCAGGTACAGCAGGTAATAAAGAAGGCTAATGGAATGCTATCCTTTATTATGAGAGGAGTTGAAAAAAGTAAGGAGGTTATGCTTCAGTTATACAGGGCATTGGTGAAACCACATCTCGAATACTGTGTGCCGTTTTGGTCTCCTTATTTAAGGAAGGATTTTTGGTGAGTGTGTCAGCATGAGTGTGTATCAGTGTGAGTGAGTGAGTGTGTCAGTCTGAGTGTGGGTCAGGGTGAGTATGTGTCAGGGTGAGTGTGTGTCAGTGTGGGTGTATGTCAGGGTGAGTGTGTGTCAGGGTGAGTGTGTGTCAGGATGAGTGAGTGAGTGTGTCAGTGTGAGTGTGTGTCAGGGTGAGTGTATGTCAGTGTGAGTGTATGTCAGGGTGAGTGTGTCATTGTGCGTGTGTGTCAGTGTAAGTGTGTCAGTGTGAGTGAGTGCGTCAGTGTGGGTGTGTGTCAGAGTCAGTGTGTGTCAGGGTGAGTGTGTCAGTGTGAGTGTATGTCAGTGTGAGTGTGTGTCAGGGTGAGTGTGTGTCAGGGTGAGTGTGTCGGTGTGGGTGTGTATCAGTGTGAGTGTGTGTCAGGGTGAGTGTGTCGGTGTGGGTGTGTGTCAGTGTGGGTGGGTGTCAGGGTGAGTGTGTCAGTGTGAGTGAGTGTGTGTCAGGGTGAGTGTGTCAGTGTGAGTGAGTGTGTCAGTGTGAGTGTGTGTCAGGGTGAGTGTGTGTCAGGGTGAGTGTGTCAGCATGAATGAGTATCAGTGTGAGTGAGTGTGTCAGTCTGAGTGTGGGTCAGGGTGAGTGTGTCAGTGTGAGTGTGTGTCAGTGTGCGTGTGTCAGTGTAAGTGAGTGTGTCAGTGTGAGTGTGTGTCAGTGTGACTGTATATCAGGGTGAGTGTGTCAGTGTGAGTGTGTGTCAGGGTGAGTGAGTGAGTGTGTCAGTGTGTGAGTGTGTCAGTGTGAATGTGTGTCGGTGTGAGTGTGTGTCAGGCTGAGTGTGTGTCAGTGTGGGTGTATGTCAGGGTGAGTGTGTCATTGTGCATGTGTGTCAGTGTAAGTGTGTCAGTGTGAATGTGAGTGTGTGTCAGTGTGAGTGAGTGCATCAGTGTGGGTGTGTGTCAGGGTGAGTGTGTGTCAGGGTGAGTGTGTCAGTGTGAGTGAGTGTGTCAGTGTGGGTGTGTGTCAGTGTGAGTGTGTCATTGTGAGTGTGTGTCAGTGTGAGTGTGTGTGTCAGGGTGAGTGTGTCAGTGTGAGTGAGTGTGTCAGTGTGAGTGTGTGTCAGGGTGAGTGTGTGCGTCAGTGTGTGTGTGTGTCAGGGTGAGTGTGTGCCAGGGTGAGTGTATCAGGGTGAGTGTGTCAGTGTGAATGTGTGTCAGGGTGAGTGTGTGCCAGGGTGAGTGTGTCAGTGTGTGAGTGTGTCAGTGTGAGTGTGTGTCAGGGTGAGTGTATCAGTGTGAGAGTGTGTCAGTGTGAGTGAGTGTGTCTGAGTGTGTCAGTGTGAGTGTGTCAGTGTGAGTGTGTGTCAGGGTGAGTGTGTGTCAGGGTGAGTGTGTCAGCATGAATGAGTATCAGTGTGAGTGAGTGAGTGTGTCAGTCTGAGTGTGGGTCAGGGTGAGTGTGTGTCAGGGTGAGTGTGTCAGTGTGAGTGTGTGTCAGTGTGAGTGTGTCAGTGTAAATGAGTGCCTCAGTGTGAGTGTGTGTCAGTGTGACTGTATGTCAGGGTGAGTGTGTCAGTGTGAGTGTGTGTCAGGGTGAGTGAGTGAGTTTGTCAGTGTGTGAGTGTGTCAGTGTGAGTGTGTGTCGGTGTGAGTGTGTGTCAGGCTGAGTGTGTGTCAGTGTGAGTGTATGTCAGGGTGAGTGTGTCAGCGTGTGTGTGTCAGTGTGGGTGTATGTCAGGGTGAGCGTGTCATTGTGCGTGTGTGTCAGTGTAAGTGTGTCAGTGTGAATGTGAGTGTGTGTCAGTGTGAGTGAGTGCGTCAGTGTGGGTGTGTGTCAGTGTGAGTTTGTGTCAGGGTGAGTGTGTGTCAGGGTGAGCGTGTCATTGTGCGTGTGTGTCAGTGTAAGTGTGTCAGTGTGAGTGTGAGTGTGTGTCAGTGTGAGTGAGTGTGCCAGGGTGAGTGTGTGTCAGGGTGAGTTATGTGTCAGTGTGAGTGTGTGCGTCAGTGTGTGTGTGTGTCAGTGTGAGTGTGTGTGTCAGTGTGAGTGAGTGTGTCAGTTGGAGTGTGTGTCAGTGTGTGTGTGTGTCAGTGTGAGTGAGTGTGTCAGTTGGAGTGAGTGTGTCAGTTGGAGTGTGTGTCAGTGTGAGTGTGTGTCAGGGTGCGTGTGTGTCAGGGTGTGTGTGAGTGTGTGAGGGTGAGTGTGTCAGTGTGAGTTATGTGTCAGGGTGAGTGTGTGTCAGTGTGAGTGTGTGTGTGTGAGTGAGTGTGTCAGGGTGAGTGTGTGTCAGGGTGAGTGTGTCAGTGTGAGTGTGTGCATCAGTGTGTGTGTGTGTCAGTGTGAGTGTGTGTCAGTGTGAGTGTGTGAGGGTGAGTGTGTCAGTGTGAGTGTGTGTCAGTGTGGGTGTGTGTCAGTCTGAGTGAGTGAGTGTGTGTCAGGGATATCAGTTTGTCAAATGATGTAGTAAATGTTGAAGTCCCCTGACAGAGTTGGGATATGCAGTGTGGATGTGCGCAGTGTCTTACTGCCCCACCTCCAGATTCCCTTCACCTTCAGCAGACTCGGAGGGCGGAGTTCCAGAGCGGTGAGTATAAAAAACATACCTCGGGGATTCTCGGAGCAGACTCGGAGGGCGGACCTCCAGAGCGGTGAGTATAAAAAACTTACCTCGGGGATTCTCGGAGCAGACTCGGAGGGCGGAGTTCCAGTGCGGTAAGTATAAAAAACGTACCTCGGGGATTCTCGGAGCAGACTCGGAGGGCGGAGTTCCAGAGCGGTGAGAATAAAAAACTTACCTCGGGGATTCTCGGAGCAGACTCGGAGGGCAGAGTTTCAGAGCGGTCAGTATAAAAAACTTACCTCGGGGATTCCCGGAGCAGACTCAGAGGGTGGACTTCCAGAGCGGTAAGTATAAAAAACTTACCGTGGGGATTCTCGGAGCAGACTCGGAGGGCGGAGTTCCAGAGCGGAAAGTATAAAAAACTTACCTCGGGGATTCTCGGAGCTGACTCGGAGGGCGGAGTTCCAGAGCGGAAAGTATAAAAAACTTACCTCGGGGATTCTCGGAGCAGACTCGGAGGGCGGAGTTCCAGAGCGGTTACCTCGGGTAGGGAAAAAAAACTGAAAAAGTGACGTCACAGGAAAGCTGTGACCTGATTGGCTGGTAGGGAATCTGTACCGAATTTGAAAATAAAACTGATAAAAATTGATTAAAACACTAATTAACTAATTAATAAGTAGAGTAAATAAACCAGAGGGAGGAGATTACTGTATTTATTTAGCATTTAGTATTTATTGTAGAAATCTAGCACCAGGGACCGTATAGTTAAGTGTATCATAATTTAGTAAGGATTTAATAAGTATTTATTTTATATCAATTAACTAATTAGTGCTAGAAATGTCAGTTAGAGGGGTGAAGTGCTTCACCTGTGAGATGTGGGAGGTCCGTGACGCTTCCAGCGTTCTGGACAACTACATCTGCAGGAAGTGTACCCAGTTGCAGCTCCTCACAGACCGCATGGATCGGTTGGAGCGGCAACTGGATGCACTTAGGAGCATGCAGATGGTGGAAAGTGTCATAGACAGGAGCTTTAGAGAAGTGGTTACACCCAAGATGCAGGCAGATAGATGGGTGACCACTAGAAGGGGCAGGCAGTCAGTGCAGGAATCCCCTGTGGCTATCCCCCTCTCTAACAGGTGTACCGTTAGAAAACAGCAGCAGCCAGAGCAGTGGCACCACGGCTGGCACTGTTGTTCAGCAGGGAGGGACAAAGTGCAGAAGAGCAATAGTTATAGGGGACTCTATATTCAGGGGCACAGATAGGCGCTTCTGTGGACGTGAAAGAGACTCCAGGATGGTATGTTGCCTCCCTGGTGCCAGGGTCAAGGATGTCTCTGAACGGACAGGGGGCATTCTGAAGGGGGAGGGTGAACAGCCAGAGGTTGTGGTACACATCGGTACCAACGACATAGGCAGGAAGAGTGACGAGGTCCTGCAGGGGGAGTTTAGGTAGTAAGTTAAAAAACAGGACCTCTAGGGTTGTAATCTCGGGATTTCTCCCTGTGCCACGTGCCAGTGAGGCTAGAAATAGAAAGATAGTGCAGCTAAACACGTGGCTGAGCAGCTGGTGTAGACGGGAGGGTTTCAGATATCTGGACCATTGGGCTCTCTTCAGGGACAAATGGGACCTGGACAAGAAGGACGGGGTGCATCTAAACTGGAGGGGCACTAATATCCTGGCTGCAAGGTTTGCTAGCGTCACTCGGGAGGGTTTAAACTAGTGTGGCAGGGGGGTGGGAACCAGAGCAGTAGGACAGCTAGTGAAGTAAATGAGGAGGACATAGTAAATAAGGCCAGTAAGACTAAGAGGAAGAGCAGGCAGGGAGATGTTGCAGAGCACAGCGGGACTGGTGGTCTGAAGTGCATTTGTTTCGATGCGAGAAGTATAACAGGTAAGGCAGATGAACTTAGAGCTTGGATTAGTATTTGGAACTATGATGTTGTTGCTATTACAGAGACTTGGTTGAGGGAAGGGCAGGATTGGCAGCTAAATGTTCCAGGCTTTAGAAGCTTCAGGCAGGAAAGAGGGGGATGTAAAAGGGGTGGGGGAGTTGCATTACTTGTTAAGGAGAATATCACAGCTGTACTGCGGGAGGACACCTCGGAGGGGTCATGCAGCGAGGCAATATGGGTGGAGCTCAGGAATAGGAAGGGTGCAGTCACAATGTTGGGGGTTTACTACAGGCCTCCCAACAGCCAGCGGGAGGTAGAGGAGCAGATATGTAGACAGATTTTGGAAAGATGTAAAGGTAACAGGGTTGTGGTGGTGGGTGATTTTAACTTCCCCAATATTGACTGGGACTCACTTAGTGCTAGGGGCTTGGATGGGGCAGAATTTGTAAGGAGCATCCAGGAGGGCTTCTTGAAACAGTATGTAGATATTCCAACTAGGGATGGGGCCATTCTGGACCTGGTATTGGGAAATGAGCCCGGCCAGGTGGTCGAAGTTTCAGTGGGGTAGCATTTCGGGAGCAGTGACCATAATTCCATAAGTATTAAGGTACTTGTGGATAAGGATAAGAGTAGTCCTCGGGTGAAGGTGCTAAATTGGGGGAAGGCTAATTATAACAATATTAGGCAGGAACTGAAGAATTTAGATTGGGGGCGGCTGTTTGAGGGTAAATCAACATCTGACATGTGGGAGTCTTTCAAACGTCAGTTGATTAGAATCCAGGACCAGCATGTTCCTGTGAGGAAGAAAGACAAGTTTGGCAAGTTTCGGGAACCTTGGATAACACGGGATATTGTGAGCCTAGTCAAAAAGAAAAAGGAAGCATTTGTAAGGGCTGGAAGGCTAGGAACAGATGAAGCACTTGAGGAATATAAAGACAGTAGGAAGGAACTTAAGCAAGGAGTTAGGAGGGCTAAAAGGGGTCATGAAAAGTCATTGGCAAACAGGATTAAGGAAAATCCCAAGGCTTTTTATACATATATAAAGAGCAAGAGGGTAACCAGGGAAAGGGTTGGCCCACTCAAGGACAGAGATGGGAATCTGTGTGGAGCCAGAGGAAATGGGCGAAGTACTAAATGAGTACTTTGCATCAGTATTCACCAAAGAGAAGGACTTGGTGAATGATGAGCCTAGGGAAGGGAGTGCAGATAGTCTCAGTCATCTCATTATCAAAAAGGAGGAGGTGTTGGGTGTCTTGCAAAGCATTAAGGTATATAAGTTCCCAGGGCCTGATGGGATCTACCCCTGAATACTGAGGGAGGCAAGGGAAGGAATTGCTGGGGCCTTGACAGAAATCTTTGCATCCTCATTGGCTACAGGTGAGGTCCCAGAGGACTGGAGAATAGCCAATGTTGTTCCTTTGTTTAAGAAGGGTGGCAAGGATAATCCAGGAAATTATAGGCCGGTGAGCCTTACGTCAGTGGTAGGGAAACTATTACAGAGGATTCTTCGGGACAGGATTTACTCCCATTTGGAAACAAATGAACTTATTCGCGAGAGGCAGCATGGTTTTGTGAAGGGGAGGTCGTGTCTTACTAATTTGATTGAGTTTTTTGAGGAAGTGACGAAGATGATTGATGAAGGAAGGGCAGTGGATGTTATCTATATGGACTTCAGTAAAGCCTTTGACAAGGTCCCGCATGGCAGACTGGTACAAAAGGTGAAGTCACAGGGGATCAGAGGTGAGCTGGCAAGATGGATACAGAACTGGCTCGATCATAGAAGACAGAGGGTATCAGTGGATGGGTGTTTTTCTGAATGGAGGGATGTGACTAGTGGTGTTCCGCAGGGATCAGTGCTGGGACCTTTGCTGTTTGTAGTGTATATATAAATGATTTGGAGGAAAATGTAGCTGGTCTGATTCGTAAGTTTGTGGATGACACAAAGGTTGGTGGAGTTGCGGACAATGATGAGGATTGTCAGAGGATACAGCAGGGTATAGATCGGTTGGAGACTTGGGCGGAGAAATGGCAGATGGAGTTTAATCCGGACAAATGTGAGGTAATGCACTTTGGAAGGTCTAATGCAAGTGGGAGGTATACAGTAAATGGCAGAACCCTTGGGAGTATTGACAGGCAGAGAGATCTGGGCATACAGATCCACAGGTCACTGAAAGTGGCAATGCAGGTGGATAAGGTAGTTAAGAAGGCATACGGCATGCTTGCCTTCATTGGTCGGGGCATAGAGTATAAAAATAGGCAAGTCATGTTGCAGCTGTACAGAACCTTAGTTAGGCCACACTTAGAATATTGCGTGCAATTCTGGTCGCCACACGACCAGAAGGATGCGGAGGCTTTGGAGAGGGTACAGAGGAAGTTTAGCAGGATATTGCCAGGTCTGGAGGGCATTAGCTATGAGGAGAGGTTGGATAAAATCGGATGGTTTTCACTGGAACGACGGAGGTGGAGGGGCGACATGATAGAGGTTTACAAAGTTATGAGCGGCATGGACAGAGTGGATAGTCAGAAGCTTTTTCCCAGGGTGGAAGAGTCAGTTACTAGGGGACATAGGTTTAAGGTGAGAAGGGCAAAGTTTAGAGGGGATGTGCGAGGCAAGTTCTTTACACAGAGGGTGGTGAGTGCCTGGAACTTGCTGCCAGGGGATGTGGTGGAAGCAGGTACGATAGCGATGTTTAAGAGACATCTTGACAAATATATGAATAGGAAGGGAATAGAGGGATACGGTCCCCGGAAGTGCAGAAGGTGTTAGTTTAGGCAGGCATCAAGATCAGCGCAGGCTTGGAGGGCGGAATGGCCTGTTCCTGTGCTGTACTGTTCTTTGTTCTTTGTTCCCAACCCTCTCCACTAACTGCCGCTTGAGTTTTTTCCCATATAAGGTATGGAATGCCGAGTGTACCTGGAGCTTACACTGGGCCAGCCTCCTCACCTCAGGGCACTCTGCGTACAGGAAAACCTTCTCACCTCACTGACTCATTTCTATAAAAAATATCAGGGAATAAAAATCTAGTCTCAGAAATAGTGACCATGAAACAAGTGGATTGTCATAAAAACACAATTGGTTCCTTTAGGAAAGGAAAGCTGCTGTTCTAACCTGGTCTGGGTCTGTATGTGACTCCAGTCCCACACCAACGTGGTTGACTGTTAACTGCCCTCTGAAATGGCCCAACAAGCCACTCAGTTGTATCGAAATTAAGGCAATCAGGGATGGGC
Organism: Heterodontus francisci; assembly: GCF_036365525.1. Lineage (NCBI taxonomy): Eukaryota > Metazoa > Chordata > Chondrichthyes > Heterodontiformes > Heterodontidae > Heterodontus > Heterodontus francisci. The sequence goes on along the minus strand of NC_090375.1, from coordinate 8,470,936 downwards.
AATAAATGTTGGTCTTGCCAGCAATGCTCACATCCCAGGAGTGAATAAAAACACAAGGTCCATTGAATAATAACTTCCTTAATTGGAGCTGCAATGAGCAGTTGATGCTCCAGCAGATGAATGTCTTTCCTACATAGATTACAGATAACTTATCGCACAGAAACAGGCCATTCGGTCCAACTGCTCCATGCCGGTGATTATGCTCCACACGAGCCTCCTCCCACCCCCTCTTCATCTCACCCTTTCAGCATTTCAAGTGCCGTAATCTGCAGGGCCAAGGTCCAAATGCTGGAAAGTGGGATTAGAATGGATGGAATGTTCTTTGGCTGGCACAGACACGATGGGCCGAGTGGCTTCTTTCTGTGTCATAAACTTTCTGTGATTCTATATCCAACCATGAGAATGATTCCGCAGAAATTCAGGAATCCAGTAGCCCAGTGTCGGGGTATCTTACTCTGAGGCCAGGCAGCTACAGGATATACGGAAATCACAAAGGATTCCCACCTCAACCTGTAAATCAGGTAACCAAATGTCAGCTGTTACTCAGTGGGTAGCACTCTCATCTGTCAGGTAGAAAGCTCTGGGTTCATGTCCCACACCAGATACTCAAACACAAAATCCAGGCTGACGCTCCAGTGCAGTACTGAGGGAGAGCTGCACTGTCAGAGGATCAGTACTGAGGGAGTGCTGCACTGTCAGAGGATCAGTACTGAGGGAGAGCTGCACTGTCAGAGGATCAGTACTGAGGGAGTGCTGCACTGTCAGCGGATCAGTACTGAGGGAGTGCTGCACTCAGAGGGTCAGTATTGAGGGAGAGCTGCACTGTCAGCGGGTCAGTACTGAGGGAGAGCTGCACTGTCAGAGGATCAGTAATGAGGGAGTGCTGCACTGTCAGAGGGTCAGTATTGAGGGAGTGCTGCACTGTCAGCGGATCAGTACTGAGGGAGTGCTGCACTGTCGGAGGGTCAGTACTGAAGGAGTGCTGCACTGTTGGGGGGGGCAGTACTGAGGAGTGCTGCACTGTTGGAGGGTTAGTACTGAGGGAGCGCTGCACTGTTGGAGGGTCAGTACATAGAACATAGAACATACAGCACAGAACAGGCCCTTCGGCCCACAATGTTGTGCCGATCCTTTGTCCTCTGTCAAGGACAATTTAATCTATACCCCATCATTCTCCTTTATCCATATACCTATCCAAAAGCCTTTTGAAAGTCCCTAAAGTTTCTGACTCAACAACTTCCCCGGGCAAGGCATTCCATGCCTCGACCACTCTCTGGGTAAAGAACCTTCCCCTGACATCCCCCTTATATCTCCCACCCTTCACCTTAAATTTATGACCCCTTGTAACGCTTTGCTCCACCCGGGGAAAAAGTTTCTGACTGTCTACCCTATCTATTCCCCTGATCATCTTATAAACCTCTATCATGTCACCCCTCATCCTTCTCCTTTCTAATGAGAAGAGGCCTAGAATGTTCAGCCTTTCCTCGTAAGACTTATTCTCCATTCCAGGCAACATCCTGGTAAATCTCCTCTGCACCCTCTCCAAGGCTTCCACATCCTTCCTAAAATGAGGCGACCAGAACTGCACACAGTACTCCAAATGAGGCCTTACCAAGGTCCTGTACAGCTGCATCATCACCTCACGGCTCTTAAATTCAATCCCTCTGCTAATGAACGCTAACACCCCATATGCCTTCTTCACAGCCCTATCCACTTGAGTTGCAACTTTCAATGATCTATGCACATAGACCCCAAGGTCTCTCTGCTCCTCCACATGCCCAAGAACCCTACCGTTAACCCAGTATTTTGCATTCATGTTTGTCCTTCCAAAATGGACGACCTCACACTTTTCAGGGTTAAACTCCATCTGCCACTTTTCAGCCCAGCACTGCAACCTATCCAAGTCCCTTTGCAGACGACAATAGCCCTCCTCGGTATCCACAACTCCACCAACCTTTGTATCATCTGCAAATTTACTGACCCACCCTTCGACTTCCTCATCCAAGTCGTTAATAAAAATCACAAACAGGAGAGGACCCAGAACTGATCCCTGCGGCACGCCACTGGTAACTGGGCTCCAGGCTGAGTATTTACCATCTAAGACCACTCTCTGCCTTCTATCAGTTAGCCAATTCTTAATCCAACTGGCCACATTCCCCACTATCGCATGCCTCCTGACTTTCTCCATAAGTCTACCATGGGGGACCTTATCAAATGCCTTACTAAAATCCATGTACACCACATCCACTGGTTTACCCTCATCCACTTGCTTGGTCACCTGCTCAAAGAATTCAATCAGGCTTGTGAGGCAAGACCGACCCCTCACAAAACCGTGCTGACTGTCCCGAATCAAGCAGTGTCTTTCCAGATGCTCAGAAATCCTATCCCTCAGCACCTTTTCCATCAACTTGCCTACCACCGAAGTAAGACTAACTGGCCTGTAATTCCCAGGGTTGTTCCTATTCCCTTTCTTGAACAGGGGCACAACATTTGCCACCCTCCAATCACCTGGTACCACCCCCGTCAGCAGAGAAGATGAAAAGATCATTGCCAGCGGCTCTGCAATTTCATCCCTTGCTTCCCATAACATCCTTGGATATACCCCGTCAGGCCCGGGAGACTTGTCTATCTTCAAGTTATTCAAAAACCCCAACACATCTTCCCTCCTAACGAGCACTTCCTCGAGCTTACCAGTCTGTTTCACACCGTCCTCTTCAGTAATACACCCCTTCTCATTCGTAAATACCGAAGAGAAGTACTCATTCAAAACCTCACTTATCTCTTCCGGCTCAACACACAGTCTCCCGCTATTGTCCTTGACCGGACCTATGGTCCCCCTAGTCATCCTCATATTTCTGACATACGCGTAAAAGGCCTTGGGGTTTTCTTTTATCCTACCCGCCAAGCATTTTTCATGCCCTCTCTTAGCTCTCCTAATCCCTTTCTTCAGATCCTTCCTGGCCATCTTGTATCCCTCCAGAGCTATGCCTGTGCCCTTTTTCCTCAACCTTATATACGCATCCTTCTTCTTCCTAACAAGACTCTCAACCTCTCTTGTCAACCACGGTTCCCTCACATGACCATCCCTTCCCTGTCTGACAGGGACATGCTTATCAATGGCCCCTACTATCTGCTCCTTGAAAAAGTTCCACATTTCGACCGTGCCCTTCCCTGCCAGCATATGCTCCCAACTTATGCTCCTCAGTTCCTGCCTGACAGCATCATATCTACCCTTCCCCCAATTGTAAACCTTGCCCTGTTGCACATACCTATCCCTCTCCATTACCACAGTGAATGCTACAGAATTGTGATCACTATCTCCAAAGTGCTCGCCCACCAACAGCTCTATCACTTGCCCTGGTTCATTACCTAGTACCAAATCCAATATTGCCTCCCCTCTGGTCGGGCAGTCTACATACTGAGTCAGAAAAGCTTCCTGGACATACTGCACAAACACTACCCCATCCAAACTATTCGATCTAAAGAGTTGCCAATCAATATTTGGGAAGTTGAAATCCCCCATAATTACTACCCTGTGACTTCTGCTCCTTTCCAAAATCTGTTTCCCAATCTGCTCTTCCACCTCCCTGCTGCTATTGGGGGGCCTATAGAAAACTCCCATCAAGGTGACTGCTCCTTTCCTGTTCCTGACCTCAACCCACAGTGCCTCAGTCGGCAGATCCTCCTCGAAAATTCTTTCAGCAGTTGTTACACTATTTCTAACTAACAATGCCACCCCCCCACCTCTTTTACCACCATTCCTAATCTTATGAAAACATCTATAACCAGGTACCTCCAAAAACCATTCCTCCCCCTCACCTATCCACGTTTCAGTGATGGCCACAACATCGTAGTCCCAAGTGCCCATCCACGCCTTCAATTCACTCACCTTATTCCTGATGCTTCTTGCGTTGAAGTATACGCACTTTAACCCTTCTCCGTGCCCATCTGTCCTCTGTGACAGTGCTACCTTCCCCAATACCTCACTACACTCTTTGTCTTTCTGAGTGGACCCACTGGTCCCTGGACTACAAGTCCGGTTCCCATCCCCCTCCCAAACTAGTTTAAACCCTCCCGAACAGTACTAGCAAACCTCCCTCCCAGGATATTGGTGCCCCTCTGGTTCAGATGCAGCCCGTCCTGTTTGAACAGGTCCCATCTTCCCCAGAATGCAGTCCAATTATCCAAGAACTGGAAGCCCTCCCTCCTACACCATTCCTGCAGCCACGTGTTCAGCTGTGCTCTCTCCCTATTCCTAGCCTCACTATCACGTGGCGCCGGCAACAAACCAGAGATAACAACTCTGTCCGTCCGAGCTTTCAGCTTCCAGCCTAACTCCCTAAACTCACTTCTAACATCTGTGCCACCCTTCCTTCCTACGTCGTTGGTGCCAATGTGCACCACGACCTCTGGCTGCTCCCCCTCCCCTTTAAGGATCCTGAAGACGCGATCACAAACATCACGGACCCTGGCACCAGGGAGGCAACAAACCATCCGTGTGTCTCGCCTGCGCCCACAGAACCGCCTGTCGGTACTCCTCACCATCGAGTCCCCGATGACTAGTGCTCTCCCATTCTCCCTCCTTCCCTTCTGAGCCACAGTGCAGGACCCCGTGCCAGAGGCCCGTTCACTGCAGCCTGCCCCCGATAGGCCGTCCCCCCCAACAGTATCTAAAACTGTATACTTGTTGTTGAGGGGAACGACCACAGGAGATCCCTGCACTGACCTCTTCCCACCTCTAACTGTTACCCAGCTGCCTTTGATTTGTGGAGTAACGACCTCCGTGTAGCTTCTATCTATCAACCCCTCAGCTTCCCGAATGATCCTCAGTTCATCCAGCTCCAGCTCCAATTCCCTAACACGGTCTGATAGGAGCTGGAGACGGATGCACTTCCAGCAGGTGAAGTCGGCAGGGCCACCGGAGGTTTCCCTCACCTCGAACATTCTGCAGGAGGAGCAATACACTACACTGGCTGCCATTTCTTTTATTCAATTACCCCTTAGTTAAGTACAACTATAGATATTAACAAAAACAGTAAATAGCTTACCTGCTCAGTCCTTTTTGGTTAGAGGAGGAGGGTAAAAAGGGTCTTATTATTAGGTTAGAGGAGGAGGATGGGTGGGAGACACTACATGTGTAGTGGCTCCGGTTTACTCAGCTCCGCACCTTTAAGGAAAATACCTACCCAGGAGTCCTCGCTGCCGACCAGCTTCCGGTTCCTCCGGCGCCAAAAGAAACTCAAAGACAAGGAAAACAGTAAGTAAAACAGTAAGTACTTACTTTCAAAACACAGCTCCTGATGCCTTCACTCACCCACCGAAGAGTCGCTACCTTCTCCTGCTGCTCCGCCGGGAAATGAGTACTGAGGGAGTGCTGCACTGTCGGAGTATCAGTACTGAGGGAGAGCTGCACTGTTAGAGGGTCAGTACTGAGGGAGTGCTGCACTATTGGAGGGTCAGTACTGAGGGAGTGCTGCAGTGTCAGAGGGTCAGTACTGAGGGAGTGCTGCACTGTTGCGGGGGGGCAGTACTGAGGGAGCGCTGCACTGTTGGAGGGTCAGTACTGAGGGAGTGCTGCACTGTTGGGGGGCAGCAGTACTGAGGAGTGCTGCACTGTTGGAGGGTTAGTACTGAGGGAGCGCTGCACTGTCGGGGAGTCAGTACTGAAGGAGTGCTGCACTGTTGGGGTGACAGTATTGAGGGAGTGCTGCACTGTCGGAGAGTCAGTACTGAGGGAGTGCTGCACTGTCAGAGGGTCAGTACTGAGGGAGCGCTGCACTGTTGGAGGGTCAGTACTGAGGGAGTGCTGCACTGTTGGGGGGCGGCAGTACTGAGGAGTGCTGCACTGTTGGAGGGTTAGTACTGAGGGAGCGCTGCACTGTCGGGGTGACAGTATTGAGGGAGTGCTGCATTGTCAGAGGGTCAGTACTGAGGGAGTGCTGCACTGTCGGAGAGTCAGTACTGAAGGAGTGCTGCACTGTCGGGGTGACAGTACTGAGGGAGTGCTGCACTGTCAGAGGGCCAGTACTGAAGGAGTGCTGTACTGTCGGAGGGTCAGTACTGAGGGAGTGCTGCACTGTCAGAGGGTCAGTACTGAGGGAGTGCTGCACTGTCGGAGAGTCAGTACTGAAGGAGTGCTGCACTGTCGGGGTGACAGTACTGAGGGAGTGCTGCACTGTCAGAGGGTCAGTACTGAGGGAGTGCTGCACTGTCAGAGGGTCAGTACTGAAGAGTGCTGCACTGTCGGGGTGACAGTAATGAGGGAGTGCTGCACTGTCAGAGGGTCAGTACTGAGGGAGTGCTGCACTGTCAGAGGTTCAGTACTGAGGGAGTGCTGCACTGTCGGGGTGACAGTAATGAGGGAGTGCTGCACTGTCAGAGGGTCAGTACTGAGGGAGTGCTGCACTGTCAGAGGTTCAGTACTGAGAGAGTGCTGCACTGTCAGAGGGTCAGTACTGAGGGAGTGCTGCACTGTCGGAGAGTCAGTACTGAGGGAGTGCTGCACTGTTGGAGAGTCAGTACTGAAGGAATGCTGCACTGTCGGGGTGACAGTATTGAGGGAGTGCTGCACTGTCAGAGGGTCAGTACTGAGGGAGCGCTGCACTGTCAGAGGGTCAGTACTGAGGGAGTGCTGCACTGTCGGAGAGTCAGTACTGAAGGAATGCTGCACTGTCGGGGTGACAGTATTGAGGGAGTGCTGCACTGTCTTCGGGTCAGTACTGAGGGTGTGCTGCACTGTCGGGGTGACAGTACTGAAGGTGTGCTGCACTGTCGGGGTGACAGTACTGAGGGTGTGCTGCACTGTCGGGGTGACAGTACTGAGGGAGTGCTGCACTGTCAGAGGGTCAGTACTGAGGGTGTGATGCACTGTCGGAGAGTCAGTACTGAAGGAATGCTGCACTGTCGGGGTGACAGTACTGAGGGTGTGCTGCACTATTGTAGGTGTTGCCTTTCAGGTTAGACATTAAACTGAGGTCCCATCTGCCTTCTCAGGTGGATGTAAACGGGCTGAAGGCCACCCCGGTATAAAAGAGCCGTGAAATTCTCCCTGCTGTGCTGGGCCAATATTTATCTCCCACTGAAACAGATTATTTGGTAATTGTCACAATACTCTTTGTGGATCTTGCTGTGTGAAAATTAGCTGCCCAGTTTCCTCCATTACAATAGTCACTGCATTTCATTGGCTGTAAAGTGCTTTGGGACATGTGTAGTGAAAAAGCTGGATCTCTTTACCTTGGAGAAGCTTAGACTCTAATAATATGACAGATAATTGATTGAGGAACCAGAGAGGAGATGAGGAGAATTGTTGTGATCTGGAACGCATTGCCTGAAAGGGCAGTGGAAGTAGATTCAACAGTAACTTTCAAAAGGGAATTGGATAAATACTTGTAAAGGAAAAAATTGACAGAGTTGTGGGGAATGAGCAGGGGAGTGGGACTATTCGAGTAACTCTTTCAAATTCTACAACCCTGAATGTTTAAGATACTGAACAACAACAACTTCCATTGATGTAGCACCTTTAATGTACTAAAATGCCCCAAGGTGCATCACAGGGGGATTTTCAGACTAAATCAAGCCATATAAGGAGATATTAGGACAGGTGACCAAAAGCTTGGCCAAAGAGGTAGGTTTTAAGGAGCATCTTAAAGGAGGAGAGAGAGAGGTGGAGAGGATCAGGGAGGGAATTCAAGCGCTTGGGGCCCAGACAGCTGAAGGCACGGCCGCCAATGGTGGAGTGATTAAAATCAGGGACAGGCAAGTGGTGGGAATTGGAGAAGTGCCAAGATCTCGGAGGATGGAAGGACGAGACTGTTCATCTTGAGTGATTATTTCAATTAGAAAGATCAAAGACCATGACCATCAATTCCACAAGGGCTGACTGATTTGGCCCATATGTGACTCCAGTCCCACACAAACGTGCTTGACCACTGACTGCCCTCTGAAGTTCAAAATGAAGGCCCACCACCACTTTCAGAAGGGCAATTAGTGTTGAGCAATAAATGCTGGCCTTGTCAGAAACACCCACATCCATAGAAAGAATGAAAGAAAAACAGCACCATTTTCTTTGGCCTCCATGTCTCGTGAGACAATGGGTAAGCGCCTGGAGGTGGTCAGTGGTTTGTGGAGCAGCGCCTGGAGCGGCTATGAAGGCCAATTCTAGAGTGACAGGCTCTTCCACAGGTGCTTCAGATAAAATTGGTTGTCGGGACTGTTACAAATTGCAGGATAGATGCCAATGTTGTAGCTGTACTGGAACAGCTTGGCTCGGGGCGGAACAAGTTCTGCAGCACAGGTCTTCAGTACTATTACCGGAATATTGTCAGAGCCCATAGCCTTTGCAGTATCCAGTGCCTTCAGTCGATTCCTGATATCACGCGGAGTGAATCGAATTGGTTGACGTCTGGCATCTGTGATGCTGGGGACTTCAGGAAGAGGCCGAGATGGATCATCAACTCGGCACTTCTGGCTGAAGATTGTTGCAAATGCTTCAGCCTTATCTTTCGCACTGATGTGCTGGGCTCCCCCATCATTGAGGAAGGGGATATTTGTGGAGCCACCTCCTTCAGTTAGTTGTTTAATTGTCCACCAACATTCACAGCTGGATGTGGCAGGACTGCAGAGCTTAGATCTGATCGGTTGGTTATGGGATCGCTTAGCTCTGTCTATTGCATGCTGCTTACGCAGTTTGGCACGCAGATAGTCCTGTGTTGCAGCTTCACCAGGTTGACACCTCATTTTGAGGTATGCCTGGTGCTGCTCCTGGCATGCTTTCCTGCACTCTTCATTGAACCAGGGTTGGTCTTCTGGCTTGATGGTAATGGTAGAGTGGGGAAGATGTGGGGCCATGAGGTTACAGATTGTGGTTGAATACCATTCTGCTGCTGCTGATGCCCACAGTGCCTCATGGATGCCCAGTTTTGCATTGCCAGATCTGTTTGAAATCTACCCCATTTAGCACAGTGGTAGTGCCACACAACACGAAGGAGGGTATCCTCAATGTGAAGGTCTGCACAAAGGCTGTGCGGTGGTCACTCCTACCAATGCAATCATGGACAGATGCATCTGCGACAGGTAGATTTGTGAGGACTAGGTTAAGTATGTTTTTCCCTCTTGTTGGTTCCCTCACCACCTGCCGCTTACCAGGTCTATCCGATATGCCCTTTAGGACTCGGCCAGCTTGGTCAGTAATGGTGCTACCGAGCCACTCTTGGTGATGGGCATTGCAGTCCCCCACCCAGAGTACATTCTGTGCCCTTGCCACCCTCAGTGCTTCCTCCAAGTGGTGTTCAACATGGAGGAGTACTGATTCATCAGCTGAGGAAGGGCGGTAGGTGGTAATCAGCAGGAGATTTCCTTGTCCATATTTGCCCTGATGCCATGAGACTTCATGGGGTCCAGAGTCGATGTTGAGGATTCCCAGGGCAACTCCCTCCCTACTGGATACCACTGTGCTGCCACCTCTGCTGGGTCTGTCCTGGCTGTGGGACAGGACATACCTGGGGATAGTGATGGCAGTGTCTGGGACATTGTCTGTAAGGTATGATTCCGTGAGTATGACTATGTCAGGCTGTTGCTTGACTAGTCTGTGAGACAGCTCTCCCAACTTTGGCACAAGCCCCCAGATGTTAGTAAGGAGGACTTTGCAGGGTCGACAGGGCTGGGTTTGCCGTTGTCGTTTCTGATGTCTAGGTTGATGCCGGTTGGTCAGTCTGGTTTCTTTCTTTGTTATCAACTTCGTAGCGGTGAGATACAACTGAGTGGCTTGCTAGGCCATTTCAGAGGGCGTGTAAGAGTTAACCACATTGCTGTGGGTCTGGAGTCACATGTAGGCCAGACCAGGTAAGGACAGCAGATTTCCTTCCCTAAAGGACATTAGTGAACCAGATGGGTTTTTACAACAATTGACAATAGTTTCATGGCCATCATTAGACTGGCTTTTAATTCCAGATTTATTAATTGAATTCAAATTCCACCATCTGTGCGGTGGGATTTGAACCCATGTCCCCAGAGCAATACCCTGGGTCTCTGGGTTACTAGTCCAGTGACATTACCACTACGGCACCGCCTCCCCCATTCAGGTCCATGAGCCTGCTCCGTCATTCCATAAGATCATGGCTGATCTGTTTGTGTTTCAAATTCCACATTCCCGTCTACCCCCGATAACCCTCGATTCCCTTGCCTCACAAGAATCTATCCGCCTTAAAAATATTCAATGACCCCGCCTCCACCACCTTCTGAGGCAGAGAGTTCCAAAGTCGCATAACCCTCTGAGAGAAAAAATTTCTCTTCATCTCTGTCCTAAAAGGGTGATCCCAAATTTTAAAACAGTGCTTCCTAGTTCTGGACTCACCCACAAGAGGAAACATCCTCTCCACATCCACCTTGTCAAGACTGTTCAGGATCTTATAAACTTCAATCAAGTCTCCCCTCCCTCTTCTAAACTCCAGTGAAAACAAGCCCAGTCTGTCCAACCTTTCCTCATAAAACAACCCACTCATTCCAGGAAACAATCTAGTAAACCTCCACTGAACTGCCTCCAACTCATTCACATCCTTCCTTAAATAAGGAGACCAAAACTGTACACAGTATATGAGATGTCCAGAGAGAGTGTAAATGGCAGAATAATGAACAGCTCTGTCCAAAAGCAAAAACATGAAAAACATGTTCAAGACAGACACATCGTTAAAAAAAAATACATTTTAAAAGGCAGTCATGCTCTTCAGTTATTGGACTCAATGTTGAGTCCGCAAGGCGGTAGAGTGCCTAATCAGAAGATGAGGTCCTTTCATCGAGTTTGTGTTGAGCCTCACTGGAATACTGCAGCAGGCCAAGGACAGAAAAGTGGGCATGAGAGCAGGGGCAGGGGGGTGGGGGGGAGGGGGGGTGTTGAAATGGCAAGCGACTGGAAGCTCTTGGTCATACTTGTGGACCGAGCGGAGGTGTTCCACAAAGCGGTCACTCAATCTGCGTTTGGTCTCCCCAGTGTAGAGGAGACTGCATTGTGAGCAGCGAATACAGTATACTAAATTAAAAGAAGTACAAGTAAATCGCTGCTTCACCTGGAAGGACTGTTTGGTGTCTTCGATAGTGAGGAGAGAGGAGGTAAAAGGGCAGGTATTACACCTCCTGTGATTGCAAGGGAAGGTGCCATGGGAAGGGGACGAGGTGTCGGGGGTGATGGAGGAGTGGACCAGGGTGTCACGGAGGGATCGATCCCTTTGGAATGCAGACAGGGGAGGGGAAGCGAAGATGTCTTTGTTGGTGGTATCACAATGGAGGTGACGGAAATGGCAGAGGATGATCCTTTGGATGTGGAGGCCGGTGGGGTGGAAAGTGAGGACAAGGGGAACCCTGTCATGGTTCTGGGAGGGAGGGGGAGGGGTGAAAGCAGAGTGTGGGAAATGGGTCAGACACGGTCGACGGCCCTGGGGGGAATCCTCGGTTGAGGAAAAAGGAAGACATATCAGAAGCGCTGTTGTGGAAGGTTGTATCATCAGAGCACAGCCGTCAGAGATGGAGAAACTGGGAGAATGGAATGGAGTCCTTACAGGAGGCAGGGTGTGAGGAAGAGTACTCGAGGTAGCTGTGGGAGTCGATGGGGTTATAATGAAAATTAATGGACAGCCGATCCCCAGAGATGGAGACAGAGAAGTCGAGGAAGGGAAGGGAAGTGTCAGAGATGGACCATTTGAAGGTGAGAGAAGGGTGGAAATTGGAAGCAAAGTTGATGAAGTTTTCCAGTTCGGGGCGAGAGCAGGAAACGGCACTGATACAGTCATCAATGTACCAGAAAAAGAGTTGGGGGAGGGGGCCTGAGTAGGACTGGAACAAGGAATGTTCGACATATCCCACAAAAAGACAGGCATAACTAGGACCCATGCGGGTACCCATAGCAACCCCATTTACTTGAAGGCCTTTAAATAATAAGGTGTGGCTGTGCAAGCTCTGCAGGTTAATTACCAAATAAGGTAAACTCTCTGCAGCTTGAGAGTCAGTGACAGGAATGTGCGTATTTTAACTCTGAGTGTGCTGGCAGTTTATGTTTCTGGTGCTACCATTGTGCTGACACTCACTGCTCCTGCCGTCTTCCCTCCAAGGGGCTGACTCCTCCTGGCTACACAGACATTCAAACTCCACCCCATGACTCCAGGATGAGTTGTCGTTCCTTTCATCAGAGCAAAGATAGCAAATATTGACAGGCTATTCAACCTTGAGAGGGACACACTTTCCAGCAAGGATCACCAGCAAGCAGTCAATAACCCTACATTCCATTTCCCCCTCACTCGCTCAGGGAGATTGAGGATAATTCATGCCTGACCTGCTGTTTGCCTTGCCGAGTTAACTCAACACACAACAGGGATCAAAGCTCAGACCCTGTGATTTGTATGTATTAGCTCCAAATCTGGTGCATCTTTTAGTGATTACACAGTCAAGGTGGGGTCTGGTTTCCTGCTCCAAGTCCTATGAACCCATCACTCCCGGTGCTCATTGACCTACACTGGCTCCCAGTCCAGCAATGCCTCAATTTTAAAATTCTCTTCCTTGTTTTCAAATCCCTCCATGGCCTCGCCCCTCCCGATCTCTGTAATCTCCTCCATCCCCATAACCTCCCAGATCTCTGCATTTCTCCAATTCTGACGTCTTGAGCATCCCTGATTTTAATCACTCCACCATTGGTGGCCGTGCCTGCAGCTACCTGAACCCTAAACTCTGGAATTCCCTCCCCAAACTCCCCCACCTCTCTTTCTTCCTTTAAGATGCTTCTTAAAATCTATCTCTTTGACCAAGTTTTTGGTCATCTGCCTGAATATGTGTCTCAGTATCAAATTTAGTTTGAATATGCTCCTGTGTTAGAGGTGTTGTGTAATTGCAAGTTCCTGCACTCTGTTCCCTGTATCCCGTGGAATTATGCCTGAGCCTGAGACACCACCCAACGGGGAGGGAAATTGGTGAAAGGGAGTCCTGCCATTAATTGGCTAAATCCAATCGCAAATATTAATTCAGATGGAAAATAAATACAAAAAGTGGGAAAAAAGTTTATGTTTCAAAGTATGATTAATAGCGGGAAGTAAAGGTGCGGAGCTCCGTGGACTCGGCCTCATTTCCCGGCGGAGAAGCAGGAGAAGGTAGCGACTCTTCGGTGGGTAAGTGAAGGCAACAGGAGCTGTGTTTTAAAAGTTGTTTTAAAAGTTGTACTTACTGTTTTCCTTGTGTTCAAGTTACTTTTGGCGCGGGAGGAACCGGAAGCTGGACGGCAGCAAGGACTCCTGGGTAGGTATTTTCTTTAAAGGTGCGGAGCAGAGTTAACCCGAGAAACTACACATGTAGTGTCTCCCACCCATCCTCCTCCTCTAACCTAATAATAAGACCCTTTTTACCCTCCTCCTCTAGCCAAAAAGGACTGAACAGGTAAGCTATTTCACTGTTTTTGTTAATATCTATATTTGTACTTAATTAAGGGGTAATTGAGTAAAAGAAATGGCAGCCAGGGGAGTGCAGTGCTCCTCCTGCAGTATGTTCGAGGTGAGGGGAACCTCCGGTGACCCTGCCGACTTCACCTGCTGGAAGTGCATCCGTCTCCAGCTCCTATCAGACCGTGTTAGGGAACTGGAGCTGGAGCTGGATGAACTGAGGATCATTCGGGAAGCTGAGGGGGTGATAGATAGAAGCTACAGGGATGTCGTTACTCCACAAAACAAAGGCAGCTGGGTAACAGTTAGAGGTGGGAAGAGGTCAGTGCAGGGATCTCCTGTGGTCGTTCCCCTCAGCAACAAGTATACAGTTTTAGATACTGTTGGGGGGGACGGCCTATCGGGGGCAGGCTGCAGTGAACGGGCCTCTGGCACGGGGTCCTGCACTGTGGCTCAGAAGGGAAGGAGGGAGAATGGGAGAGCACTAGTCATCGGGGACTCGATGGTGAGGAGTACCGACAGGCGGTTCTGTGGGCGCAAGCGAGACGCACGGATGGTTTGTTACCTACCTGGTGCCAGGGTCCGTGATGTTTGTGATCGCGTCTTCAGGATCCTTAAAGGGGAGGGGGAGCAGCCAGAGGTCGTGGTGCACATTGGCACCAACGACGTAGGAAGGAAGGGTGGCACAGATGTTAGAAGTGAGTTTAGGGAGTTAGGCTGGAAGCTGAAAGCTCGGACGGACAGAGTTGTTATCTCTGGTTTGTTGCCGGCGCCACGTGATAGTGAGGCTAGGAATAGGGAGAGAGCACAGCTGAACACGTGGCTGCAGGAATGGTGTAGAAGAGAGGGCTTCCAGTTCTTGGATAATTGGACTGCATTCTGGGGAAGATGGGACCTGTTCAAACAGGACGGGCTGCATCTGAACCAGAGGGGCACCAATATCCTGGGAGGGAGGTTTGCTAGTACTGTTCGGGAGGGTTTAAACTAGTTTGGGAGGGGGATGGGAACCGGACTTGTAGTCCAGGGACCAGTGGGTCCACTCAGAAAGACAAAGAGTGTAGTGAGGTATTGGGGAAGGTAGCACTGTCGCAGAGGACAGATGGGCACGGAGAAGGGTTAAAGTGCGTATACTTCAACGCAAGAAGCATCAGGAATAAGGTGAGTGAATTGAAGGCGTGGATGGGCACTTGGGACTACGATGTTGTGGCCATCACTGAAACGTGGATAGGTGAGGGGGAGGAATGGTTCTTGGAGGTACCTGGTTATAGATGTTTTCATAAGATTAGGAATGGTGGTAAAAGAGGTGGGGGGGTGGCATTGTTAGTTAGAAATAGTGTAACAACTGCTGAAAGAATTTTCGAGGAGGATCTGCCGACTGAGGCACTGTGGGTTGAGGTCAGGAACAGGAAAGGAGCAGTCACCTTGATGGGAGTTTTCTATCGGCCCCCCAATAGCAGCAGGGAGGTGGAAGAGCAGATTGGGAAACAGATTTTGGAAAGGAGCAGAAGTCACAGGGTAGTAATTATGGGGGATTTCAACTTCCCAAATATTGATTGGCAACTCTTTAGATCGAATAGTTTGGATGGGGTAGTGTTTGTGCAGTATGTCCAGGAAGCTTTTCTGACTCAGTATGTAGACTGCCCGACCAGAGGGGAGGCAATATTGGATTTGGTACTAGGTAATGAACCAGGGCAAGTGATAGAGCTGTTGGTGGGCGAGCACTTTGGAGATAGTGATCACAATTCTGTAGCATTCACTGTGGTAATGGAGAGGGATAGGTATGTGCAACAGGGCAAGGTTTACAATTGGGGGAAGGGTAGATATGATGCTGTCAGGCAGGAACTGAGGAGCATAAGTTGGGAGCATATGCTGGCAGGGAAGGGCACGGTCGAAATGTGGAACTTTTTCAAGGAGCAGACAGTAGGGGCCATTGATAAGCATGTCCCTGTCAGACAGGGAAGGGATGGTCATGTGAGGGAACCGTGGTTGACAAGAGAGGTTGAGAGTCTTGTTAGGAAGAAGAAGGATGCGTATATAAGGTTGAGGAAAAAGGGCACAGGCATAGCTCTGGAGGGATACAAGATGGCCAGGAAGGATCTGAAGAAAGGGATTAGGAGAGCTAGAGAGGGCATGAAAAATGCTTGGCGGGTAGGATAAAAGAAAACCCCAAGGCCTTTTACGCGTATGTCAGAAATATGAGGATGACTAGGGGGACCGTAGGTCCGGTCAAGGACAATAGCGGGAGACTGTGTGTTGAGCCGGAAGAGATAAGTGAGGTTTTGAATGAGTACTTCTCTTCGGTATTTACGAATGAGAAGGGGTGTATTACTGAAGAGGACGGTGTGAAACAGACTGGTAAGCTCGAGGAAGTGCTCGTTAGGAGGGAAGATGTGTTGGGGTTTTTGAATAACTTGAAGATAGACAAGTCTCCCGGGCCTGACGGGGTATATCCAAGGATGTTATGGGAAGCAAGGGATGAAATTGCAGAGCCGCTGGCAATGATCTTTTCATCTTCTCTGTTGACGGGGGTGGTACCAGGTGATTGGAGGGTGGCAAATGTTGTGCCCCTGTTCAAGAAAGGGAATAGGAACAACCCTGGGAATTACAGGCCAGTTAGTCTTACTTCGGTGGTAGGCAAGTTGATGGAAAAGGTGCTGAGGGATAGGATTTCTGAGCATCTGGAAAGACACTGCTTGATTCGGGACAGTCAGCACGGTTTTGTGAGGGGTAGGTCTTGCCTCACAAGCCTGATTGAATTCTTTGAGCAGGTGACCAAGCAAGTGGATGAGGGTAAACCAGTGGATGTGGTGTACATGGATTTTAGGAAGGCATTTGATAAGGTCCCCCATGGTAGACTTATGGAGAAAGTCAGGAGGCATGGGATAGTGGGGAATGTGGCCAGTTGGATTAAGAATTGGCTAACTGATAGAAGGCAGAGAGTGGTCTTAGATGGTAAATACTCAGCCTGGAGCCCAGTTACCAGTGGCGTGCCACAGGGATCAGTTCTGGGTCCTCTCCTGTATGTGATTTTTATTAACGACTTGGATGAGGAAGTCGAAGGGTGGGTCAGTAAATTTGCAGATGATACAAAGGTTGGTGGAGTTGTGGATACCGAGGAGGGCTATTGTCGTCTGCAAAGGGACTTGGATAGGTTGCAGTGCTGGGCTGAAAAGTGGCAGATGGAGTTTAACCCTGAAAAGTGTGAGGTCGTCCATTTTGGAAGGACAAACACGAATGCAAAATACTGGGTTAACGGTAGGGTTCTTGGGCATGTGGAGGAGCAGAGAGACCTTGGGGTCTATGTGCATAGATCGTTGAAAGTTGCAACTCAAGTGGATAGGGCTGTGAAGAAGGCATATGGGGTGTTAGCGTTCATTAGCAGAGGGATTGAATTTAAGAGCCGTGAGGTGATGATGCAGCTGTACAGGACCTTGGTAAGGCCTCATTTGGAGTACTGTGTGCAGTTCTGGTCGCCTCATTTTAGGAAGGATGTGGAAGCCTTGGAGAGGGTGCAGAGGAGATTTACCAGGATGTTGCCTGGAATGGAGAATAAGTCTTACGAGGAAAGGCTGAACATTCTAGGCCTCTTCTCATTAGAACGGAGAAGGATGAGGGGTGACATGATAGAGGTTTATAAGATGATCAGGGGAATAGATAGGGTAGACAGTCAGAAACTTTTTCCCCGGGTGGAGCAAAGCGTTACAAGGGGTCATAAATTTAAAGTGAAGGGTGGGAGATATAAGGGGGATGTCAGGGGAAGGTTCTTTACCCAGAGAGTGGTCGGGGCATGGAATGCCTTGCCTGGGGAAGTTGTTGAGTCAGAAACTTTAGGGACTTTCAAACGGCTTTTAGATAGGTATATGGATAAAGGAGAATGATGGGGTATAGATTAAATTGTCCTTGACAGAGGACAAAGGATCGGCACAACATCGTGGGCCGAAGGGCCTGTTCTGTGCTGTATTTTTCTATGTTCTATCTATGTTCTATGTAAAAAATAAATTACATGACAGGGTTCTCTCTCTGTAATTGGATTAAACTCCATCCCCTGCACCTCAGTGACTGGTTTTGACCCATCCCTCTAAATCTCATTGGTTAGCTGCCCCATGTGGGTGGAGCCTCATGCTCTTTAAAAGAGGCTGGTTTAGAAAGGTATGTGTTTGCAGTCTGGGAGCAAGAGTTGGAGTAGAATCTGCTTTCAGAGGTAGAGTGAAGTGTTTTTTTTTTAATTTCTTTGTGGGATGTGGACATTGTTGACCTGTGAGAAGGTGTTAATTTGGTCAGTAATTGATCTAAAATGTAAGTGTACTTTGGATCTGTGTTCTTGTGTCTCTATTAATTGGTTTTTCCTCTTCTGTTCTAGTCACTTCCTGCAGCTTCTAAACCATGGCTGATGAAGATATTGCTGGTCTGGTGGTAGATAATGGATCTGGGATGTGTAAAGCTGGGTTTGCAGGAGATGATGCCCCCAGGGCTGTGTTTCCCTCCATTGTGGGAAGGCCACGTCACCAGGTGAGCCCTTCAGTTCAAAGTATTAACTTCCTTGGTATAAAGAGAGGGTAATCTCTTGGTTCTAGAATAGCTCCTTCCTGCAAGATTTGAATGCTGGCTTTAAATATTTCTTTCAATGGATGTGATGGCTCCTGACAGGCCTTGTGTCAGTGCTGTAACCTCACTGTGGTGGGAGGAGGTGGCTGATTGTGGGGGGGTGGGGGGAGGGTGTGGAAATTGGGGTGTGAGCACAGCTGCTGAATCACACTGTTGGCTGACTTCTGCTTCATTTGATGTGTGACACTTGTTTTCATGAGCACTGGATCTAATGGGTTGGTGCTCTACATCTGATGTGTTTCTGGGACAATATTCTGATCTTGCTGTGGGAAGGGTCTGATTCAATGTGGCTACAATGGAAGAGTATTTTTTGAACTGTTGTATGAGGATCAAACTGGCTCAAAAGCAGCTGAGCTAAAACTAACTGCTTCATGAGCTGACTTGGTTTTGTAAAACTAGCTGTTGACCAACATGTCTGATTCTTTTCCTCAACCCCTCCAAGTTTCTGTCCCTGACTCTACTCTACTCTCTCTCCCATATTTAAATTATTACCCTTTGTAGACCCCATGTTGGCAGATAATCTCCAGTTCTACTCCTCCAATACTACTCTCCTGTTAGGCTCTTTAACCCAATGTCCATTCCCCTGGAATAGTCTCAAAAACCAAAGGCATCACCATGGTTCTGCCACTGAATATTGTTCTCGCTCCACTGCCATGAAACAGCAAAATCCTACTGCTTTTGACCTTTATTAATTCCTGGGATGTGGGTGTTGCTGGTGAGGTTGGCATTAATTACCCATCCCCCTTGAGGTGGTAGGCAATTGCCCTTCTGTGATATGTTTGTTACCCACATTGGACAATGTGACTGGAGTGATCTATAGGCCAAACTCCGAGGTGCTACACTGTTAGAGGTGTCATTTTGGATGAGTAAACTGAAGCCTGCACTCCCTCTAGCTGGATGTTGAAAATCTATATGGAGGAGTTCTCCCAGTGCCTGGGCTAACGTTCGTCTGCAATCCAATCCTTCCTGAATTTGCTTGCTGATTTGTGATATCTTGCTGTGAGCAAATTGACTGTTTTTAGAAATGCAGTCACTCAGTTGCAAAATAATGCACTAGTTTGGTACTTTGGGATGTGCTTGGGTGCCATTTATATCTACAGGGTAGGTAGTGTCGTGGTTGGTACTGGATTAGTCACCTGGAGAAGGCAAGTTTAAATCCTGCCAGGGCAAGTTTGAGAATTGGAACTCTCTCTTTATTTTAAAACTTTTTAAATCTTGGAATATGAAACTAGTGAGTTAAAATTGACCATGAAGCTTTTTTGCCATTTTAAAAACCCAACTGGTTCATTTCCTTAATTAAAACAAGAAATGCTGCAAATACTCAGCAGGTCTGGCAGCATCTGTGGAGAGAGAGAAGCAGAGTTAATGTTTCAGGTCAGTGACCTTCCATCAGAACTGGCAGAGGCTAGAAATGTCAAGCTTTTAAGCAAGTAAAGCAGGGGGTGGGGTAAGAGATAAGAGGTGTTGATAGGACAAGGTCACAGAATAACTGGCCAGAAGGTCATGGAGCAAAGGAAAACAGTATGTTAATGGTGTGCTGAAAGACAAAGCGTTAGTGTAGAGAGGGTGTGAATGGACAGAAAAATAGAACAACCTGGCCCAAAGCATAAACATGACAAGAAAAACATAGCTTTATAAAAAAACAAAATGAAATGGTTTGTTTTTTTTTTTTACTGTCTGGTCTCTAGTGCCACACTCCCACTAGAGATGGCCCATAAAAGTCAATCCTCCCAGTCACCCTTTCATTGAGAATTGTGGGGGAGAAGGATTTTATTTTGTGGCCATGCTGCAGAATATAAAGGCTAATCAATCTGGTTATATGTAACGTTTTTTTATTGAACATCAATTGTAATTTAGAAACATAGGAAATAGGAGCAGGAGTAGGCCATTCAGCCCTTTGAGCCTGCTCTGCCATTCATTATCATGGCTGATCATCCAACTCAGTAACTTGTTCCTGCTTTAGCCCCATATCCTTTGATCCCTTTAGACCCAAGAGCTTTATCTAACTCCTTGAAAACCTACAATGTTTTGGCCTCAACTGCTTTCTGTGGTAGTGAATTCCACAGGTTCACCACTCTGAAGAAATTCCTCCTCATCTCAGTCCTGAAAGGTTTACCCCAAATCCTTAAACTATGACCCCTGGTTCTGGTCTCTTTTTTTCCCCCCACCATCAGGAACATTTTCTCCCTGCATCTACCCTGTCAAGTCCTGTTAGAATTTTATAGGTTACTATGAGACCCCACCCCACCCAACTCTTCTGAACTCCAGCGAATATAATCCTAACTGACCCAATCTCTCCTCATACATCAGTCCTGCCATCCCAGGAATCAGTCTGGTAAACTTTGCTGCACTCCCTCTACAGCAAGAACATCCTTCCTCAGATAAGGAGACCAAAACTGTACCAATATGCCAGGTGTGGCCTCACCAAGGCCCTGTATAACTGCAGCAAGACATCCCTGCTCCTGTACTCAAATCCTCTCTATGAAGACCAACAAATCAAACCATTTGCCCTTTTTTACTGCCTGTTGCACTTGCATGCTTACCTTCAGCGACTTGTGTCTGAACACCCAGGTCTTGTTGCATATTCCCCTCGCTGTTTATAGCTGTTCAGCTAATCTGCCTTCCTGTTTTTGCTACCAAGGTGAATAACCTCACATTTATCCACATCATACTGCATCAGTCATGCATTAGCCCACTCGCTCAACTTCTCCAAATCACCCTGACGCCTCTCTGCATCCTCCTCACAACTCACCCTCCCAACTAGTTGTCATCTGCAAATTTGGAGATATTGCATTTCGTTGTGTCATCTAAATCATTAATATATATTGTGAATAGTTGGGGTCCTGGTACTGATCCCTGTGGTACCGCACTAGTCACTGCCTGCCATTTAGAAAAAGATCTGTTTATTCCTACTCTTTGTTTCCTGTCTGCCAACCAATTTTCTATCCATTGCAATACACGACCCCCAATCCCATGCACTTTAATTTTATACGCAAATCTCTTATGCGGGACTTTGTCAAAAGCTTTCTGAAAGTCCAAATAAACTACATCCACTGGCTCCCCCTCATCAACCCGACTAGTTAAATCCTTGAAGAATTCCAGTAGATTTGTCAAGCATGATTTCCCTTTCGTAAATCCATGTTGACTCTGCCCGATTCTACCATTGTTCTCCAAATGCTCTGCTATAGTCTTTGATAATGGACTCTACAATTTTCCCCACTACTGATGTCAGGTTGACTGGTCTATAATTCCCTGCTTTCTCTCCACCTTCCTTTTTTATATAGTGGGGTTACATTAGCTAACGTCCAATCTGTAGGAACTATTCCAGAGTCTATAGAATCTTGAAAGATGACCACCAATGCATCTACTATTTCTCTGGCCACTTCCTTAAGCACTCTGGGATGTAGATTATCAGGCCCTGGGGTTTTATCAGCCTTCACTCCCATCAATTTCCCCAACACCATTTTTCTACTAATGCTGATTTCCTTCAGTTCCTGTCTCCCACTAAACCTGGTGTTCCCCAACATTTCTGGAATGTTATTTGTGTCCTCCTTTGTGAAGATAGAACCAAAGTATGCGTTTAGTTGGTCAGCCATTTCTTTGTTCCCCATAATAAATTCCCCTGTTTATGATTTGTCTTCACCAATCATTTTTTCTCTTCACATACGATGGAAACTTTTTTACAGTCAGTTTTTATGTTTCCACAAGCTTGCTCTCTCTCTATTTTCCTCTTAATCAATCCCTTGATCCTCCTTTGCTGAATTCTAAACTGCTCCCAATCCTCAGGTCTGTTTCTGGCTAATTTATATCCCTCTTCCTTGGATCTAATGCTATCTCTAATTTCCCTTGTAAGCCATGGTTTGGCTACCTTTCCCATTTTACTCTTGTGCCAGACAAAGAAACAATCGTTGCAGTTCATCTGTGCATTCTTTGAATGTTTGCCATTGCCTATTCACCATCATCCCTTTTAAGTAATGTTTACCAATCCATCCTTGCCAAATCGCACCTCATACCTTCATAGTTTCCTTTATTAAGATTCAGGACCCTAGTCTCAGAATCAATGATAGTCTAATCCACATCACAATAGGGTATGGCACTTTTTATACTTGGAATTATAGAATCTTTCTCAACAGAGGCCACTGCCTTTACTGGCTTGTCAATCCTGTGAGGGTCATTGGGTCAGTTTAATGTAGAAACTTTGCAGTGCTGAACTCGACATAGAATACCTGTTTTGATCATATTCTACTTGTGGTATAGAGGATTACAATCAGACTCCCCTGTGCTGGAGGGGAGGCAAATCCAGTTAAACTTCTGTCTCCTAATCACTATCCTGCTGTGCTAGTCAAAAACAGGGTTGGGTTGTGGCTAAATGTTAATCATGTGTGAACTTGTATAATATTCACTGGGTGAAGAAAGCTACACGAGTGCTAATCCCAGTATCAAGGAGTTTTCTCTTCACGTCTACTAAATGTGAAGTGGTTTGGGACAGCCTGAAGATTAGTGTTGCCAGTCATGTCCACTTGTACACTGCAAGACCCTGCAAATCGTAAATGAGATTAGCCAGTTTTATAGAGGGATGAACACTGACCAACAGGAGGAGATACATCCCCTACTCTTCAAATAGTGCCATGGGATCCTCTACATCAGCAAACAGATAGTTGGGATCTATTTTAACACAACCTCTTACCCAGTACAACAGATTGTCCAGAGATTGAGCTCAAACCTTCAGACTGGGCTTGAACCAGTGACCTTCTAAACTTGTGGTGTCGACTGAGGTGGGAAGTGAAATTGGGCTGGGGAGAAGATGGGTTTGGTGGTGGAATGCAGTTGGGGGAGCATTTGGATCAGAAGCAGTGTCTTTGAAAATGCCACCTTTAGCATATCCAGGCACATAAGCACTCAAACATTGGCCTTCAACAAAAAAGCAACAGCATTCTGTGCACAGCAAGATCCCACAAATCAGTAGCTCATGGTTACTAATTATTGGGCGGAGAGATTGAACATCAGCTGAGAATTGTCCTCTACTCCAAGGCAATAAAAGCTGGCCATCCAGAATGCTCACACACCCTGACCAAGTTTCCTCTTGAGACAACTCACCCATTCCAGGTATTAGTCTAGTAAACCTTCTCTGAACTTCCAATGCATTTACATCCTTCCTTAAATAAGGAGAGCAATACTGTACACAGTATTCCAGATGTGGTCTCACCAATGCCCTGAAGTATAACCTCCCTACTTTTGTAATCAATTACCCTTGCAATAAAGGAGAACATTCTACTTGCTTTCCTAATTACTTGTACCTGCATACTAACCTTTTGTGATTCAAGCACCAGGACACCCAGATCCCTCTGCATCTCAGCTCTGCAATCTCTCAACATTTAGATAATCTTTTTTATTCTTTCTCCCAAAATGGACAATTTCACAGTTTCCAACATTATACTCTGCCAGGGCTTTGCCTGCTTACTTAACCTATCTATATCTCTTTGTAGCCTTGTGTCCTCTTCACAACTAACTTTCCTACCTATCTTTGTGGCATCAGCAACTTTAGCAACTGTACCTTCGATCCTTTCATCCAAGTCATTTTATATAAATTGTAAATGGTTGAGGCCCCAGGATTGATCCTTTGGCACACCACTCATTAAATCTTTCCAACCAGAAAATGATCCCTTTATGCCTACTGTTTCCTGTTAGCTGGCCAGTCTTTTATCCATGCCAATATGTTACCCCGTACAGCATGAGCTTTTAGCTTCCACAATAACCTTTTTACTGTGGTACTTTATCAAATGCCTTCTGGAAATCTAAGTGCAGTACATCCACCAGTTCCCCTTTATCTACAGCACATGTTACTTCTGCAAAGAACTCCCAAGAATTGGTTAAACATGATTTCCCTTTCACAAAACCATGTTGACTGTCTGATTACCTTGAATTTTTCAAAGTGCCCTGCTATGATAGCTTCTAACATTTTCCCTAAGACAGAAGTTAAGCTAACTGGCCTGTCGTTTCCTGCTTTGTCTCCCTCCCTTTTTGAATAAAGGAGTTACATTGGCTATTTCCCAATCTAATGGAATCTTCCCTGAATCTAAGGAATTTTGGAAAATCAAAACCAACACACCAACTATCTCACTAGCCACTTCTTACACCCTAGAATGAAGTCCCATCAGAACCTGGGGACTTGTCAGCCCACAGCTCCAACAATTTACTCAGAACCACTTCCCCTGGTAATTGTAACTTTCTTGAGTTCCTCCCTCCCTTCCATTTCCTGATGTACAGCTATTTCTGGGATGTTCTGAGATAGTCAAAGTAAAGCTCATGGCATGTGTTGGAGACCTGTGCTCTCCTGTTTTCAGTAAATGATCTGGATCTGAGCACTGTGAAATAAATTGAAATTTGCTCAGAGCAAATTGGGAGTGGCAGAATGAGAAGTGCTTGAGAACAGACAGGCAAGGAGAGCTGGCAGACATGTGACACATAGATAAATATTAAGAACTGCATTTTGAAGATTGCGGCCAAATTCGTTGCAGGCATTGACAGGTTTGCGGCTGCCTGCAATGAATTTGGCTGAACCATCAGCCTCAAGAAAACAAACATCATGGGACAGGATGTCAGAAATGCTCCATCCATCAATATCTGCATCCACACTCTGGAAGTGGTTCAAGAGTTCACCTACCTAGGCTCAACTATCACCAGTAACCTGTCTCTCGATACAGAAATCAACAAGCACATGGGAAAGGCTTCCACAACTATGTCCAGACTGGCCAAGGGTGTGGGAAAATGGCATGCTGACACGGAACACAAGTCCAAGTGTACCAAGCCTGTGTCCTCAGTACCTTGCTCTACAGCAGCGAGGCCTGCACAATGTATGTCAGCCAACAGCAACATCTCAATTCAGTCCATCTTCGCTGCCTCTGGAGAATCCTTGGCATCAGGTGGCAGGACCGTATCTCCAACACAAGTCCTCGAGGTGGCCAACATCCCCAGCATATACACCCTACTGAGCCAGCAGCGCTTGAGATGGCTTGGCCATGTGAGCCGCATGGAAGATGGCAGGATCCCCAAGGACACATTGTACAGCAAGCTCGTCACTGGTATCAGACCCACTGGCTATCCATGTTTCCACTTTAAAGACGTCTGCAAATGCGACATGAAGTCCTGTGACATTGATCACAAGTCATGGGAGTCAGTTGCCAGCGTTTGCCAGAGCTGGCGGGCAGCCATAAAGGCAGGACTGAAGTGTGGCGAGTCGAAGAGACTTAGCAGTTGGCAGGAAAAAAGACAGATGTGCAAGGAGAGAGCTAACTGTGTAACAGCCCCAACAACCAATTTTATCTGCAATGTCTGGAAGAGTCTGTCACTCGAGAATTGGCCTTTATAGCCACTCCAGGTGCTGCTTCACAAACCACTGACCACCTCCAGGTGCTTACCCATTGTCTCTCGAGACAAGGAGGCCAAAGGGGAAAAAAAAATGATTTTGAAGAATAAACATGGAGAACTGAAATATACCTTAAAATTAAAATTCTCACTGGAGTGGAGGAAGAGACTTGATGGTGCAGGGGTGCAGATCTCAAAGCCAGAAATACAGGTTGAAAAGGGCAAGATAAACTGTCTTTCTCATTATAGTACATTGAACACAAAGGCAAAGAGTACAAGATATTGATTAGTTGGACTATTGTAGTCATGGAAAAGGTCCAATACATATATACAATGACTATATACTAAGAATGAGAAGTTATAGTTCTGCACAGTGGTGCATTGGTTAGCACTGCAGTCTCAGCTCCAGTGACCTGGGTTCGGTACTGCCTGTGCGGAGTTCGCAAGTTCTCCCTGTGACCTCATCGGTTTCTGCCGGGTGCTCCAGTTTCCTCCCACAGCCAAAGACTTGCAGGTTGATAAGTACATTGGCCATTGTAAATTGCCCCTAGTGTAGGTAGGTGGTGGGAATGTGGTAGGGGATATGGGATTAATGTAGGATTAGTATAAAAATGGGTGGTTGGTCGTCACAGAACTGGTGGGCTGAAGGGCCTGTTTCAGTGCTGTATCTCTAAATAAAAATAAATAGATACAGCACTGAAACAGGCCCTTCAGCCCACCAGGTCTGTGACAACCAACCACCCATTTTTATACTAATCCTACACTAATCCCATATTCCTACCATATCCCCACCTGTCCCTATATTCCCCTACCACCTAACTATACTAGGGGCCAATTTACCTATCAACCTGCAAGT
Organism: Heterodontus francisci; assembly: GCF_036365525.1. Taxonomy (NCBI): domain Eukaryota; kingdom Metazoa; phylum Chordata; class Chondrichthyes; order Heterodontiformes; family Heterodontidae; genus Heterodontus; species Heterodontus francisci. The sequence goes on along the minus strand of NC_090375.1, from coordinate 8,444,698 downwards.
CTTTGGCATGTGGGAGGAAACTGGAGCACCCGGAGGAAACCCATGCAGATACAGGGAGAACTTGCAAACTCCACACAGGTAGTACTGAGAATTGAACCTGGGTCGCTGAAGCTGTGAGGCTGCAGTGCTAACCACTGCGCCACTGTGCTGCCCATCTCTCTGACTCTATGACTTTGTGCAGTAATTTAACTTTTCACCTGTACTTGAACCCATCTGCCTGTGTCTCCATGTGCATATTTTCTGCACATGATGCATCTATATATAATGCATAAATATTTGTCCTTGGATTAAATTTGCTCATTCTTTCCTCAAGCCCAGTGCCTCCAACATTTTGTCTAAGCTTCAGAAACTCTACAGAACAGCACCACTGTTCCAGATGTGGGCTAGCACCATTCCGAGAGCAAGGGAGGAAAACATGAATCCTCTTGATCCAATTGCTATAAAGATTCTGACATTCAAAGAATCATGGAATTAATCAGGCCAGGAGACCATTCAGCCCATTGTACCTTTTACTGGCACTCAAAGAGCTATCTAGTTAGTCCCATAGCCCTGCCATTTTACCCCTTCGAGTATTTATCCAATTCCCACTTCTGAAAGTTGTTTAATCTGCTTCCACTGTCCCCTTGGCAGAACATTCCAGATCAAATAACTCTCTATCTATATCTATAATTTGGCTGAAGGGTGGTGAATAGTTTCAATAGTCGTCTCCTTCTGGCCTGGACTAACTTCTATAAGTCTCCATTGATTGGTTCCTCTAGTTTCTGATGGTATGTTTCATCCTTTGTTTTTTTATTCCTCATTCTAGGGGGTGATGGTTGGAATGGGTCAGAAAGACAGTTATGTTGGTGATGAAGCTCAGAGCAAGAGGGGAATTCTGACCCTGAAGTATCCAATCGAACATGGTATTGTGACCAACTGGGATGACATGGAGAAGATCTGGCATCACACCTTCTACAATGAACTGCGAGTGGCCCCAGAGGAGCATCCAGTTCTCCTCACAGAGGCACCTCTCAACCCCAAAGCCAACCGGGAGAAAATGACCCAGATCATGTTTGAGACCTTCAACACACCGGCCATGTATGTTGCCATTCAAGCCGTGCTGTCCTTGTACGCCTCCGGCCGCACGACTGGCATTGTGCTGGATTCTGGTGATGGTGTGACCCACACTGTACCAATTTATGAAGGGTATGCCTTGCCTCATGCCATCCTGAGATTAGACCTGGCTGGCCGGGATCTGACTGACTACTTGATGAAGATCCTGACTGAACGTGGATATTCCTTCACTACCACAGCCGAGAGGGAGATCGTGCGTGACATCAAGGAGAAACTTTGCTATGTGGCCCTAGACTTTGAATCTGAGATGGCGACGGCCAGCTCCTCTTCAGCCTTGGAAAAAAGCTACGAGCTCCCTGATGGCCAAGTCATTACCATTGGTAATGAGCGTTTCAGGGCCCCAGAAGCCCTTTTCCAACCCTCCTTCCTTGGGATGGAATCTTCTGGGATCCATGAGACCTGTTTCAACAGCATCATGAAATGTGATGTAGATATCAGGAAGGATCTGTATGCCAACACTGTCTTGTCTGGTGGAACCACCATGTACCCAGGTATTGCTGATCGGATGCAGAAGGAAATCACATCCTTGGCTCCGAGCACAATGAAGATCAAGATCATTGCTCCACCCGAGAGGAAGTATTCAGTGTGGATCGGAGGATCCATTTTGGCTTCTCTCTCCACCTTCCAGCAAATGTGGATCAGTAAGCAAGAGTATGATGAGTCTGGGCCCTCTATAGTTCATCGCAAGTGCTTCTAACCTGCTGCAGGGCTTTTACTTGCCAGGTTTAGTTCACTTACAATGTGACCTGCAGTCTCTGCTCTTTGGGCAAAAGGCAGAGTTGATGACGGGTGATCTATTGCATACATCCTGCCTCTTACTCCTTTGTACCCTTCCCTATCCAGCTCCATTTAAAACTAACTTGAAAGAAGCATTTAAACTGCATAATGGAGACCAGTCACCATTGTGATATGAAATTGTACAGTTGTCCATGAGGATTTGAGCTTAAAGGAGCATCACCCTGCAGGAACAGGCAGGTTTATCCCAACATCTCCAAGGCTTCAATGCTACAGCTGAGTTTGCTTTTGTTATCTTTTGATATTTCTGAAGTCATAAAATACATTCTGAAATAAAGGTGACTTGTCAATGATCGTTTTCCCCTTTTTTGTATTTCATAATATCTAAGCAATTAGTTACTCTTTCCTTTCTTTCCTCCCACCCCGCACCCTTTGGGATTTAAGCTCAAATTAATTTCAAATTTTTAAGCAGTCATCCTGGCAGAGCCTCTCCTGAAGGCCTCAACTGTTTTACATCATTCACTCCTCATTGTGACCACCTATAGGTCTAGCAGCTAGCTCGGCCGTAGTCACTTAATACATCCATGTATTAAAAGGTGATGGCCTGGGCAAGTGGAGTTGAAGTGAGGTAAGCAATGATCTTCGTGAATAGTGGAACAGGTTCTTAAATCTGTGCCCCCAGGTCAAATATAAGATGATTGGTAGAAGGATTAGAGAGGACATGACTTTGGCTGGTTCCTCAAACTCCTGGTAGCTCTAAGTTCCTTTTGAGAACTGCTCTCTGGGAAACACGCACAATCCTGCATTATTCTTCTGTGGTCACAAACCAGTTGCACGTCCAAAGAGTGGAATCTTTTATGATTCAAGGACAGCAGGCTGGTCCCAGGGAGCTCCAATATCCACGCCAGTGTGGTCAATCACCCCTTAATGGTACCAAAGGCCACAGACCTGGCTGTCTGGCTGTTCTCATCTACAGGTAAGCAGATTAAATGATTGGCACGACAAAAAAGGGCATTGGTCCTCTTTGAGGCACCTATAGGTCACAGACTGTTGTGCCATGTCTGCTGCCCATTGATCCCTGGACAGCACTGCCAGCAACAAAATTGAGTGCAGCAGTCACCTTGAGGGCAACTGGCATGGGATTCCCACAAAACCCAAGCACTTGCAGGTGCCATCTTGGGCATCTCTGGCATTGCCTCTGATATACAAAGGTGATTTGTCCTTGTCCTGAGGATGTGATGGTGTGTCGATGGATGTCTGATAATAAAAGCAAAATATTGCAGATGCTGGAAATCTGAAATAAAAACAAGAAATGCTGGAACAATGAAGATCTGGCAGCAGCTGGGGAGAGAGAAGCAGAGTTAGTGTTTCAGGTCATTGACCTTTCATCAGAACTGTTCTGTAGTTCTGATGAAGGATCACTGACCTGAAATGATAACTCTGCTTCTCTCTCGCGATGCTGCCAGATCTGCATTGTTCCATCATTTCTTGTTTTTATTCCGTCTTTGATAATGCTGTTCCTGGATGTAGCCATCTTATTCTGCCTGCTACTGCCATTCAGGCATCATTGAGGGGGAAAGAGAGCCCTCCTCAGTTGCTTCTTCTGCTCTTCCTGTGGTAGGAAACTAAGTGGGTGTAGTAGATCCATGTTGCTACAGCTTTACAAATAATGAAATGAGCAGAGAGTTCCAATGCAGCCTTCTGTTGCCAGTCAGCTGAAACATCAATGCAATGAGCAGATCACTTTTATCTGCCTTAAAGTTGCAGCCAGCAGAAATCACACTGATCATCATTGGTCTTCTCTCACTCGAACAAAGAACAGCACAGGAACAGGCCATTCGGCCCTCCAAGCCTGCACCGATCTTGATGCCTGCCGAAACAAACAACTTCTGCACTTCCAGGGCCCATATTTCTCTATTCCCTTCCTATTCAAATATTTGTTAAGATGTTTCTTAAATATCACCATCGTATCTGCTTCCACCACCTCCCCTGGCAGCAAGTTCCAGGCACTCTCCACCCTCTGTGTATATATAAAAAAAAAAAGAACTTGCCTCGCACATCCCCTCTAAACTTTGCTCCTCGCACCTTAAACCTATGTCCCCTAGTAACTGACTCTTCCACCCTGGGAAAAAGCTTCTGACTATCCACTCTGTCCATGCCGCTCATAACTTTGTAAACCTCTATCATGTCACCCCTCCACCTCCGTCGTTCCAGTGAAAACAATCCTAGTTTATCCAACCTCTCCTCATAGCTAATGCCCTCCAGACCAGTCAACATCCTGGTAAACCTCCTCTGTACCCTCTCCAAAACCTCCACGTACTTCTGGTAGTGAGGCGAACAGAATTGCACGCAATATTTGAAGTGTGGCCTAACGAAAGTTCTGTACAGCTGCAACATGAGTTGAAATCCGAGAGTAGCTACATGATTTGCATTATTGTTTGAGAAAATGGTGCGTGTACAATTTATGACAAGTTTCCCACCCTTCCAACCTCCTCCTGCCACATTCCTGTCTGCACTTATCACCCTTCGTCCACCCAATGTAACTTTACACCTTCCCTCTGTTATCACTGAGCCTTCCCCCATTTACCTTGGACCGTGTCACAATCAATTTATTCATACCATCCCTCCTGCCATTCCTACTCCCATTACCATTGAAATACTGACTTGGACACTTGATCCTCCTCAAATCCACCTTCATGTTCTGGTCGACTCCCCCCTTCCCCTCCCGATAATGCCAGAGAATACTCAGCCCTAAGTCTTAACCTTTCTTGTTCTCCACCCCACTACAGAATCCATTTGCTCCCATTGACTGTGATTGTTCCATCTGCCAGCCAGTACCCTCAATTGCCCATACAAGTCCCTGACATTGACAGCAATCATCCCTCCCTATAGGCCCCTCATAAACTATTTGTTGACTGTAATACTCAAATCAACCCACCACCCCTGCAGTCACCCAAGCAATAACAACCACTACATGCCATGGATGCTCCCCTGCTCCTCCATGCACCTGATACCCCACCCTGTCCGGCCGGGTACTCTCCCCTGCTCCTCCATGCACCTGATACCCCACCCTGTCCGGCCGGGTACTCTCCCCTGCTCCTTCATGCACCCGATACCCCACCCTGTCCTGCCGGGTACTCTCCCTTGCTCCTCCATGCACCCGATCCCCCACCCTGTCCGGCCGGGTACTCTCCCCTGCTCTTCCATGCACCCGATCCCCCACCCTGTCCGGCCGGGTACTCGCCCCTGCTCCTCCATGCACCCAATCCCCCACTCTGTCGGGCCGGGGACTCTCCCCTGCTCCTCCATGCACCTGATACCCCACCCTGTCCGGCCGGGTACTCTCCCCTGCTCCTCCGTACACCCGATACCTCACCCTGTCCTGCTGGGTACTCTCCCCTGCTCCTCCATGCACCTGATACCCCACCCTGTCCGGCCGGGTACTCTCCCCTGCTCCTCCGTACACCCGATACCCCACCCTGTCCGGCCGGGTAATCGCCCCTGCTCCTCCATGCACCCGATCCCCCACCCTGTCCGGCTGGGTACTCTCCCCTGCTCCTCCATGCACCTGATACCCCACCCTGTCCGGCTGGGTACTCTCCCCTGCTCCTCCATGCACCCGATTCCCCCACCCTGTCCGGCCGGGTAATCGCCCCTGCTCCTCCATGCACCCGATCCCCCACCCTGTCCGGCCGGGTACTCTCCCCTGCTCCTCCATGCACCTGATACCCCACCCTGTCCGGCCGGGTACTCTCCCCTGCTCCTCCATGCACCCGATACCCCACCCTGTCCGGCCGGGTACTCTCCCCTGCTCCTCCATGCACCCGATACCCCACCCTGTCCGGCCGGGTACTCGCCCCTGCTCCTCCATGCACCCGATCCCCCACCCTGTCGGGCCGGGTACTCTCCCCTGCTCCTCCTTGCACCTGATACCCCACCCTGTCCGGCCGGGTACTCTCCCCTGCTCCTCCGTACACCCGATACCCCACCCTGTCCTGCCGGGTACTCTCCCCTGCTCCTCCATGCACCTGATACCCCACCCTGTCCGGCCGGGTACTCTCCCCTGCTCCTCCGTACACCCGATACCCCACCCTGTCCTGCTGGGTACTCTCCCCTGCTCCTCCATGCACCTGATACCCCACCCTGTCCTGCCGGGTACTCTCCCCTGCTCCTCCATGCACCTGATACCCCACCCTGTCCTGCTGGGTACTCTCCCCTGCTCCTCCATGCACCTTTTCCCCCATGTTTTCCCTGCCATCCCCTGGAGATTTGTCCCTGCTGGTGTTGAACCTGCAGCCAAACATCCACTCCACTGTTGGTCTCCCTTGTGCCGATGAGTACAAGACATGAAACCACTGACCTCAGACACGACTGCACAAAGCCGCCTGGTGTTTGCCACCTTTAAACGAATGTGAACCGGGTGATGTGGGAATAACGCTCGCCACTAACTTCATCTGGCAGGTCGGACTTAATTTGAACTAAGTGCAGGGTAATGAATATTCATGGTATGAAAATGCATGCAAAACTACAAACCACCACCATGTGGGGGGGAGCTCCGGACCACCGCAAACACACTGCTGGCTTAATTACAATACAAAAACCCACCATCGGAAATCTGAACAAACAACTCACGCTACGTTGTTGCTCTACGTGGCGCAGGTCTGGCCCATACCCCACTCCTGCGCCGTGGCAGTCACCCGAGCCATTTTCCGCTTCATCTGGGGATCTAAAATGGACCGGGTCCGGAGGGACACGATGTTCAAATCTCTGGACATGGGCGGGAAAAATGTACCCAACGTGGCCCTCATCCTGATGACCACCTTCGTGTGCGGCTGCATCAAGCTATGTGTAGATCCCCAGTACGCAAACTCCAAGTGTCACTACGTGCTGAGGTTCTATCTGTCCCCGGTGTTGCGAAGGATGGGCCTGGTCACATTGCCACGGAACGCACCATGCAGTTGGGCGGCGCCGTACCACCTATCCTTCGTGGAGCAGTTTCTGCGGAAAAACACCTTTGACTACCGGTCCATCAGGCAGTGGTCTGCACGGAATGTCCTCAAGGCCCTACGGGAAAAGGAAACGGTGGATCCTGTCAGATGGTTCCCCGAGCAGACCGTCAAAGTCATTTGGCGGAATGCCTCATCACCAGAACTTTCAAACAAGCACCAAGACGTAGCTTGGCTGGTGGTGAGAAGGGCCCTCCCCGTCAGATCCTTCATGCACACCCGAAGTCTCGCCCCCTCCGCACAGTGCCCCCGCGTTGGCTGTGGTGGGGAAGAGACGGTCGCCCACCTCCTCCTGGAATGTGTCTTTGCAAAGCAGGTGTGGAAAGAGATGCAGTGGTTTTTGTCAAGGTTCATCCCAAGCAGCTCTGTAACACAGGAGTCTGTGCTCTACGGGCTGTTCCCAGGGACGCACACCGAGACAAACATCAACTGCTGCTGGAGGACTATCAATTCGGTGAAAGACGCCCTTTGGTCTGCCCGAAACTTGCTGGTCTTCCAGCGCAAAGAGTTGTCCACCACCGAATGTTGCAGTCTGGCACATTCCAAGGTCCAGGACTACGTGCTGAGGGACGCACTAAAGCTTGGGGCAGCCGCAGCAAAGGCTCAATGGGGAAAGACCACAGTGTAAGGTTCCCCCACCAAGCTGGACTGAGGGGCTGGAACCATGGGAAACCCCTCGAACTGTATCGTTAATATTCTCAATTGCTGTAAATGTAAAACTGTAATTGACATGACAATTGTGAAACGGAAGGGTTGGGAAGAAACTCATGACATTATTGAAAGAAACTGATCTCTTTTGCAATGTTTGTATTTTTTCGTGCTGTTTGGAAACTGTTTGGCAATGTAATTTTTACAGATTTTTATGAATAAAGTATATTTTGGAAATAAAAAAAATAAAAAAAAAACTCACGCTTAATTAAACAGCCAGCATGCCACCAAAGCTTCTCTTACAGGGCCCATAAAATTCCTGCCTTTGTGTCCTCCTCACAACTTGCTTTTCTACCTATCTTTGTATCGTCTGCAAATTTGGCTAAAATACATTCAGTCCCTTCATCCAAGTCAAGTCAAATATGGCAGAGAAGGAGGGCATTTGGCCCATCGGGTCCATGCTGGCTCTCCATGGAGCTATGCTGTCAGTCATAGAACCATAGAGAAATCACAGCACGGAAGGAGCATTTCTGACGTCCTGTCCCATGATGTTCGTTTTCTTGAGTTTGATGGTGAGGCCACATTCTTTGCAGGCAGCTGTGATCCTGTCGATGAGTCTTTGCAGACACTCTTCAGTGTGAGATGTTAATGCAGCATCGTCAGCGAAGAGGAGTTCCCTGATGAGGACCTGCCATATTTTAGTCTTTGCTCTGAGACGGGCAAGGTTGAACAACCTGCCATCTGATCTTGTGTGGAAGAAAATTCCTTCTTCTGAAGACTTGAATGCATGTGAGAGCAGCAGGGAGAAGAAGATCCCAAACAGTGTAGGTGCGAGAACACAGCTCTGTTTCATGCCACTCAGGTTAGGAAAGGGGTCTGATGAGGCGCTGCTGTACTGAATTCTTTTGGGCCTCCTTATCTCGAGAGACAATGGATACGCGCCTGGAGGTGGTCAGTGGTTTGTGAAGCAGCGCCTGGAGTGGCTATAAAGGCCAATTCTGGAGTGACAGGCTCTTCCACAGGTGCTGCAGAGAAATTTGTTTGTCGGGGCTGTTGCACAGTTGGCTCTCCCCTTGCGCCTCTGTCTTTTTTCCTGCCAACTACTAAGTCTCTTCGACTCGCCACAATTTAGCCCTGTCTTTATGGCTGCCCGCCAGCTCTGGCGAATGCTGGCAACTGACTCCCACGACTTGTGATCAATGTCACACGATTTCATGTCGCGTTTGCAGACGTCTTTATAGCGGAGACATGGACGGCCGGTGGGTCTGATACCAGTGGCGAGCTCGCTGTACAATGTGTCTTTGGGGATCCTGCCATCTTCCATGCGGCTCACATGGCCAAGCCATCTCAAGCGCCGCTGACTCAGTAGTGTGTATAAGCTGGGGGTGTTGGCCGCTTCAAGGACTTCTGTGTTGGAGATGTAGTCCTGCCACCTGATGCCAAGTATTCTCCGGAGGCAGCGAAGATGGAATGAATTGAGACGTCGCTCTTGGCTGGCATACGTTGTCCAGGCCTCGCTGCCATAGAGCAAGGTACTGAGGACACAGGCCTGATACACTCGGACTTTTGTGTTCCGTGTCCGTGCGCCATTTTCCCACACTCTCTTGGCCAGTCTGGACATAGCAGTGGAAGCCTTTCCCATGCGCTTGTTGATTTCTGCATCTAGAGACAGGTTACTGGTGATAGTTGAGCCTCGGTAGGTGAACTCTTGAACCACTTCCACTTTCTGACGTCCTGTCCCATGATGTTCGTTTTCTTGAGGCTGATGGTTAGGCCAAATTCATTGCAGGCAGCCGCAAACCTGTCGATGAGACTCTGCAGGCACTCTTCAGTGTGAGATGTTAAAGCAGCATCGTCAGCAAAGAGGAGTTCTCTGATGAGGACTTTCCGTACTTTGGACTTCGCTCTTAGACGGGCAAGGTTGAACAACCTGCCCCCTGATCTTGTGTGGAGGAAAATTCCTTCTTCAGAGGATTGGAACGCATGTGAAAGCAGCAGGGAGAAGAAAATCCCAAAACATGTGGGTGCGAGAACACAGCCCTGTTTCACGCCACTCAGGATAGGAAAGGGCTCTGATGAGGAGCCACCATGTTGAATTGTGCCTTTCATATTGTCATGGAATGAGGTGATGATACTTAGTAGCTTTGGTGGACATCCAATCTTTTCTAGTAGTCTGAAGAGACCACGTCTGCTGACGAGGTCAAAGGCTTTGGTGAGATCAATGAAAGCAATGTAGAGGGGCATCTGTTGTTCACGGCATTTCTCCTGTATCTGACGAAGGGAGAACAGCATGTCAATGGTCGATCTCTCTGCACGAAAGCCACACTGTGCCTCAGGGTAGACGCGCTCGGCCAGCTTCTGGAGCCTGTTTAGAGCGACTCGAGCAAAGACTTTCCCCACTATGCTGAGCAGGGAGATTCCACGGTAGTTGTTGCAGTCACCGCGGTCACCTTTGTTTTTATAGAGGGTGATGATATTGGCATCGCGCATGTCCTGGGGTACTGCTCCCTCGTCCCAGCACAGGCATAGCAGTTCATGTAGTGCTGAGAGTATAGCAGGCTTGGCACTCTTGATTATTTCAGGGGTAATGCTGTTCTACCCAGGGGCTTTTCCACTGGCTAGAGAATCAATGGCATCACTGAGTTCCGATTTGGTTGGCTGTATGTCCAGCTCATCCATGACTGGTAGAGGCTGGGCTGCTTTGAGGGCAGTTTCAGTGACAGCATTCTCCCTGGAGTACAGTTCTAGGTAGTGCTCAACCCAGCGGTCCATTTGTTTGCGTTGGTCAGTGATTATGTCCCCCGATTTAGATTTGAGGGGGGCGATCTTCTTGATGGTTGGCCCAAGAGCTCTCTTCATGCCATCATACATTCCTCTGATGTTTCCAGTGTCTGAGGCCAGCTGAATATGACTGCATCGGTGTTGCCAGTAGTCGTTTACGCAACGCCTAGCTGTTCTTTGTGCAGTACTTCTGGCTGCTTTAAGTGCTGCGGATGTTAAATCGCTGGGGGCTTTCTTGTAGTTCAACAGTGCAATGCGCTTAGCGGCTATGACAGGTTCCAGCTCTTCATTATGAAATTGAAACCAGTCTGCATTTCTCCTCGCACTTTTGCCGTAGGTGGTCAAAGCTGACTCATAGATGGCGTCTCTGATGTGGGCCCACTTGGTCTCAGCATCCCCTGTGGGAGTGTTTTGAAGGGCTGTTACAAGTGAATTTAGAAATTTTTGTAACAGCTGTGGGTGAGAAATTCTGCTCGTGTTGATGCGCGGGTGGCCCTTCTGCTTGGAATGATGCAACTTCTTTGGTCTGAGTCTAACCTTGCTGCACACCAGGGAGTGGTCGGTGTCGCAGTCCGCACTGTGGAAGCTGCGTGTGATTTGAACACTGTTTAAGGCGGCTCGCCTTGTGACAATGAGGTCTAGCTGGTGCCAACGACGCAATCTTGGGTGCCTCCATGAAACCTGGTGACAGGGTTTAGTGTGAAAGAACGAGTTGGTGATGCAGAGGTTATGATAGGTACACAACTCAAGCAGTCTCTGCCCGTTCTCATTCATCCTTCCAATGCCATAGCGCCCAAGGCAGGAGGGCCATGAGTCATGGTCAGCCCCAACCCTGGCATTAAAGTCCCCCAGCAGGAATAGGTGTTCGGTGTTGGGAATGCTGCTAATGATGTTATGGAGTTCCTCGTAGAACTGGTCTTTAGCTTCAGGTGGGGAGCAGAGTGTTGGAGCATAGATGCTGAGTAGGTGTACTGGACCAGAGGCGGTGAACAGTCGGAAGGACAGTATGCGTTCAGAGCCATTTGAGGGAGGCTCTATCATGCTGAGCAAGGAGTTTCTGATGGCGAAGCCCACTCCATGCTGTCTTGGTTCTTCAGGATCCCTGCCCTGCCAGAAGAAGGTGTAGTCTTGCTCTGCTAGAGAGCCACCTGCGGGGAGGTGAGTCTCCTGAAGTGCTGCAATATCCATATTGAGTCTACTGAGCTCGTTGTTAATGATGGCGCTCTTCCGAGAATCGTTGATTTGTGTAAGGTCTTCCGACAGGCCAGGACACATAGTTCTGACGTTCCAGCTTGCAAAGCGAAGGGCTGGTACCTTCTTTCCTTTTTTCATGTTGTTTGGTGCGGTGTTGCAGTCCACCTTTCGGGCAATGACCCTGAGCTCCAAGCACCCATTGAAGCAGGCAGACTGTGGCGGGACAGAACCTTATTGACCGGGGGCTGCCTGGTTTGAGGCGGGCGGTAGCTGTCCAGTGAGGTGCAATGACCTCTCCCACCAACAAAGGCAACCCGTGGCGCCCAGTTTCTACGCCAATTTATCTGGACTTATAACTCGTAACTGCTGCCTTCCGTGTTGTTTTAGTCGCTGTGAGGCAACTATGGAGTGACCTCTCCATGGCGCATGCCTGGGCAAATTTATGGAGGTTGAGAGTTGCCCAGTCGTCAAAACCCCCCTCTCGGCCTTTCTGGTGGGGTCCAAAGGAGTGCAGGACACGACGTTTGGCACCAGTATGGCTGCAGAAACTGCCGGAAACATGCCAAGGGTGACACATGACCGTCTACGGGGTTCCGCTCCGGATTATCTGTTAGGGTTTACTCCCTTAGCCTTGGTCTCTCCCGAGACGCCCACAAGGCAGTGGGGTTGTTGGGGCCCCTACACAGGGGTAGGATGGTGCCGGTGGGAGGAGGGGATGCAAGGGGGAGGGGTAGAGGGAGGGGGGTGTGAGGGGGAGCAGGGAAGGGGGCTGTAGGGGGGTGGGGGGGTGCAGGGGAAGGGGGTGCGGGGTGAAGATGGTGCGAGGGGGGTGCGGGCTGGGACGGGGTTGTGAGGGGGTGAGCTGAGAGGGTTGAGCAGGGAAGGGGACGGGGGGGGGGTGGAAGGGGGTGTAAAGTGGGGGGGAGGGGGGGGGAAGCTGGTGCAGGTAATAAGCCATTTCCTCAGTGCCCACCATCGACGTCCGGAAAGCTCATCCACGTCCTTCGGGAGGTGAAGCATCTTTTGGCAGACTTACAGAGGTGATTACATTCGCTAAGGGTTTTTTTGCAGTGGTTTAAATAAAGGCATGCAGCATTGCCGACAGTGCGCTGCAGATGCTCTCCGAGCCATCTCCCGCGGGCGCTTTGAAGTTGCGGCCGGGGGGCTGTTTGTGGATTTTTTGGGTGTTTGAGGAACCTTTTCTCAAGACTTCTCTCGGGTCCCGCTGCTCCTTCTTCACCTCAATGGACTTACCGCTTGCCGTGGCTGCAGACACTCTGGGCGGTGAAGACGGCAGGATCAGAGATTAAAGTATCAACAGCTGTGCCCGTCAGTTTCATCCGGATCAATTTCATTGAGAAAACAAAGAGCAGGTGTGGCTGGGGGAGGGCAGTGGGCCCAGGTAACATACACTAAACTGTTAGCTTTTAGTTAGGGCTAAAATGAACTGATTTAAAGAGCCAGGGGAGTTTAAACAGTTTAAGAGGGTAGATTGGGGGAGAAAACACTAGGAATGGGAGCAGATGGCCATGGATAGAGTTGAACAGCAAGGGAGCTTCCTAGGGAGCTTCCAGCCCAGGAGCCATCTTGGAAATACTATGACTGAATTAGGCCTTTCATATTGTCATGGAATGAGGTGATGATACTTAGGAGCTTTGGTGGACATCCGATCTTTGCTACTAGTCGGAAGAGACCACGTAATCTGACGAGGTCAAAGGCTTTGGTGAGATCAATGAAAGCAACACAGAGGGGCATCTGTTGTTCACGGCATTTCTCCTGTAGCTGGCGAAGGGAGAACAGCATGTCAATGGTGGATCTCTTTGCTCGAAAGCCACACTGTGCCTCAGGGTAGACACGCTCAGCCAGCTTCTGGCGTCTGTTTAAAATGACTCGAGCGAAGACTTTCCCCACTATGCTGAGCAGGGAGATTCAATGGTAGTTGTTGCAGTCACCGCGGTCACCCTTGTTCTTATCGAGGGTGATGATATTGGCATCGCGCATGTCCTGGGGTACTGCTCCCTCATCCCAGCACAGGCAAAGCAGTTCATGGAGTGCTGAAAGTATAGCAGGCTTGGCACTCTTGATTATTTCAGGGGTAATGCCGTCCTTTCCAGGGGCTTTTCCACTGGCTAGTGAATCAATGGCATCACTGAGTTCCGATTTTGTTGGCTGTACGTCCAGCTCATCCATCACTGGCAAAGACCGGGCTGCATTGAGGGTAGTCTCAGTGACAACATTCTCCCTGGAGTACAGTTCTAGGTAATGTTCCACCCAGCGGTCCATTTGCTTGCGTTGGTCAGTGTTCGTGTCCCCTGATTTAGATTTGAGGGGGGCAATCTTCATGATGGTTGGCCCAAAAGCCCTCTTAATGCCATCATACATTCCTCTGATGTTTCTGGTGTCTGAGGCCAGCTGAATATGACTGCATAGGTGTTGCCAGTCGTCATTTGTACAGCACCTGGCTGTTCTTTGTGCAGTGCTTCTGGCTACTTTAAGTGCTACGGATGTTAACTCGCTGGGGGCTTTCTTGTAGTTCAACAGTGCAATGCGCTTAGCGGCTATGACAGGTTCCAGCTCTTCAAAGTGAGATTGAAACCAGTCTGCATTCTGCTTCTCATGTTTGCCAAAAGTAGTCATTGCTGAGTCACAGATGGCGTCTCTGATGTGGGCCCACTTGGTCTCTGCATCCCCTGTAGGAGTGTTATGAAGGGCTTTTTTAAGTGAATTTAGAAACATATGTCACAGCTGTGGAAACGGAATTCTGTTAGTGTTGAAGTGCGGGCGGCCCTTCTGCTTGGAGTGATGCGGCTTCTTTGGTTTGAGTCTAACCTTGCTGCACACCAGGGAGTGGTCGGTGGCGCAGTCCGCACTGTGGAAGCTGCGTGTGATTTGAACACTGTTTAAGGCGGCTCGCCTTGTGACAATGAGGTCTAGCTGGTGACAACGACGCGATCTTGGGTGCCTCCATGAAACCTGGTGACAGGGTTTAGTGTGAAAGAACGAGTTGGTGATGCAGAGGTTATGATAGGTACACAACTCAAGCAGTCTCTGTCCATTCTCATTCATCCTTCCAATGCCGTAACGCCCAAGGCAGGAAGGCCATGAGTCATGGTCAGCCCCAACCCTGGCGTTAAAGTCCCCCAGCAGGAACAGGTGTTCGGTGTTGGGGATGCTACTAATGATATTATGGAGTTCCTCGTAGAACTGGTCTTTAGCTTCAGGTGGGGAGCAGAGTATTGGAGCATAGATGCTGAGTAGGTGTACTGGACCAGAGGCGGTGAGCAGTCGGATGGACAGTATGCGTTCCGAGCCATTTGAAGGTGGCTCGATCATGCTGAGCAAAGAGTTTCTCTGGCAAAGCCCACTCCATGCTGTCTTGGTTCTTCAGGAGCCCTACCCTGCCAGAAGAAGGTGTAGTCTTGCTTTCTCAGAGATCTGCTCTCGCAGGGAGGCGTGTCTCCTGAAGTGCTGCAATATCTACATTGAGTCGACTGAGCTCGTTGTTAATGATGGCGCTCTTCCGAGAGTCGTTGGTTTGTGTAAGGTCTTCCGACAGGCCAGGACACATAGTTCTAACGTTCCAGCTTGCAAAACTAAGGGCTGGTACCTTCTTTCCTTTTTTTGTCGTGCTGTTTGGTGCGGTGTTACAGTCCACTTGTCAGGCAATGACCCTGAGCTCCAAACACCCATTGAAGCAGGTGGACTGTGGTGGGACAGAACCCGATTTCATGGAGTGAGAGGGAAGGGGGCAGGGGGGAGATCTATACTGCTAATCTTTCGATACTGCCATGGGAGTACGCCCACCTGAGATGGCAGATGAAGGCATGAAGGCTCTGTTTAATACTCTGTGCGATTTCATGGAGGGGGGGGAAGTAGGGGGTGTGCAAAGAGGAGGGGGTGCAGGGGGTGCGGGGAAGGGTGTGAAGGGTGGAAGGGGGAGCGAGGGATGCCAGGGGGAGGGAGGAAGGGGGTGCAAGGGGGTGAGGGGGAGGAGGTGCGGGGGAGAAGGGTGTGGGGGGAAGGGGGCACAGAGAGGTGTGATGGGGGGAAGGTATGGGAAGGAGGTGCGAGAGGTAAGGGGGTGCAAGCAGGAAGGGGTGCAAGGAGGTGGGGGAAGGGGGAGCAAGGGAGGAGGAGGAGGTAGAAGGAAGGAAGGAAGGAAGGAAGGAAGGGGGAGCAAGGGAGGAGGAGGAGGTAGAAGGAAGGAAGGAAGGGGTGCGCGAACGAGATGGAGAAGGGGAGGGGGAAGGGGGCGCAAGGGAGGTGGAAGGAAGGGGGTGCAAGGGGGCAGGGGGGCAAGGGAGGAGGAGGTGGGGGGAAGGGGCTGTGAGGGGGGGAAGGTGGTGCGAAGGTGGAGCGAGGGGGGAGGAGGAGGTAGGGGGAAGGGGTGCGAGGGGGGAGGGGGACGGGGTTGCGAGGGGTGAAGGTGGAGCAAGGGGGAGCGTCCGGCGGGGGTCGCGAACTTGGCGAGCAGGCCAGCTCACAGCCTGCACGGCCTCCTCGATGTCGGCGTCCTCCAGGCTGAAGCTGTGCTCATGGTTGTCATCCAGCTCATGGTGGAGCTTCTTTCCCCCCTCCCAGCTGTGACGGCGGAATGGTGACCGAGGCCGGATTGAGGCCCTGAGCCTCAACGACCGCCTCATGGGCACCTGGGCCACCTGCTCCAGACGTGAACTAAAGCTCACATCCAAATCTGCAGTTGTAAAGGATTAAGGTGCATCGCCATTGCATCTCCCCATAGTTCCAGCCTCTGGTCAGTTTCAGCAGGAACGATGAACCTGAAATGGTTTCAATTGTAACAGCGGAGGCATTATTTCACACTTACTCACGCCCAACACTCCTGCCATTTGCTTGTGTGAAAACCAGTTGATCAGCCCAACACCCAGTTTCATTTTGCTGTCTCACCAGGTGGTGACTGGACGATCCTGTGCAAAGCTAGCTTTCCTTAAGCCTGTCCCTTTAAATACTAACAAAAACAGAAAGTGCTGGAAATACTCAGCAGGTCTGGCAGCATCTGTGGAGAGAGAAACAGAGTTAACGTTTCAGGTCAGTGAACTTTCATCAAAACTGGCAAAGATTTGAAATGTAATGGGTTTGAAGCAAGTGAAAGGGGGAGTGGGGAGGAGAACGAAAGGGAAGGTGTTTGTTAGGGCAGAGGGCAGGGGAGATTAAAGGACGATGATGTCATGGAACAAAGGCAAAGGGAGTGTTAATCGTTGCAGTAAAAGATAAAGCATTAGCTCACATGAACATGTGAACATAGGAACATATGAATTGGGAGCGGTTTTATTTATTCATTCATGGAATGTGGGCGTCGCTGGCCAGGCCAGCATTTATTGACCATCCCTAATTGCCCTTGAGAAGGTGGTGGTGAGCTGCCTTCCTGAACCGCTGCAGTCCATTTGGGGTAGGTATACCCACAGTGCTGTTAGGAAGGGAGTTCCAGGATATTTAACCCAGCGACAGTGAAGGAACGGCAATATAGTTCCAAGTCAGGATGGTGTGTGACTTGGAGGGGAACTTGCAGGTGGTGATGTTCCAATGCATTTGCTGCCCTTGTTCTCCTAGGTGGTAGAAGTCTCAGGTTTGGAAGGTGCTGTCGAAGGAGCCTTGGTGCATTGCTGCAGTGCATCTTGTAAATGGTACAAACTGCTGCCACTGTGTGTCGGTGTTGGAGGAAGTGAATGTTTATAGATGGGGTGCCAATCACGCGGGCTGCTTTGTCCTGGATGGTGTCGAGCTTCTTGAGTGTTGTTGGAGCTGCACCCATCCAGGCAAGTGGAGAGTATTCCATCACACTCCTGACTTGTGCCTTGTAGATGGTGGACAGGCTTTGGGGAGTCAGGAGGTGAGTTACTTGCTGCAGGATTCCTAGTCTCTGACCTGCTCTTGTAGCCACAGTATTTATATGACTACTCCAGTTCAGTTTCTGGTCCATGGTTGCCCCTAGGTTGTTGATATTGGGGGATTCAGCGAAGCTAGTGCCATTGAATGTCAAGGGGAGATGGTTCGATTCTCTCTTGTTGGAGATGGTCATTGATTGGCACTTGTGTGGCGCGAATGTTCCTTACCACTTATCAGCCCAACCCTGGATATTATCCAGGTCTTGCTGCATTTCCTCACGTACTGCTTCAGTATCTGAGGAGTTATGAATGGTGCTGATCATTGTGCAATCATCAGCGAACATCCCCACTTCTGACCTGTTGATTGAAGGAAGGTCATTGATGAAGCAGCTGAAGATGGTTGGGCCTAGGACACTACACTGAGGAACTCCTGCAGTGATGTCCTGGAGCTCAGATGATTGACCTCCAACAACCACAGCATCTTCCTTTGTGCTAGGTATGACTCCAGTCAGCGGAGGGTTTTCTCCCTGATTCCCATTGACTTCAGTTTTGCTCGGGCTCCTTGATACCATACTCGGTCAAATGCTGCCTTGATGTCAAGGGCAATCACTCTCACCTCACCTCTTGAGTTCAGCTCTTTTGTCCATGTTTGAACCAAGGCTGTAATGTGTTGATGACACCTTCCATCACTTTACTGATGATTGAGAGTCGACTGATGAGGCGGTAATTGGCTGGGTTGGACATGTCCTGCTTTTTGTGTACAGGACATACGTGGGCAGTTTTCCAAATTGCAGGGTAGATGCCAGTGTTGTAGCTGCACTGGAACAGCTTGGCTAGGGGTGCGGCAAGTTCTGGAGCACAGGTCTTCAGTCCTATTGCCGAAATATTGTCAGGGCCCGTAGCCTTTGCAGTATCCAGTGCCTTCAGTCGTTTCTTGATATCACACGGAGCGAATCGAATTGGCTGAAGTCTGGCATCTGTGATGCTGGGGACTTCAGGAGGAGGCCGAGATGGATCATCAACTCAGCACTTCTGGCTGAAGATTGTTGCAAAAGCTTCAGCCTTATCTTTTGCACTGATGTGCTGGAATTCCCCATCATTGAGGATGGGGATATTTGTGGAGCCACCTCCTCCGGTTGGTTGTTGAATTGTCTACCACCATTCACAGCTGGATGTGGCAGGACTGCAGAGCTTAGATCTGATCCATTGGTTATGGGATCGCTTAGCTCTGTCTATTGCATGCTGCTTACGCAGTTTGGCACGCAGATAGTTCTGTGTTGTAGCTTCACCAGGTTCACACCTCATTTTGAGGTATGCCTGGTGCTGCTCTTGGCATGCTCTCCTGTACTCTTCATTGAACCAGGGTTGGTCCCCTGGCTTGATGGTAATGGTAGAGTGGGGGATATGTCGGGCCATGAGGTTACAGATTGTGGATGAGTACAATTCTGCTGCTGCTGATGGCCCACAGCGCCTCATGGATGCCCAGTTTTGCATTGCTAGATTTGTTCGAAATCTATCCCATTTAGCATGGTGATAGTGCCACACAACACGAAGGAGGGTATCCTCAATGTGAAGGTCTGCACAAAGGCTATGCGGTGGTCACTCCTAACAATGCTATCATGGACAGATGCATCTATGACAGGTAGATTGGTGAGGGTGAGGTTAAGTATGTTTTTCCCTCGTGTTGGTTCCCTCACCACCTGCTGCATACCAAGTCTATCCGATATGCCCTTTTGGACTCAGCCAGCTCGGTCAGTAATGGTGCTACCGAGCCACTCTTGGTGATGGACATTGAAGTCCCCCACTCAGAGTACATTCTGTGCCCTTGCCACCCTCAGTGGTTCCTCCAGGTGTTCAACATGGAGGAGTACTGAGTCATCAGCTGAGGAAGGGCGGTAGGTGGTAATTAGCAGGAGGTTTCCTTGTCCATATTTGCCCTGATACCAGGAGACTTCATGGAGACCAGAGTCGATGTTGAGGATTCCCAGGGCAACTCCCTCTCAACTGTATACCACTGTGCTGCCACCTCTGCTGAGTCTGTCCTGGCTGTGGGACAGGACATACTCAGGGATAGTGATGGCAGTGTCTGGGACATTGTCTGTAAGGTATGATTCCGTGAGTATGACTATGTCAGGCTGTTGCTTGACTCGTCTGTGGGACAGCTCTCCCAACTTTGGCACAAGCCCCCAGATGTTAGTAAGGAGGACTTTGCAGGGTCCATAGGGCTGGATTTGTCGTTGTCGTTTCCGGTGCCGAGGTCGATGCCGGGTGGTCCGTCCTCTTTCATTCTTTGTTATCGACTTCGTAGCGGTTAGATACAACTGAGTGGCTTGCTAGGCCAGTTCAGAGGGCACGGAAGAGTAAACCACATTGCTGTGGGTCTGGAGTCACATGTAGGCCAGACCAGGTAAGGACAGCAGATTTCCTTCCCTAAAGGACATTAGTGAACCAGATGGGTTTTTACAACAATTGACAATAGTTTCATGGCCATCATTAGACTAGCTTTTAATTCCAGATTTATTAATTGAATTCAAATTCCACCATCTGTGCGGTGGGATTTGAACCCATGTCCCCAGAGCAATACCCTGGGTCTCTGGGTTACTAGTCCAGTGACATTACCACTACGGCACCGCCTCCCCCATTCAGGTCCATGAGCCTGCTCCGTCATTCCATAAGATCATGGCTGATCTGTTTGTGTTTCGAATTCCACATTCCCGTCTACCCCCGATAAGTCTCGATTCCCTTGCCTCACAAGAATCTATCCGCCTTAAAAATATTCAATGACCCCGCCTCCACCACCTTCTGAGGCAGAGAGTTCCAAAGTCGCACAACCCTCTGAGAGAAAAGATTTCTCTTCATCTCTGTTGTAAAAGGTGATCCCTAATTTTAAAACAGTGCTTCCTAGTCCTGGACTCACCCACAAGAGGAAACATCCTCTCCACATCCACCTTGTCAAGACTGTTCAGGATCTTA
This sequence comes from Heterodontus francisci, assembly GCF_036365525.1. Classification (NCBI taxonomy): domain Eukaryota; kingdom Metazoa; phylum Chordata; class Chondrichthyes; order Heterodontiformes; family Heterodontidae; genus Heterodontus; species Heterodontus francisci. The sequence goes on along the minus strand of NC_090375.1, from coordinate 8,424,405 downwards.
TAAACTTCAATCAAGTCTCCCCTCCCTCTTCTAAACTCCAGTGAAAACAAGCCCAGTCTGTCCAACCTTTCCTCATAAAACAACCCACTCATTCCAGAAAACAATCTAGTAAACCTCCACTGAACTGCCTCCAACACATTCACATCCTTCCTTAAATAAGGAGACCAAAACTGTACACAGTATTTGAGATGTCCAGAGAGAGTGTAAATGGCAGAATAATGAACAGCTCTGTCCAAAAGCAAAAACACGAAAAACATGTTCAAGACAGACACATCGTTAAAAAAAAATACATTTTAAAAGGCATCATGCTCTTAGGTTATTGGACTCAAAGTTGAGTCCGCAAGGCGGTAGAGTGCCTAATCAGAAGATGAGGTCCTTTCATCGAGTTTGTGTTGAGCCTCACTGGAATACTGCAGCAGGCCAAGGACAGAAAAGTGGGCATGAGAGCAGGGGCAGGGGGGGTGTTGAAATGGCAAGCGACCAGAAGCTCGGGGTCATACTTATGGACCGAGCGGAGGTGTTCCACAAAGCGGTCACTCAATCTGCGTTTGGTCTCCCCAGTGTAGAGGAGACTGCATTGTGAGCAGCGAATACAGTATACTAAATTAAAAGAAGTACAAGTAAATCGCTGCTTCACCTGGAAGGACTGTTTGGTGTCTTCGATAGTGAGGAGAGAGGAGGTAAAAGGGCAGGTATTACACCTCCTGTGATTGCATGGGAAGATGCCGTGGGATGGGAACGAGGTGTCGGGGGTGATGGAGGAGTGGGCCAGGGTGTCACGGAGGGATTGATCCCTTTGGAATGCAGACAGGGGAGGGGAAGCGAAGATGTCTTTGTTGGTGGTATCACAATGGAGGTGACGGAAATGGCAGAGGATGATCCTTTGGATGTGGAGGCCGGTGGGGTGGAAAGTGAGGACAAGGGGAACCCTGTCATGGTTCTGGGAGGGAGGGGAAGGGGTGAAAGCAGAGTGTGGGAAATGGGTCAGACACGGTCGAGGGCCCTGGGGGGAATCCTCGGTTGAGGAAAAAGGAAGACATATCAGAAGCGCTGTTGTGGAAGGTTGTATCATCAGAGCACAGCCGTCAGAGATGGAGAAACTGGGAGAATGGAATGGAGTCCTGACAGGAGGCAGGGTGTGAGGAAGTGTACTCGAGGTAGCTGTGGGAGTCGATGGGGTTTTAATGAATATTAATGGTCAGCCGATCCCCAGAGATGGAGACAGAGAAGTCGAGGAAGGGAAGGGAAGTGTCAGAGATGGACCATTTGAAGGTGAGAGAAGGGTGGAAATTGGAAGCAAAGTTGATGAAGTTTTCCAGTTTGGGGCGAGAGCAAGAAACGGCACTGATACAGTCATCAATGTACCGGAAAAAGAGTTGGGGGAGGGGGCCTGAGTAGGACTGGAACAAGGAATGTTCGACATATCCCACAAAAAGTCAGGCATAACTAGGACCCATGCGGGTACCCATAGCAACCACTTTTACTTCAAGGCATTTAAATAATAAGGTGTGGCTGTGCAAGCTCTGCAGGTTAATTACCAAATAAGGTAAATTCTCTGCAGCTTGAGAGTCAGTGACAGGAATGTGCGTATTTTAACTCTGAGTGTGCTGGCAGTTTATGTTTCTGGTGCTACCATTGTGCTGACACTCACTGCTCCTGCCGTCCTCCCTCCAAGGGGCTGACTCCTGCTGGCTACACAGACATTCAAACTCCACCCCATGACTCCAGGATGAGTTGTCGTTCCTTCCATCGGAGCAAAGACAGCGAATATTGACAGGCTATTCAACCTTGAGAGGGACACACTTTCCAGCAAGGATCACCAGCAAGCGGTCAATAACCCTACATTATATTTCCCCCTCACTCGCTCAGGGAGATTGAGGATAATTCATGCCTGACCTGCTGTTTGCCTTGCCGAGTTAACTCAACGCACAACAGGGATCAAAGCTCAGACCCTGTGATTTGTACGTATTAGCTCCAAGCCTGGTGCATCTTTTAGTGATTACACAGTCAAGGTGGGGTCTGGTTTCCTGCTCCATGTCCTATGAACCCATCACTCCCGGTGCTCACTGACCTACACTGGCTCCCAGACCAGCAATGCCTCAATTTTAAAATTCTCTTCCTTGTTTTCAAATCCCTCCATGGCCTCGCCCCTCCCTATCTCTGTAATCTCCTCCATCCCCATAACATCCCTGATTTTAATCACTCCACCATTGGTGGCCGTGCCTGCAGCTCCCTGGACCCTAAACTCTGGAATTCCCTCCCCAAACTCCCCCACCTCTCTTTCTTCCTTTAAGATGCTTCTTAAAATCTATCTCTTTGACCAAGTTTTTGGTCATCTGCCTGAATATGTGTCTCAGTATCAAATTTAGTTTTAATATGCTCCTGTGTTAGAGGTGTTGTGTAATTGCAAGTTCCTGCACTCTGTTCCCTGTATCCCGTGGAATTATGCCTGAGCCTGAGACACCACCCAACGGGGAGGGAAATTGGTGAAAGGGAGTCCTGCCATTAATTGGCTAAATCCAATCGCATATATTAATTCAGATGGAAAATAAATACCAAAAGTGGGAAAAAAGTTTATGTTTCAAAGTATGATTAATAGCAGGAAGTAAAAAATAAATTACATGACAGGGTTCTCTCTCTGTAATTGGATTAAACTCCATCCCCTCCACCTCAGTGACTGGTTTTGACCCATCCCTCTAAATCTCATTGGTTAGCTGCCCCATGTGGGTGGAGCCTCATGCTCTTTAAAAGAGGCTGGTTTAGAAAGGTATGTGTTTGCAGTCTGGGAGCTAGAGTTGGAGTAGAATCTACTTTCAGAGGTAGAGTGAAGTGTTTTTTTTTAATTTCTTTGTGGGATGTGGACATTGTTGACCTGTGAGAAGGTGTTAATTTGGTCAGTAATTGATCTAAAATGTAAGTGTACTTTGGATCTGTCTTGTGTCTCTATTAATGGGTATTTCCTCTTTTGTTCTAGTCACTTCCTGCTGCTTCTAAACCATGGCTGATGAAGATATTGCTGCTCTGGTGGTAGATAATGGATCTGGGATGTGTAAAGCTGGGTTTGCAGGAGATGATGCCCCCAGGGCTGTGTTTCCCTCCATTGTGGGAAGGCCACGTCACCAGGTGAGCCTTTCAGTTAAAAGTATTAACTTCCTTGGTATAAAGAGAGAGGGTAATCTCTTGGTTCTGGAATAGCTATTTTCTGCAAGATTTGAATGCTGGCTTTAAATATTTCTTTCAATGGATGTGATGGCTTGTGTCAGTGCTCTAAGCTCACTGGGGTGGGAGGAAGTGGCTGATTTTGTGGGGGTGGGGGGGGGGAGGGGGGGCAGGAAGGGAGGGTGTGGAAATTGGGGTGTGAGCACAGCTGCTGACTCAGTTGGCTAATTTCTGCTTCATTTGATGTGTGACACTTGTTTTCATGAGCACTGAATCTAATGGGTTGGTGCTCTACATCTGATGTGTTTCTGGGACAATATTCTGATCTTGCTGTGGGAAGGGTCTGATTCAATGTGGCTACAATGGAAGAGTATTTTTTGAACTGTTGTATGAGGATCAAACTGGCACAAAAGCAGCTGAGCTAAAACTAACTGCTTCATGAGCTGACTTGGTTTTGTAAAACTAGCTGTTGACCAACATGTCTGATTCTTTTCCTCAACCCCTCCAAGTTTCTGTCCCTGACTCTACTCTCTCTCTCTCTCTCTCCCATATTTAAATTATTACCCTTTGTCGACCCCATGTTGGCAGATAATCTCCAGTTCTACCCCTCCACTCCTCCAATACTACTCTCCTGTTGGGCTCTTTAACCCAGTGTCCATTCCCCTGGAATAGTCTCAAAAACCAAAGGCATCACCATGGTTCTGCCACTGAATATTGTTCTCTCTCCACTGCCATGAAACAGCAAAATCCTACTGCTTTTGACCTTTATTAATTCCTGGGTGTGGGTGTTGCTGGTGAGGTTGGCATTAATTACCCATCCCCCTTGAGGTGGTAGGCAATTGCCCTTCTGTCATATTTTTGTCACCCACATTGGACAATGTGACTGGAGTGATCTATCGGCCAAACTCCGAGGTGCGACTCTGTTAGAGGTGTCATTTTGGATGAGTAAACTGAAGCCTGCACTCCCTCTAGCTGGATGTTGAAAATCTATATGGAGGAGTTCTCCCAGTGCCTGGGCTAACGTTCGTCTGCAATCCAATCCTTCCTGAATTTGCTTGCTGATTGTGATATCTTGCTGTGAGCAAATTGACTGTTTTTAGAAATGCAGTCACTAAGTTGCAAAATAATGCACTAGTTTGGTACTTTGGGATGTGCTTGGGTGCCATTTATATCTACAAGGTAGGTAGTGTAGTGGTTGGTACTGGATTAGTCACCTGGAGAAGGCAAGTTTAAATCCTGCCAGGGCAAGTTTGAGAATTGGAACTCTCTCTCTCTTTATTTTAAAACTTTTTAAATCTTGGAATATGAAACTAGTGAGTTAAAATTGACCATGAAGCTTTTTTGCCATTTTAAAAACCCAACTGGTTCATTTCCTTAATTAAAACAAGAAATGCTGCAAATACTCAGCAGGTCTGGCAGCATCTGTGGAGAGAGAGAAGCAGAGTTCATGTTTCAGGTCAGTGACCTTTCATCAGAACTGGCAGAGGCTAGAAATGTCAAGCTTTTAAGCAAGTAAAGCAGGGGGTGGGGTAAGAGATAAGAGGTGTTGATAGGACAAGGTCACAGAATAACTGGCCAGAAGGTCATGGAGCAAAGGAAAACAGTATGTTAATGGTGTGCTGAAAGACAAAGTGTTAGTGCAGAGAGGGTGTGAATGGACAGAAAAATAGAACAACCTGGCCCAAAGCACAAACATGACGCACAGTGGTGCAGTGGTTAGCACCGCAGCCTCACAGCTCCAGTGACCCAGGTTCAATTCTGCATACTGCCTGTGTGGAGTTTGCAAGTTCTCCGTGTCTGCATGGGTTTCCTCCGGGTGTTCCGGTTTCCTCCCACATGCCAAAGACTTGCAGGTTGATGCGTTAATTGGCCATTATAAATTGCCCCTAGTATAGGTGGGTGGCAGGGAAATATAGGGACAGGTGGGCCTGTGGTAGGAATATGGGATTAGTGTAGGATTAGTATAAATGGTTGGTTGATGGTCGGCACAGACTCGGTGGGCCGAAGGGCCTGTTTCAGTGCTGTATCACTAAACTAAACATGACAAAGAAAGCATAGCTTTATAAAAAGAGATGGACCATAAATGTCAATCCTCCCAGTCACCCCCTCACCCCCTCATTGAGAATTGTGGGGGAGAAGGATTTTTATTTTGTGGCCATGCTGCAGAATATAAAGGATAATCAATTTGGTTATATGTGAAGTTTTATAATTGACCATCAATTGTAATTTAGAAACATACAAAATGGGTGCAGGAGTAGGCCATTCGGCTCTTCAAGTCTGCTCCACCATTCATTATGATCATGGCTGATCATCCAACTCAGTAACCTGTTCCCGCTTTCGCCCCATATCCTTTGATCCCTTTCACCCCAAGAACCAAAGGGCCTGTTTCTATGCTATATGACTATGACTCGATATCTAACTGCTTGAAAACCTACAATGTTTTGACCTCAACTGCTTTCTGTGGTAGAGACTTCCACAGGCTCACCACTCTCTGGGTTAATTTCTCCTCATCTCAGTCCTGAAAGGTTTACCCCGTATCCTTAGACTATGACCCCTGGTTCTGGACTCCCCCACCATCGGGAACATCCTTCCTGCATCTACCCTGTCAAGTCCTGTTAGAATTTTATCGGTTTCTATGAGATCCCCCCCCCCCCCTCACTCTTCTGAACTCCAGCGAATATAATCCTAACCGACTCAATCTCTCCTCATATGTCAGTCCTGCCATCCCAGGAATCAGACTGGTAAACCTTTGCTGCACTCCCTCTACAGCAAGAACATCCTTCCTCAGCTGAGGAGACCAAAACTGCACACAACATTCCAGGTGTGGTCTCACCAAGGCCCTGTATAATTGCAGCAAGACATCCCTGCTCCTGTACTTGAATCTTTTCGCTATGAAGGCCAACATACCATTTACCTTTTTCCTACCTGTTCCACCCGCACGCTTACCTTCAGTGACTTGTGTCCGAGAACACCCAGGTCTCGTTGCATATTCCCCTCCTTGTTTATAGCCGTTCAGATAATAATCTGCCTTCCTGTTTTTGTTACCAAGGTGAATAACCTTACATTTATCCACATTATACTGTATCTGCCATGCATTAGCCCACTCACTCAACTTGTCCAAATCACCCTGAAGCCTCTCTGCATCCTCCTCACAAGTCACCCTCCCACCCAGTTTTCATCTGCAAAACTGCAGATATTCCATTTAGTTCCCTCATCTAAATCATTAATACATTGTGAATAGCTGAGGTCTGAGCACTAATCCCTGTGTTAGCCCACTAGTCACTGCCTGCTATTTGGAAAAAGACCAGTTTATTCCTACTTTCTTTCCTGTCTGCCAACAAATTTACTATCCATCGCAATACACGACGCCCAATCCCATGTACTTTAATTTTACATGCCAATCTCCAATGTGGGACTTTGTTGAAAGCCTTCTGGAAGTCCAAATAAACCACATCCACTGGCTGTCCCTCGTCAACTCGACTAGTTACATCCTCGAAGAATTCTAGTAGACTTGCCAAGCATGATTTCCCTTTCATAAATCCAGGCTGAGTTTGTCCGATTCTACCACTGTTCTCCAAGTGCTCTGCTATAAAATCTTTGGCCTCTAGAATTTTCCCCACTCCCGACGTCAGGCTGATTGGTCTATAATTCCCTGTTTTCTCTCTACCTCCCTTTTTTAAATAGTGGGGTTACATTAGCTCCCCTCCAATCTGTAGGAACTGTTCCAGAGTCAATAGACTCTTGGAAGATGACCACCAATGCATCCACTATTTCTAGGGCCACTTCCTTAAGTACTCTGAGATGCCATCAGTCCCTGGGGATTTATCGGCCTTCACTCCCATCAATTTCCCCAACACCATTCTTCTACTAATACTGATTTCCTTCAGTTCCTCCCTCTCTCTAAACCCTGTGTTCCCCAACATTTCTGGTATAATATTTGTGTCCTCCTTTGTGAAGACAGAACCAGAATATGCATTTAGTTGGTCAGCTGTTTCTTTGTTCCCCATAATAAATTCCCTTCTTTCTGACGAACGGACCTACATTTGTCTTCACCAATCTTGTTTTCTCTTCACATACCTATAAAAACTGACTGTAAAAGTTTCTATGTTCCCTGCAAGCTTGCTCTCGTACTCCATTTTCCAGTTCTTAATCAATCCCTTGGTCTGCCTTTGCTGAATTCTAAACTGCTCCCAATCCTCAGGTCTGTTTTCTTCTGGCGAATTTGTATGCCTCTTCCTTGGATCTAATGTTACCTCTAATTTCCCTTGTAAGCCATAGTTTGGCTACCTTTCCTGTTTTACTTTTGTGCCATACAAGAATAAACAACTGTTGCAGATTATCCATGCGCTCTTTGTTTGCCATTGCCTATCCACTGTCATCCCTTTAAAGTTTTCCAATCCATTATTGCCAACTTGTGCATCATACCTTCATAATTTCCTTTAACATTCAGGACCCTAGTCTCTGAATCCATGATTTAATCTGTGATCCACATCACACGAGCATATGGCACTTTTATACTTGGAATTATAGAATCTTTCTTCAGAGGCCACTGCCTGTACTGGCTTGTCAATCCTGTAAGGGTCATTGGGTCAGTCTAATGTATAAACTTTGCAGCCTGAAGATTAGTGTTGCCAGTCATGTCCATTTGTACATTGCAAGACCCTGCAAATCGTAACTGAGATTAGCCAGTTTTATAGAGGGATGAACACTGACCAACAGGAGGAGATACATCCCCTACTCTTCAAATAGTGCCATGGGATCCTCTACATCAGCAAACAGATAGTTGGGATCTATTTTAACACAACCTCTTACCCAGTACAACAGAGTATCCAGAGATTGAGCTCAAACCTTCAGACTGGGCTTGAACCAGTGACCTTCTAAACTTGTGGTGTCGACTGAGGTGGGAAGTGAAATTGGGCTTGGGAGAAGATGGGTTTGGTGGTGGAATGCAGTTGGGGGAGCATTTGGATCAGAAGCAGTGTCTTTGAAAATGCCACCTTTATCATATCCAGGGACATAAGCACTCAAACATTGGCCTTCAACAAAAAAAGCAACAGGATTCTGTGCACAGCAAGATCCCACAAATCAGTAGCTCATGGTTACTAATTATTGGGAGGAGAGATTGAACATCAGCTGAGAATTGTCCTCTACTCCAAGGCAATAAAAGCTGGCCATCCAGAATGCTCACACCCTGACCAAGTGTATTACTTTGTGTGAAGTAATTTAACTTTTATCACTTGTACTTGAACCCATCTGCCTGTGTGTCTCCATGTGCATACTTTCTGCACATGATGCATCTATATTTAATGCATAAATATTTGTCCTTGGATTAAATTTGCTCATTCTTTCCTCAAGCCCAGTGCCTCCAACATTTTGTCTAAGCTTCAGAAACTCTACAGAACAGCACCACTGTTCCAGATGTGGGCTAGCACCATTCCTCGAGCAAGGGAGGAAAATGTAAATCCTCCTGATCCAATTGCTATAAAGATCCTGATGTTCAAAGAATCATGGAATTAATCAGGCCAGGAGACCATTCAGCCCATTGTACCTTTACTGGCTCTCAGCTATCTAGTTAGTCCCATAGCCCTGCCATTTTGCCCCATTGAGTATTTATCCAATTCCCACTTCTGAAAGTTGTTTAATCTGCTTCCACTGTACCCTTGGCAGAGCATTCCAGATCAAATAACTCTCTAATTTGGCTGAAGGGTGGTGAATAGTTTCAATAGTCGTCTCCTTCTGGCCTGGACTAACTTCTATAAGTCTCCATTGATTGATTGGTTCCTCTAGTTTCTGATGGTATGTTTCATCCTTTGTTTTTATTCCTCATTCTAGGGGGTGATGGTTGGAATGGGTCAGAAAGACAGTTATGTTGGTGATGAAGCTCAGAGCAAGAGGGGAATTCTGACCCTGAAGTATCCAATCGAACATGGCATTGTGACCAACTGGGATGACATGGAGAAGATCTGGCATCACACCTTCTACAATGAACTGCGAGTGGCCCCAGAGGAGCATCCAGTTCTCCTCACAGAGGCACCTCTCAACCCCAAAGCCAACCGGGAGAAAATGACCCAGATCATGTTTGAGACCTTCAACACACCAGCCATGTATGTTGCCATTCAAGCCGTACTGTCCTTGTACGCCTCTGGCCGCACGACTGGCATTGTGCTTGATTCTGGTGATGGTGTGAGCCACACTGTGCCAATTTATGAAGGGTATGCCTTGCCTCATGCCATTATGAGATTAGACCTGGCTGGCCGGGATCTGACTGACTACTTGATGAAGATCCTGACTGAACGTGGATATTCCTTCACAACCACAGCCGAGAGGGAGATCGTGCGTGACATCAAGGAAAAACTTTGCTACGCGGCCCTAGACTTTGAATCTGAGATGGCGACGGCCAGCTCCTCTTCAGCCTTGGAAAAAAGCTATGAGCTCCCTGATGGCCAAGTTATTACCATTGGTAATGAGCGTTTCAGGGCCCCAGAAGCCCTTTTCCAACCCTCCTTCCTTGGGATGGAATCTTCTGGGATCCATGAGACCTGTTACAACAGCATCATGAAATGTGATGTAGATATCAGGAAGGATCTGTATGCCAACACTGTCTTGTCTGGTGGAACCACCATGTACCCAGGTATTGCTGATCGGATGCAGAAGGAAATCACATCCTTGGCTCCGAGCACAATGAAGATCAAGATCATTGCTCCACCCGAGAGGAAGTATTCAGTGTGGATCGGAGGATCCATCTTGGCTTCTCTCTCCACCTTCCAGCAAATGTGGATCAGTAAGCAAGAGTATGATGAGTCTGGGCCCTCTATAGTCCATCGCAAGTGCTTCTAACCTGCTGCAGGGCTTTTACTTGCCAGGTTTAGTTCACTTACAATGTGACCTGCAGTCTCTGCTCTTTGGGCAAAAGGCAGAGTTGATGACGGGTGATCTATTGCATACATCCTGCCTCTTACTCCTTTGTACCCTTCCCTATCCAGCTCCATTTAAAACTAACTTGAAAGAAGCCTTTGAACTGCATAATGGAGACCAGTCACCATTGTGATATGAAATTGTACAGTTGTCCATGAGGATTTGAGCTTAAAGGAGCATCACCCTGCAGGAACAGGCAGGTTTATCCCAACATCTCCAAGGCTTCAATGCTACAGCTGAGTTTGCTTTTGTTATCTTTTGATATTTCTGAAGTCATAAAATACATTCTGAAATAAAGGTGACTTGTCAATGATCCTTTTCCCCTCTTGTATTTCATAATATCTAAGCAATTAGTTACTCTTTTTTTTTTTTTTCTTTTCTTTCCTCCCACCCCGCACCCTTTGGGATTTAAGCTCAAATGAATTTCAAATTTTTAAGCAGTCATCCTGGCAGAGCCTCTCCTGAAGGCCTCAACTGTTTTACATCATTCACTCCTCATTGTGACCGCCTATAGGTCGTGCAGCTAGCTCGGCCGTAGTCACTTAATACATCCATGTATTAAAAGGTGATTGTGTGATGGCCTGGGCAAGTGGAGTTGAACTGAGATAAGTAATGATCTTAGTGAATAGTGGAACAGGTTTTTAAATCTGTGCCCCCAGGTCAAATATAAGGTGATTGGTAGAAGGATTAGCGAGGACATGACTTTGGCTGGTTCCTCAAACTCCTGGCAGCTCTGAGTTCCTCAATATGAGAAAACTGCTCTCTGGGAAACTAGTGCAAACCTTATTTTTCTGTGGTCACAAACCAGTTGCACATTCCAAGAGTGGAATCCTTACGAGTCACAAAGACAGCAGGCTGGTCCCATGGAGCTCTAATGGACACATCAGTGCAGTCGATCACCCCTTGCACAGTGATGGCACCAAAGGCCATCTACAAGTAAGCAGATGCAATCTTTAGCACAACAGAAAAGGGCATTGGACACCTCTTTTTGAGGCACCTATAGGTCAGACTGTTATTGATTCCTGGACAGCACTGCCAGCAACAAAATTGAGTGCAGCAGTCACCTTGAGGGCAACTGGCATGGGATTCCCACAAAACCCAAGCACTTGCAGGTCATGCTGCAGGATCCTACAAATTTTCTGACCATTTCACATAACATCTTGGGCGTCTCTGGCATTGCCTCTGATATATGAAGGTGATTTGTCCTTTATCCTGAGGATGCAATCAGGTGCCAGTGCCAGTGGATGTCTACGATAATAAAAGGGAAGTACTGCAGATGCTGTAAATCTGAAATAAAAACAGGAAATGCTGGAAATACTCAGCAGGTCTGGCAGCAGCTGTGGAGAGAAACAGTCAATGATTCAGATCAGTGACCCTTCATCAGAACTGCCCTCAGTTGCTCCCTCTGCTCTTCCTGTGGTAGGAAACTAAGTGGGTGTAGTAGATCCATGTTGCTACAGCTTTACAAATAATGAAAAGAGCAGAGTTCCAATGCAGCCTTCTGTTGCCATTCAGCTGACCCAGCAATGCAATGAGCAGATCACTTTTATCTGCCTTAAAACTGCAGCCAGCAGAAATCACACTGACCATCATTTGGTCTCCTCTCGCTTGACTTGAAATTCTCGAGTAACGACATAATTTGCATTATTGTTTGAGAAAATGGTGCGTGTACAATGTAAGACAAGTTTCCCACCCTTCCAACCTCCTCCTGCTACCTTCTTGTCTGCAGCTATCACCCTTTGTCCACCCACTGTAATCTTACACCTTTCCTCTGTTATTATTGAGCCTTCCCCCATTGACCTTGGACCTTGTCACAATCAATTTATTCATACCATCTCTCCTGCCATTTCTACTCCCATTACCATTGAAATACTGACTTGGACCCTTGATCCTCCTCAAATCCACCTTCATGTTCTGGTCGCCTCCCCCTTCACCTCCCGATAATGCCATAGAATACTCAGCCCTAAGTCTCACATTTTCCCCCCGACTGAATCCATTTGCTCCCATTGACTGTGATTGTTCCTCTGCCAGCCAGTAGCCTCAATTCCCCCGACAGGTTCCCCGGCGTTGACAGCACTCATCCCTCCCTATCGGCCCCTTATGACCATCTGTTGACTGTAATACTCAAATCAATCCACCACCCCCAAGCAGCAATAACAACCACTGGACGCTCCCCTCCTCCCGCCCCTGCTCCTCCATGCACCCGATACCCCACCCTGTCCGGCCGGGTACTCTCCCCTGCTCCTCCATGCACCCGATACCCCACCCCGTCCGGCCGGGTACTCTCCCCTGCTCCTCCATGCACCCGATACCCCACCCTGTCCGGCCGGGTACACTCCCCTGCTCCTCCATGCACCCGATACCCCACCCTATCCGGCCGGGTACTCTCCCCTGCTCCTCCATGCACCTGATACCCCACCCCGTCCGGCCGGGTCCACTCCCCTGCTCCTCCATGCACCTGATACCCCACCCTGTCCTGCTGGGTACTCTCCCCTGCTCCTCCATGCACCTTTTCCCCCATGCTTTCCCTGCCATCCCCTGAAGAATTGTCCCTGCTGGTGTTGAACCTGCAGCCAAACATCCACTCCACTGTTGGTCTCCCTTGTGCCGATGAGTACAAGACATGAAACTACTGACCTCATACGACTGCACAAAGCCACCTGGTGTTTGCCACCTTTGAACGAATGTGAACCGGGTGATGTGGGAATGACGCTCGCCGCTAACTTAATCTGGCAGGTTGGACTTAATTTGAATTGTGTGCAGGGTAATGAATATTCATGGTATGAAAATGCATGCAAAACTACAAACCACTACCATCTGGGGGGGGAGCTCCGGACCACCGCAAACACACCGCTGGCTTAATTGCAATACAAAAACCCACCATCGGAAATCTGAACAAACAACTCACGCTTAATTAAACAGCCAGCATGCCACCAAAGCCTCTCTTACAGGGCCCATAAAATTCCTGCTTTTGTGTCCTCCTCACAATTTGCTTTTCTACATATCTTTGTATCGTCTGCAAATTTGGCTAAAATACATTCAGTCCCTTCATCCAAGTCGAGTCATATCTGGCAGAGAAGGAGGCCATTTGGCCCATCGACTCCATGCTGGCTCTCCATGGAGCTATGCTGTCAGTCATAGAACCATAGTGAAATCACAGCACGGAAGGAGCATTTCTGACGTCCTGTCCCATGATGTTCATTTTCTTGAGTTTGATGGTGAGGCCAAATTCTTTGCAGGCAGCTGTGATCCTGTCGATGACGCTCTTCAGTGTGAGATGTTAATGCAGCATCGTCAGCAAAGAGGAGTTCCCTGATGAGGACCCTCCATACTTAAGTCTTCGCTCTGAGACGGGCAAGGTTGAACAACCTGCCATCTGATCTTGTGTGGAGGAATATTCCTTCTTCTGAAGATTGAACGCATGTGAGAGCAGCAGGGAGGGGAAGATCCCAAACAGTGTAGGTGCGAGAACACAGCCCTGTTTCATGCCACTCAGGATAGGAAAGGGGTCTGATGAGGCGCCTCTATGCTGAATCGTGCCTTTCATATTGTCATGGAATGAGGTTTGATTTTGATTTAGAGATACAGCACTGAAACAGGCCCTTCGGCACACCGAGTCTGTGCCGACCATTAACCACCAATTTATACTAATCCTACACTAATCCCATATTCCTACCACATCCCCACCTGTCCATATATTCCCCTACCACCTACCTGTACTAGGGGCAATTTATAATGGCCAATTTACCTATCAACCTGCAAGTCTATTGGCTGTGGGAGGAAACCCACGCAGACACAGGGAGAACGTGCAAACTCCACACAGGCAGTACCCAGAATTGAACCTGGGTCACTGGAGCTGTGAGGTTGCGGTGCTAACCACTGCGCCACTGTGCCGCCCCATGATGATGATACTTAGTAGCTTTGGTGGACATCCGATCTTTGCTACTAGTCGGAAGAGACCACGTCTGCTTATGAGGTCAAAGGCTTTGGTGAGATCTATGAAAGCAACGTAGAGGGGCATCTGTTGTTTGTGGTATTTCTCCTGTAGCCGGTGAAGGGAGAACAGCATGTCAATGGTGGATCTCTTTGCTCAAAAGCCACACTGTGCCTCAGTGTAGACACGCTCAGCCAGCTTCTGGAGCCTGTTAAAAGCGACTCGAGCATAGACTTTCCCCACTATGCTGAGCAGGGAGATTCCATGGTAGTTGTTGCAGTCACCGTGGTCACCCTTGTTCTTATAGAGGGTGATGATATTGGCATCACGCATGTCCTGTGGTACTGCTCCCTCATCCCAACACAGGCAAAGCAGTTTATGGAGTGCTGAGAGTATAGCAGGCTTGGCACGCTTGATTATTTCAGGGGTAATGCCGTCCTTTCCACTGGCTTTTCCGCTGGCTAGAGAATCAATGGCATCACTGAGTTCCGATTTTGTTGGCTGTTCGTCCAGCTCATCCATCACTGGCAAAGACCGGGCTGCATTGAGGGTAGTCTCAGTGACAACATTCTCCCTGGAGTACAGTTCTAGGTAGCGCTCCACCCAGCTTTCCATTTGCTTGCGTTGGTCTGTGATCGTGTCCCCTGATTTAGAGTTGAGGGGGGAGATCTTCTTAATGGTTGTCCCAAAAGCTCTCTTAATACCATCATACATTCCTCTGATGTTTCCGGTGTCGGAGGCCAGCTGAATACGACGGCATAGGTGTTGTCAGTAGTCATTTGCGCAGCGCCTGGCTGTTCTTTGTGCAGTGCTTCTGGCTACTTTAAGTGCTACGGATGTTAACTCGCTGGGGGCTTTCTTGTAGTTCAACAGTGCAATGCGCTTAGCGGCCAGGGCAGGTTCCAGCTCCTCAAAGTGAGATTGAAACCAGTCTGCATTCTGCTTCACATGTTTGCCAAAGGTGGTCATTGGTGAGTCATAGACGTGGTCTCTTCATACGACCAGAAAAGATTGGATGTCCACCAAAGCTACTAAGTATCATCACCTCATTCCATGACAATATGAAAGGCACAATTCAACATGGTGGCACCTCATCAGACCCCTTTCCTATCCTGAGTGGCGTGAAACAGGGCTGTATTCTCGCACCCACATGTTTTGGGATTTTCTTCTCCCTGCTGCTCTCACATGCGTCCAAGTCCTCTGAAGAAGGAATTTTCCTTCACACAAGATCAGGGGGCAGGTTGTTCAACCTTGCCCGTCTAAGAGCGAAGTCCAAAGTACGGAAAGTCCTCATCAGGGAACTCCTCTTTGCTGATGATGCTGCTTTAACATCTCACACTGAAGAGTGTCTGCAGAGTCTCATCGACAGGTTTGCGGCTGCCTGCAACGAATTTGGCCTCACCATCAGCCTCAAGAAAACGAACATCATGGGACAGGACGTCAGAAATGCTCCATCCATCAATATTGGCGACCACGCTCTGGAAGTGGTTCAAGAGTTCACCTACCTAGGCTCAACTATCACCAGTAACCTGTCTCTCGATGCAGAATTAAACAAGCGCATGGGAAAGGCTTCCACTGCTCTGTTCAGACTGGCCAAGAGAGTGTGGGAAAATGGCGCACTGACACGGAACACAAAAGTCCGAGTGTATCAAGCCTGTGTCCTCAGTAGCTTGCTCCATGGCAGCAAGGCCTGGACAACGTACGTCAGCCAAGAGCGACGTCTCAATTCATTCCATCTTCGCTGCCTCCGGAGAATACTTGGCATCAGGTAGCAACACCGTATCTCCAACACAGAAGTCCTCGAGACGGCCAACATCCCCAGCTTATACACACGACTGAGTCAGCGGCGCTTGAGATGGCTTGGCCACGTGAGCCGCATGGAAGATGGCAGGATCCCCAAAGACACATTGTACAGCGAGCTCGTCACTTTTTTTTTAGAGATACAGCACTGAAACAGGCCCTTCGGCCCACCGAGTCTGTGCCGACCATCAACCACCCATTTATACTAATCCTAAACTAATCCCATATTCTGACCACATCCCACCTGTCCCTATATTTCCCTGCCACCTACCTGTACTAGGGGCAATTTTATAATGGCCAATTTACCTACCAATCTGCAAGTCTTTTGGCTTGTGGGAGGAAACCGGAGCACCCGGAGAAAACCCACGCAGACACAGGGAGAACTTGCAAACTCCACACAGGCAGTACCCAGAATTGAACCCGGGTCGCTGGAGCTGTGAGGCTGCGGTGGTATCAGCCCCACCGGCCGTTCATGTCTCCGCTTTAAAGACGTCTGCAAACGCGATATGAAGTCCTGTGACATTGATCACAAGTCGTGGGAGTCAGTCGCCAGCGTTCGCCAGAGCTGTCGGGCAGCCATAAAGGCGGGGCTAAAGTGTGGCGAGTCAAAGAGTTGGCAGGAAAAAAGACAGAGGCGCAAGGGGAGAGCCAACTGTGTAACAGCCCCGTCAAACAAATTTATCTGCAGTGCCTGTGGAAGAGTCTGTCACTCCAGAATTGGCCTTTATAGCCACTCCAGGCGCTGCTCCACACACCACTGACCACCTCCAGGCGCTTACCCATTGTCTCTCGAGACAAGGAGGCCAAAGAAGAAGATGGCGTCTCTGTTGTGGACCCACTTGGTCCCCTGTAGGAGTGTTATGAAGGGCTTTTTCAAGCGCATTTAGAAACATATGTAATAGCTGTGGATGAGAAATTCTGTTAGTGTTGATGCACGGGCGGCCCTTCTGCTTGGAGTGATGCAGCTTCTTGGTTTGAGTCTAACTTTGCGGCACACCAGGGAATGGTCGGTGTCGCAGTCCGCACTGTGGAAGCTGCGTGTGATTTGGACATTGCTATAGAGGCTCGCCTTGTGACAATGAGGTCCAGCTGGTGCCAACGACGTGATCTTGGGTGCCTCCATGAAACCTGGTGACAGGATTTAGTATGAAAGAACGAGTTGGTGATGCCGAGGTTATGATAGGTACACAACTCAAGCAGTCTCTGTCCATTCTCATTCATCCTTCCAATGCCATAGCGCCCAAGGCTGGAGGGCCATGAGTCATGGTCGGCCCCAACCCTGGCGTTAAAGTCCCCCAGCAAGAACAGGTGTTCGGTATTGGGGATGCTACTAATGATATTATGGAGCTCCTCGTAGAACTGGTCTTTAGCTTCAGGTGGGGAGCAGAGTGTTGGAGCATAGATGCTGAGTAGGTGTATTGGACCAGAGGCGGTGAACAGTCAGATGGACAGGATGCGTTCCGAGCCATTTGAAGGTGGCTCTATCATGCTGAGCAAAGAGTTTCTATGGCGACGCCCACTCCATGCTGTCTTGGTTCTTCAGGATCCCTACCCTGCCAGAGGAAGGTGTAGTCTTGCTCTCTTAGAGATCCGCTCTCGCAGGGAGGCGTGTCTCCTGAAGTGCTGCAATGTCCACATTGAGTCGACCGAGCTCATTGCTAATGATGGCGCTCTTCCGAGAGTCGTTGGTTTGTGTAAGGTCTTCCGACAGGCCACGACACATAGTACTGACGTTCCAGTTTGCAAAACAAAGGGCTGGTAAATTCTTTCCTTTTTTTGTTGTGCTGTTTGGTGTGGTGTTACAGTCCACTTGTTTAATACTCTGTGCGATTTCATGGAGGGAGGGCAAGTGGGGAGGGGGTGCGGGGAATGGTGTGCGGGGGGTAAGGGGTGCAGGGTGGAGGGGGTGCGGGGGGAAGTGGGTGCCAGTGGGAGGGAGGAAGGGGGTGCAAGGGGGAGGGGGTGGGGGGGTAGGGGTTGCGGCGGAGAAGTGGGTGCGGGGGGAAGCGGGTGCAGAGGGGTGCGAGGGGGGAAGGTATGGGCAGAAGGAGGTGCGTGAGGGAAGGGGGTGCAAGGAGGAAGGGGGTGGGGGAAGGGGGAGCAAGGGAGGAGGAAGTGGAAGGAACGGGTGCGCGTGCGAGATGGAGGAGGTGCGGGGGAAGGGGGCGCAAGGGAGGAGGAAGAGGTAGGGGGAAGGGGGTGCGAGGGGGGAGGAGGAGTTTAGTTTAGTTTAGAGATACAGCACTGAAACAGGCCCTTCGGCCCACCGAGTCTGTGCCGACCATCAACCACCAATTTATACTAATCCTACACGAATCCCATATTCCAATATCATCCCCACCGGTCCCTATATATTTCTTTACCACCTACCTATACTAGGGGCAATTTATAATGGCCAATTAACCTATCAACCTGCAAGTCTTTGGCATGTGGGAGGAAACCGGAGCACCCGGAGGAAACCCACGCAGACACAGGGAGAACTTGCAAACTCCGCACAGGCAGTACCCAGAATCGAACCCGGGTCCCTGGAGCTGTGAGGCTGCAGTGCTAACCACTGCGCCACTGTGCCGCCCCAGGAGGTAGGGGTAAGAGGGTGCGAGGGGGGAGGGGGACGGGGTTGCGAGTGGGCCAGCCCACAGCCTGCACGGCCTCCTCGATGTCGCCGTCCTCCAGGCTGAAGCTGTGCTCATGGTTGTCATCCAGCTCATGGTGGAGCTTCTTTCCCCCCTCCCAGCTGTGACGGCGGAATGGCGACCGAGGCCGGATTGAGGCCCTGAGCCTCAACGACCGCCTCGTGGGCACCTGGGCCACCTGCTCCAGACGTGAACTAAAGCTCACATCCAAATCTGCAGTTGTAAAGGATTAAGGTGCATCGCCATTGCATCTCCCCATAGTTCCAGCCTCTGGTCAGTTTCAGCAGGAACGATGAACCTGAAATGGTTTCAATTGTAACAGCGGAGGGATTATTTCACACTTACTCACGCCCAACACTCCTGCCATTTGCTTGTGTGAAAACCAGTTGATCAGCCCAACACCCAGTTTCATTTTGCAGTCTTGTTCTCACCAGGTGGTGACTGGACGATCCTGTGCAAAGCTAGCTTTCCTTAAGCCTGTCCCTTTAAATACTAACAAAAACAGAAAGTGCTGGAAATACTCAGCAGGTCTGGCAGCATCTGTGGAGAGAGAAACAGAGTTAACGTTTCAGGTCAGTGAACTTTCATCAAAACTGGCAAAGGTTTGAAATGTAATGGGTTTGAAGCAAGTGAAAGGGGGAGTGGGGAGGAGAACGAAAGGGAAGGTGTTTGTTAGGGCAGAGGGCAGGAGAGATTAAAGGACGATGATGTCATGGAACAAAGGCAAAGGGAGTGTTAATCGTTGCAGTAAAAGATAAAGCATTAGCTCACATGAACATGTGAACATAGGAACATATGAATTGGGAGCGGTTTTCTTTATTCATTCATGGAATGTGGGCGTCGCTGGCCAGGCCAGCATTTATTGACCATCCCTAATTGCCCTTGAGAAGGTGGTGGTGAGCTGCCTTCTTGAACCGCTGCAGTCCATGTAGGTAGGTACACCCACAGTGCTGTGAGGAAGGGAATTCCAGGATATTTAACCCAGCGACAGTGAAGGAACGGCAATACAGTTCCAAGTCAGGATGGTGTGTGACTTGGAGGGGAACTTGCAGTTGGTGATGTTCCAATGCATTTGCTGCCCTTGTCCTTCTAGATGGCAGAAGTCTCGGGTTTGAAAGGTGCTGTCTACGGAGCCTTGGTGTATTGCTGCAGTGCTTCTTGTAGATGGTACACACTGCTGCTACTGTGCGTCGGTGGTGGAGGGAGTGAATGTTTGTAGATGGGGTGTCAATCACGCAGGCTGCTTTGTCCTGGATGGTGTCGAGCTTCTTGAGTGTTGTTGGAGCTGCACCCATCCAGGCAAGTGGAGAGTATTCCATCACACTCCTGACTTGTGCCTTGTAGATGGTGGACAGGCTTTGGGGAATCAGGAGGTGAGTTACTTGCTGCAGGATTCCTCTCCTCTGACCTGCTCTTGTAGCCATGGTATTTGTATGGCTACTCCAGTTCAGTTTCTGGTCAATGGTAGCCCCTAAGATGTTGATCGTGGGTGATTCAGTGATGATAATGCCATTGAATGTCAAGGGGAGATGGTTAGATTCTCTCTTTTTGGAGATGGTCATTGCCTGGCACTTGTATGGCACGAATGTTACTTGCCACTTATCAGCCCAAGCCTGGATATTGTTCAGGTCTTGCTGCATTTCTACACGAACTGCTTCAGTAACCGATGAGTAGTGAATGGTGTTGAACATTGTGCAATCATCAGCGAACATCCCCACTTCTGACCTGTTGATTGAAGGAAGGTCATTGATGAAGCAGCTGAAGATGGTTGGGCCTAGGACACTACCCTGAGGAACTCCTGCAGTGATGTCCTGGAGCTCAGATGATTGACCTCCAACAATCACTAACATTTTCCTTTGCGCTAGGTATGACTCCAACCAGCGGAGAGTTTTCCCCCTGATTCCCATTGACTTCAGTTTTGCTAGGGCTCCTTGATGCCATATTCGGTCAAATGCTGCCTTGATGTCAAGGGCAGTCACTCTCACCTCACCTCTTGAGTTCAGCTCTTTTGTCCATGTTTGAACCAAGGCTGTAATGAGGCCAGGAGCTGAATGGGCCTGGCAGAACAAAACTGAGTGTCACTCAGCAGGTTATTGCTAAGCAAATGCCGCTTGATGGCACTGTTGATGACACCTTCCATCACTTTACTGATGATTGAGAGTAGACAGTTGGGGTTGTAATTGGCTGGGTTGGACATGTCCTGCTTTTTGTGTACAGGACATACCTGGGCAGTTTTCCAAATTGCAGGGTAGACGCCAGTGTTGTAGCTGTACTGGAACAGCTTGGCTAGGATCGTGGCACGTTCTGGAGCACAGGTCTTCAGTACTATTGCCGAAATATTGTCAGGGCCCATAGCCTTTGGTCAGTGCCTTCAGTCATTTCCTGATATCATGCTGAGTGAATCGAGTTGGCTGACGTCTGGCATCTGTGATGCTGGGGACTTCAGGAGGAGGCAGAGATGAATCATCAACTCGGCACTTCTGGCTGAAGATTGTTGCATTTTGAGGTGTGCCTGGTGCTGCTCCTGGTATTTTGCTGCTGCTGATGGCCCACAGTACCTCATGGGTGCCCAGTTTTGCATTGCTAGATCTGTTCGAAATCTATCCCATTTAGCACGTTAGTAGTGCCACACAACACGATGGAGGGTATGCTCAATGTGACGGTGGGACTTCATCTCCACAAGGACTCTGCGGTGGTCATTCCTACCAATACTATCATGGACAGATGCATCTGCAACAGGCAGATTGGTGAGGACGAGGTTAAGTATGTTTTTCCCTCTTGTTGGTTCCCTCACCACCTGCCGCATACCCAGTCTATCCGATATGGATCCTTTAGGATTCGGCCAGCTCGGTCAGTAATGGTGCTACCGAGCCAGTCTTGGTGATGGACATTGAAGTCCCCCGCCCAGAGTACATTCTGTGCCCTTGCCACCCTCAGTGCTTCCTCCAACATGGAGGAGTACTGATTCATCAGCTGAGGAAGGGCGAATTCCACATTCCCATCTACCCCCGATAAGTCTTGATTCCCTTGCCTCACAAGAATCTATCCGCCTTAAAAATATTCAATGACCCCACCTCCACCACCTTCTGAGGCAGAGAGTTCCAAAGTCGCACAACCCTCTGAGAGAAAAAATTTCTCTTCATCTCTGTCCTAAAAGGGTGATCCCGAATTTTAAAACAGTGCTTCCTAGTTCTGGACTCACCCACAAGAGGAAACATCCTCTTCACATCCACCTTGTCAAGACTGTTCAGGATCTTATAAACTTCAATCAAGTCTCCCCTCCCTCTTCTAAACTCCAGTGAAAACAAGCCCAGTCTGTCCAACCTTTCCTCATAAAACAACCCACTCATTCCAGGAAACAATCTAGTAAACCTCCACTGAACTGCCTCCAACGCATTCACATCCTTCCTTAAATAAGGAGACCAAAACTGTACACAGTATTTGAGATGTCCAGAGAGAGTGTAAATGGCACAATAATGAACAGCTCTGTCCAAAAGCAAAAACACGAAAAACATGTTCAAGACAGAAACATCGTTAAAAAAAAATACATTTTAAAAGGCAGTCATGCTCTTCAGTTATTGGACTCAATGTTGAGTCCGCAAGGCGGTAGAGTGCCTAATCAGAAGATGAGGTCCTTTCATCGAGTTTGTGTTGAGCCTCACTGGAATACTGCAGCAGGCCAAGGACCGAAAAGTGGGCATGAGAGCAGGGGCAGGGGGGTGGGGGGGAGGGGGGGTGTTGAAATGGCAAGCGACTGGAAGCTCTTGGTCATACTTGTGGACCGAGCGGAGGTGTTCCACAAAGCGGTCACTCAATCTGCATTTGGTCTCCCCAGTGTAGAGGAGACTGCATTGTGAGCAGCGAATACAGTATACTAAATTAAAAGAAGTACAAGTAAATCGCTGCTTCACCTGGAAGGACTGTTTGGTGTCTTCGATAGTGAGGAGAGAGGAGGTAAAAGGGCAGGTATTACACCTCCTGTGATTGCATGGGAAGGTGCCATGGGAAGGGGACGAGGTGTCGGGGATGATGGAGGAGTGGACCAGGGTGTCACGGAGGGATCGATCCCTTTGGAATGCAGACAGGGGAGGGGAAGCGAAGATGTCTTTGTTGGTGGTATCAAAATGGAGGTGACGGAAATGGCAGAGGATGATCCTTTGGATGTGGAGGCTGGTGGGGTGGAAAGTGAGGACAAGGTGGACCCTGTCATGGTTCTGGGAGGGAGGGGGAGGGGTGAAAGCAGAGTGTGGGAAATAGGTCAGACACGGTCGAGGGCCCTGGGGGGAATCCTCGGTTGAGGAAAAAGGAAGACAAATCAGAAGCGCTGTTGTGGAAGGTTGCATCATCAGAGCACAGCCGTCAGAGATGGAGAAACTGGGAGAATGGAATGGAGTCCTGACAGGAGGCAGGGTGTGAGGAAGTGTACTCGAGGTAGCTGTGGGAGTCGATGGGGTTATAATGAATATTAATGGACAGCCGATCCCCAGAGATGGAGACAGAGAAGTCGAGGAAGGGAAGGGATGTGTCAGAGATGGACCATTTGAAGGTGAGAGAAGGGTGGAAATTGGAAGCAAAGTTGATGAAGTTTTCCAGTTCGGGGCGAGAGCAGAAAATGGCACCGATATTGTCATCAATGTACCGGAAAAAGAGTTGGGGAGGGGGCCTGAGTAGGACTGGAACAAGGAATGTTCGACATATCCCACAAAAAAACAGGCATAACTAGGACCCATGCGGGTACCCATAGCAACCCGTTTTACTTGAAGGCCTTTAAATAATAAGGTGTGGCTGAGCAAGCTCTGCAGGTTAATTACCAAATAAGGTAAATTCTCTGCAGCTTGAGAGTCAGTGACAGGAACGTGCGTATTTTAACTCTGAGTGTGCTGGCAGTTTATGTTTCTGCTGCTACCATTGTGCTGACACTCACTGCTCCTGCCGTCCTCCCTCCAAGGGGCTGACTCCTCCTGGCTACACAGACATTCAAACTCCACCCCATGACTCCAGGATGAGTTGTCATTCCTTCCAACGGAGCAAAGACAGCGAATATTGACAGGCTATTCAACTTTGAGAGGGACACACTTTCCAGCAAGGATCTCCGGCAAGCAGTCAATAACCCTACATTATATTTCCCCCTCACTCGCTCAGGGAGATTGAGGATAATTCATGCCTGACCTGCTGTTTGCCTTGCCGAGTTAACTCAACACACAACAGGGATCAAAGCTCAGACCCTGTGATTTGTATGTATTAGCTCCAAACCTGGTGCATCTTTTAGCGATTAGACAGTCAGGGTGGGGTCTGGTTTCCTGCTCCATGTCCTATGAACCCATCACTCGCGGTGCTCACTGACCTGCACTGGCTCCCAGTCCAGCAACGCCTCAATTTTAAAATTCTCTTCCTTGTTTTCAAATCCCTCCATGGCCTCGCCCCTCCCGATCTCTGTAATCTCCTCCATCCCCATAACCTCCCAGATCTCTGCATTTCTCCAATTCTGACGTCTTGAGCATCCCTGATTTTAATCACTCCACCATTGGTGGCCGTGCCTGCAGCTCCCTGAACCCTAAACTCTGGAATTCCCTCCCCAAACTCCCCCACCTCTCTTTCTTCCTTTAAGATGCTTCTTAAAATCCACCTCTTTGACCAAGTTTTTGGTCATCTGCCTGAATATGTGTCTCAGTATCAAATTTAGTTTGAATATGCTCCTGTGTTAGAGGTGTTGTGTAATTGCAAGTTCCTGCACTCTGTTCCCTGTATCCCGTGGAATTATGCCTGAGCCTGAGACACCACCCAACGGGGAGGGAAATTGGTGAAAGGGAGTCCTGCCATTAATTGGCTAAATCCAATCGCAAATATTAATTCAGATGGAAAATAAATACCAAAAGTGGGAAAAAAGTTTATGTTTCAAAGTATGATTAATAGCAGGAAATAAAAAATAAATTACATGACAGGGTTCTCTCTCTGTAATTGGATTAAACTCCATCCCCTACACCTCAGTGACTGGTTTTGACCCATCCCTCTAAATCTCATTGGTTAGCTGCCCCATGTGGGTGGAGCCTCATGCTATTTAAAAGAGGCTGGTTTAGAAAGGTATGTGTTTGCAGTCTGGGAGCTAGAGTTGGAGTAGAATCTGCTTTCAGAGGTAGAGTGAAGTGCTTTTTTATAAAGTTTCTTTGTGGGATGTGGACATTGTTGACCTGTGAGAAGGTGTTAATTTGGTCAGTAATTGACCTAAAATGTAAGTGTACTTTGGATCTGTGTTCTTGTGTCTCTATTAATGGGTATTTCCTTTTTTGTTCTAGTCACTTCCTGCAGCTTCTAAACCATGGCCGATGATGATGTTGCTGCTCTGGTGGTAGATAACGGATCTGGGATGTGTAAAGCTGGGTTTGCAGGAGATGATGCCCCCAGGGCTGTGTTTCCCTCCATTGTGGGAAGGCCACGACACCAGGTGAGCCTTTCAGTTAAAAGTATTAACTTCCTTGGTATAAGGAGAGGGTAATCTCTTGGTTCTGGAATAGCTCCTTCCTGCAAGATTTGAATGCTGGCTTTAAATATTTCTTTCAAAGGATGTGATGGCTCCTGATAGGCTTGTGTCAGTGCTGTAAGCTCACTGGGAGGAAGTGGCTGATTTTGCAGGGGGGCGGGGGGGGGCTGGTGGCAGGAAGGGAGGGTGTGGAAATTGGGGTGTGAGCACAGCTGCTGAATCACACTGTTGGCTAATTTCTGCTTCATTTGATGTGTGATACTTGTTTTCATGAGCACTGAATCTAATTGGTTGGTGCTCTACATCTGATGTGTTTCTGGGACAATATTCTGATCTTGCTGTGGGAAGGGTCTGATTCAATGTGGCTACAATGGAAGAGTATTTTTTGAACTGTTGTATGAGGATCAAACTGGCACAAAAGCAGCTGAGCTAAAACTAACTGCTTCATGAGCTGACTTGGTTTTGTAAAACTAGCTGTTGACCAACATGTCTGATTCTTTTCCTCAACCCCTCCAAGTTTCTGTCCCTGACTCTACTCTCTCTCTCCCATATTTAAATTATTACCCTTTGTAGACCCCATGTTGGCAGATAATCTCCAGTTCTACCCCTCCACTCCTCCAATACTACTCTCCTTTTAAGCTCTTTAACCCAATGTCCATTCCCCTGGAATAGTCTCAAAAACCAAAGGCATCACCATGGTTCTACCACTGAATATTGTTCTCGCTCCACTGCCATGAAACAGCAAAATCCTACTGCTTTTGACCTTTATTAATTCCTGGGATGTGGGTGTTGCTGGTGAGGTTGGCATTAATTACCCATCCCCCTTGAGGTGGTAGGCAATTGCCCTTCTGTGATATGTTTGTCACCCACATTGGACAATGTGACTAGAGCGATCTATAGGCCAAACTCCGAGGTGCGACTCTGTTAGAGGTGTCATTTTGGATGAGTAAACTGAAGCCTGCACTCCCTCTAGCTGGATGTTGAAAATCTATATGGAGGAGTTCTCCCAGTGCCTGGGCTAACGTTCGTCTGCAATCCAATCCTTCCTGAATTTGCTTGCTGATTTGTGATATCTTGCTGTGAGCAAATTGACTGTTTTTAGAAATGCAGTCACTAAGTTGCAAAATAATGCACTAGTTTGGTACTTTGGGATGTGCTTGGGTGCCATTTATATCTACAAGGTAGGTAGTGTAGTGGTTGGTACTGGATTAGTCACCTGGAGAAGGCAAGTTTAAATCCTGCCAGGGCAAGTTTGAGAATTGGAACTCTCTCTCTTTATTTTAAAACTTTTTAAATCTTGGAATATGAAACCAGTGAGTTAAAATTGACCATGAAGCTTTTTTGCCATTTTAAAAACCCAACTGGTTCATTTCCTTAATTAAAACAAGAAATGCTGCAAATACTCAGCAGGTCTGGCAGCATCTGTGGAGAGAGAGAAGCAGAGTTAATGTTTCAGGTCAGTGACCTTTCATCAGAACTGGCAGAGGCTAGAAATGTCAAGCTTTTAAGCAAGTAAAGCAGGGGGTGGGGTAAGAGATAAGAGGTGTTGATAGGACAAGGTCACAGAATAACTGGCCAGAAGGTCATGGAGCAAAGGAAAACAGTATGTTAATGGTGTGCTGAAAGACAAAGTGTTAGTGCAGAGAGGGTGTGAATGGACAGAAAAATAGAACAACCTGGCCCAAAGCATAAACATGACGACAAAAAAGCATAGCTTTATAAAAAAAAAACATGTAATGTTTCATTTCTTTTTTTTTTACTCAGTCTGGTCTCTCGTGCCACACTACCACTAGAGATGGCCCATAAAAGTCAATCCTCCCAGTCACCCCCTCACCCCCTCATTGAGAATTGTGGGGGAGAAGGATTTTTATTTTGTGGCCATGCTGCAGAATATAAAGGATAATCAATTTGGTTATATGTGAAGTTTTATAATTGACCATCAATTGTAATTTAGAAACATACAAAATAGGTGCAGGGGTAGGCCATTCAGCCCTTCAAGTCTGCTCCACCATTCATTATGATCATGGCTGATCATCCAACTCAGTAACCTGTTCCCGCATTCTCCCCCCATATCCTTTGATCCTTTTAGAAACAGGCCCTTCGGCTCTTCAGTCTATGCTGTATGACTGACTCTATATCTAACTGCTTGAAAACCTACAATGTTTTGACCTCAACTGCTTTCTGTGGTAGAGACTTCCACAGGTTCACCACTCTGGGTGAAGAAATTTCTCCTCATCTCAGTCCTGACAGGTTTACCCCGTATCCTTAGACTATGACTCCTGGTTCTGGACTCCCCCACCATCGGGAACATCCTTCCTGCATCTACCCTGTCAAGTCCTGTTAGAATTTTATAGGTTTCTATGAGATTACGTGCCCCCACCCTGCTCTTCTGAACTCCAGCGAATATAATCCTAACCGACTCAATCTCTCCTCATATGTCAGTCCTGCCATCCCAGGAATCAGACTGGTAAACCTTTGCTGCACTCCCTCTACAGCAAGAACATCCTTCCTCAGATAAAGAGACCAAAACTGCACACTATATTCCAGGTGTGGCCTCACCAAGGCCCTGGATAATTGCAGCAAGACATCCCTGCTCCTGTTATTGAATCCTCTTGCTATGAAGGCCAACATACCATTTGCCCTTTTTACTACCTGTTGCACCCGCATGCTTACCTTCAGTGACTTGTGTCCGAGAACACCCAGGTCTCGTTGCATATTCCCCTCTGTTTATAGCCGTTCAGATAATAATCTGCCTTCCTGTTTTTGCTACCAAGGTGAATAACCTTACATTTATCCACATTATACTGCATCTGCCATGCATTCGCCCACTCACTCAACCTGTCCAAATCACCCTGATGCCTCTCTGCATCCTCCTCACAACTCACCCTCCCAACTAGTTTTGTGTCATCTGCAAATTTGGAGATATTACATTTAGTTCCCTCATCTAAATCATTAATACATTGTGAATAGCTGAGTTCTGAGCACTGATCCCTGTGTTAGCCCACTAGTCACTGCCTGCCATTTGGAAAAAGACCAGTTTATTCCTACTTTCTTTCCTGTCTGCCAACAAATTTACTATCAATCGCAATACACTACTCCCAACCCCATGTACTTTAATTTTACATGCCAATCTCCTATGTGGGACTTTGTTGAAAGCCTTCTGGAAGTCCAAATAAACCACATCCACTGGCTGTCCCTCGTCAACTCTACTAGTTACATCCTCGAAGAATTCTAGTAGACTTGCCAAGCATGATTTCCCTTTCATAAATCCAGGCTGAGTTTGTCCGATTCTACCACTGTTCTCCAAGTGCTCTGCTATAAAATCTTTGGCCTCTAGAATTTTCCCCACTACTGACATCAGGCTGACTGGTCTATAATTCCCTGTTTTCTCTCTACCTCCCTTTTTTAAATAGTGGGGTTACATTAGCTACCTGTAGGGACTGTTCCAGAGTCAATAGACTCTTGGAAGATGACCACCAATGCATCCACTATTTATTTCTAGGGCCACTTCCTTAAGTACTCTGGGATGCATACCATCAATCCCTGGGGATTTATCGGCCTTCACTCCCATCAATTTCCCCAACACCATTCTTCTACTAATACTGATTTCCTTCAGTTCCTCCCTCTCTCTAAACCCTGTGTTCCCCAACATTTCTGGTATAATATTTGTGTCCTCCTTTGTGAAGACAGAACCAGAATATGCATTTAGTTGGTCAGCTGTTTCTTTGTTCCCCATAATAAATTCCCTTGTTTCTGACTAACGGACCTACATTTGTCTTCACCAATCTTGTTTTCTCTTCACATACCTATAGAAACTTTTACAGTCAGTTTTTATGTTCCCTGCAACCTCGCTCTCGAACTCTATTTTCCCGTTCTTAATCAATCCCTTGGTCTGCCTTTGCTGAATTCTAAACTGCTCCCAATCCTCAGGTCTGTTTTCTTCTGGTGAATTTGTATGCCTCTTCCTTGGATCTAATGTTACCTCTAATTTCCCTTGTAAGCCATAGTTTGGCTACCTTTCCTGTTTTACTTTAGTGCCATACAGGAATAAACAACTGTTGCAGATTATCCATGCGCTCTTTGTTTGCCATTGCCTATCCACCGTCATCCCTTTAAAGTTTCCCAATCCATTATTGCCAACTTGTGCCTCATACCTTCATAATTTCCTTTAACATTCGGGACCCTAGTCTCCGAATCCATGATTTAATCTGTGATCCACATCACACGAGCATATTCTTAACAGAGGCCACTGCCTGTCCTGGCTTGTCAATCCTGTAAGGGTCATTGGGTCAGTCCAATGTATAAACTTTGCAGCCGGAAGATTAGTGTTGCTAGTCATGTCCATTTGTACACTGCAAGACCCTGCAAATCGTAAATGAGATTAGCCAGTTTTATTGAGGGATGAACACTGACCAACAGGAGGAGATACATCCCCTACTCTTCAAATAGTGCCATGGGATTCTCTACATCAGCAAATAGATAGTTGGGATCTATTTTAACACAACCTCTTACCCAGTACAACAGAGTATCCAGAGATTGAGCTCAAACCTTCAGACTGGGCTTGAACCAGTGACCTTCTAAACTTGTGGTGTCGACTGAGGTGGGAAGTGAAATTGGGCTGGGGAGAAGATGGGTTTGGTGGTGGAATGCAGTTGGGGGAGCATTTGGATCAGAAGCAGTGTCTTTGAAAATGCCACCTTTATCATATCCAGGGACATAAGCACTCAAACATTGGCCTTCAACAAAAAAGCAACAGCATTTTGTGCACAGCAAGATCCCACAAATCAGTAGCTCATGGTTACTAATTATTGGGAGGAGAGATTGAACATCAGCTGAGAATTGTCCTCTACTCCAAGGCAATAAAAGCTGGCCATCCAGAATGCTCACACCCTGACCAAGTGTATTACTTTGTGTGAAGTAATTTAACTTTTTTTTTACCTGTACTTTAACCCATCTGCCTGTGTGTCTCCATGTGCATACTTTCTGCACATGATGCATCTATATATAATGCATAAATATTTGTCCTTGGATTATATGTGCTCATTCTTTCCTCAAGCCCAGTGCCTCCAACATTTTGTCTAAGCTTCAGAAACTCTACAGAACAGCACCACTGTTCCAGATGTGGGCTAGCACCATTCCTGGAGCAAGGGAGGAAAACTTGAATCCTCCTGATCCAATTGCTATAAAGATCCTGATGTTCAAAGAATCATGGAATTAATCAGGCCAGACCATTCAGCCCATTGTACCTGTACTAGCTCTCAAAGAGCTATCTAGTTAGTCCCATAGCCCTGCCATTTTGCCCCTATCCAATTCCCACTTTTTCTGAAAGTTGTTGAATCTGCTTCCACTGTCCCCTTGGCAGAACATTCCAGATCAAATAACTCTCTAATTTGGCTGAAGGGTGGTGAATAGTTTTAATAGTAGTCTCCTTCTGGCCTGGACTAACTTCTATAAGTCTCCATTGATTGGTTCCTCTAGTTTCTGATGGTATGTTTCATCCTTTGTTTTTATTCCTCATTCTAGGGGGTGATGGTTGGAATGGGTCAGAAAGACAGTTATGTTGGTGATGAAGCTCAGAGCAAGAGGGGAATTCTGACCCTGAAGTATCCAATCGAGCATGGCATTGTGACCAACTGGGATGACATGGAGAAGATCTGGCATCACACCTTCTACAATGAACTGCGAGTGGCCCCAGAGGAGCATCCAGTTCTTCTCACAGAGGCACCTCTCAACCCCAAAGCCAACCGGGAGAAAATGACCCAGATCATGTTTGAGACCTTCAACACACCGGCCATGTATGTTGCCATTCAAGCCGTGCTGTCCTTGTACGCCTCTGGCCGCACGACTGGCATTGTGCTGGATTCTGGTGATGGTGTGAGCCACACTGTGCCAATTTATGAAGGGTATGCCTTGCCTCATGCCATCCTGAGATTAGACCTGGCTGGCCGGGATCTGACTGACTACTTGATGAAGATCCTGACTGAACGTGGGTATTCCTTCACAACCACAGCCGAGAGGGAGATCGTGCGTGACATCAAGGAGAAACTTTGCTACGTGGCCCTAGACTTTGAATCTGAGATGGCGACGGCCAGCTCCTCTTCATCCTTGGAGAAAAGCTACGAGCTCCCTGATGGCCAAGTCATTACCATTGGTAATGAGCGTTTCAGGGCCCCAGAAGCCCTTTTCCAACCCTCCTTCCTTGGGATGGAATCTAATGGGATCCATGAGACCTGTTACAACAGCATCATGAAATGTGATGTAGATATCAGGAAGGATCTGTATGCCAACACTGTCTTGTCTGGTGGAACCACCATGTACCCAGGTATTGCTGATCGGATGCAGAAGGAAATCACATCCTTGGCTCCGAGCACAATGAAGATCAAGATCATTGCTCCACCCGAGAGGAAGTATTCAGTGTGGATCGGAGGATCCATTTTGGCTTCTCTCTCCACCTTCCAGCAAATGTGGATCAGTAAGCAAGAGTATGATGAGTCTGGGCCCTCTATAGTTCATCGCAAGTGCTTCTAACCTGCTGCAGGGCTTTTACTTGCCAGGTTTAGTTCACTTACAATGTGACCTGCAGTCTCTGCTCTTTGGGCAAAAGGCAGAGTTGATGACGGGTGATCTATTGCATACATCCTGCCTCTTACTCCTTTGTACCCTTCCCTATCCAGCTCCATTTAAAACTAACTTGAAAGAAGCCTTTAAACTGCATAATGGAGACCAGTCACCATTGTGATATGAAATTGTACAGTTGTCCATGAGGATTTGAGCTTAAAGGAGCATCACCCTGCAGGAACAGGCAGGTTTATCCCAACATCTCCAAGGCTTCAATGCTACAGCTGAGTTTGCTTTTGTTATCTTTTGATATTTCTGAAGTCATAAAATACATTCTGAAATAAAGGTGACTTGTCAATGATCCTTTTTCCCCTTTTTTGTATTTCATAATATCTAAGCAATTAGTTACTCTTTCCTTTCTTTCCTCCCACCCCGCACCCTTTGGGATTTAAGCTCAAATGAATTTCAAATTTTTAAGCAGTCATCCTGGCAGAGCCTCTCCTGAAGGCCTCAACTGTTTTACATCATTCACTCCTCATTGTGACTACCCATAGGTCTAGCAGCTAGCTCGGCCGTAGTCAGTTAATACATCCATGTATTAAAAGGTGATTGTGTGATGGCCTGGGCAGGTGGAGTTGAACTGCGATAAACCATGATTTTAGTGAATAGTGGAACAGGTTCTTGTATTTGACATGGGGGCACAGATTTAAAGTGATTGGTAGAAGGATTAGAGAGGACATGACTTTGGCTGGTTCTTCAAACTCCTGGTAGCTCTAAGTTCCTTTTGAGAACTGCTGTCTGGGAAATGCGCGCAATCCTGCATTATTCTTCTGTGGTCACAAACCAGTTGCACGTCCAAAGAGTGGAATCTTTTATGATTCAGGGACAGCAGGCTGGTCCCAGGGAGCTCTAATGGCCACATCAGTGCAGTTGATCACCCCTTAATGGTACCAAAGGCCACAGACCTTGCTGTCTGGCTGTTCTCATCTACAGGTAAGCAGATGCAATCTTTAGCACAACAGAAAAGGGCATTGGTCACCTCTTTGAGGCACCTATAGGTCACAAACTGTTAAGCCATGTTTGCTGCCAATTGATCCTTGGACAGCACTGCCAGCAACAAAACTGAGTGCAGCAGTCACCTTGAGGGCAACTGGCATGGGATTCCCACTAAACCCAAGCACTTGCAGGTCATGCTGCAGGATCCTACAAATTTCTGACCATTTCACATAACATCTTGGGCAGCTCTGGCATTACCTCTGATATACCAAGGTGATTTGTCCTTTGTCCTGAGGATACAATCAGGTGCCGGTGCCAGTGGACCTCTATGATAATAAAAGCAAAATACTGCAGATGCTGGAAATCTGAAATAAAAGCAAGAAATGCTGGAAATACTCAGCAGGTCTGGCAGCATCTGTGGAGAGAAACAGTTCATGTTTCAGGTCAGTGACCCTTCTTCAGAACTGCTCTCAGCTCTTCCTGTGGTTGGAAACTAAGTGGGTGTAGTAGACCCATGTTGCTACAGCTTTAATGAGTTGTAATGCAGCCTTCTGTTGCTAGTCAGCTGAACCATCAATGTAATGAGCAGATCACTTTTATCTGCCTTAAAACTGCAGCCAGCAGAAATCACGCTGACCATCATTGGTCTCCTCTCACTCGACTTGAGATCCTAGAGTAGCTACACAATTTGCATTGTTTGAGAAAATGGTGCGTGTACAATATAACAAGTTTCCCACCCATCCAACCTCCTCCTGCCACATTCCTGTCTGCACTTATCACCCTTCGTCCACCCAATGTAACTTTACACCTTCCCTCTGTTATCACTGAGCCTTCCCCCATTACCTTGGACCTTGTCACAATCAATTTATTCATACCATCCCTCCTGCCATTCCTACTCCCATTACCATTGAAATACTGACTCGGACACTTGATCCTCTTCAAATCCACCTTTAATGTTATGGTCGACTCCCCCTTCCCCTCCCGATGACGCCAAAGAATACTCAGCCCTAAGACTCAAATTTTCCTCCCGACAGAATCCATTTGCTCCCAGTACCCTCAATTCCCCCTACCGGTCCCTGGTGTTGACAGCACTCATCCCTCCCTATCAGCCCCTCATGACTATTTGTTGACTGTAATACCCAAATCAACCCACCACCCCCAAGCAATAACAACCACTACACTCCCATTCTCCCTCCCCTGCTCCTCCATGCACCCAATTCCCCCACCCTGTCCAGCCGGGTACTCTCCCCTGCTCCTCCATGCACCTTTTCCCCCATGCTTTCGCTGCCAGCCCCTGAGAAGATTTGCCCCTGCTGGTACACTCCACTGTTGGTCTCCCTTGTGCCGATGAGTACAAGACATGAAACCACTGACCTCCGACACGACTGCACAAAGCCACCTGGTGTTTGCCACCTTTAAACGAATGTGAACCGGGTGGCGTGGGAATAACGCTTGCCACTAACTTCATCTGGTAGGTCGGACTTAATTTGAACTAAGTGTAGGGTAATGAATATTCATGGTATGAAAATGCATGCAAAGCTGCAAACCACCACCATGTGGGGGGGGAGCCCCGGACCACTGCAAACACACCGCTGGCTTAATTGCAATACAAAAACCCACCATCGCAAATCTGAAAAAACAACTCGCGCTTAATTAAATTGCCAGTACGCCACCAAAGCCTCTTTTACAGGGCCCTTAAAATTCCCGCCTTTGTGTCCTCCTCACAACTTGCTTTTATACCTATCTTTGCATCGTCTAAAAGCTCAATTAAGTTAGTAAAGACATGGCCTTCGATTAACAAATCCGTGCTGACTATCCCTGATTACTCTGTGCTTTTCTAAGTGGCAGTTTATCCTGTCCCTCAGAATGGATTCTAACAATTTACCCACCACTGAGGTCAGACTGAACCGCCTAGAATTATTTGGCCTATCCCTCGCACCCTTTATAAACAAAGGTACAACATTCGCAGACCTCTAATCCTCTGGTACCTCTCCTATATCTAGTGAGGATTTGAAGATCATCCTCAGAGCATCCGCTATTTCCACCCTGGCTACCTTTAATAGCCTGGGATGCAATCCATCCGGCCCTGGCGATTTATCCACTTTCAAGGATGTCAGACCCTCCACCATTTCTTCTCTCATTATGGTTATCATATCTAATATTTCACATTCCTCCTCTTTAACTATAATGTCTACATCAACCCTCTCTTTTGTGAAGACAGAGACAAAAAAATCATTAAGAACCCTGCCCACATGTTCTGCATCCACACATAAGTTCCCTTGTACACCTCTGATAGGTCCAACTCTTTCTTTAGTTATCCTCTTGCTCTTAATGTATTGTGATAACATCTTCAGGCTTTCCTTGATTTTACCTGCCAATAATTTTTCATGTCCTCTCTTTGCTGTCCCATTCCCCTGCTCGAATCCTATAGCCCTGCAAGTCTATTTCCCTCAATTAGCCATCCAACATCCTCTTAAAGTCATTGATTTGCCTCCGCTTCCACCACACTTGTGTATCCTCTTTAACCCTTGACATCCAGAGTTCCCTGGACTTCTTGTTCTTACCCTTCAACTTCATGGGTACATGTTGGCTCTAAACCCTCACTACTTACTCTTTGAATGACTCCCACTGGTCTGATGCAGACTTTCCTACAAGTAGCTGCTCCCAGTGCCCTCTGGCCAGATCCTCTTTTATCATATTGAAATCGGCCTTCCCCCAATTCAGTACCTTTATTTCCGGCCTGTCTTTGTCCTTTTCCAAAACTACCTTAAATGTTAGAGTTATGGTCACTATCCCCGAAATGCTCCCCCACTGACACTTCTACCACTTGTCCGGCTTCATTCCCTAGGATTAGGTCCAGTACTGCCCCTTCTCCTGTAGGACTTTTTACGTACTGGCTCAAAAAGCTCTCCTGTATGCATTTGAAGAATTCTGCCCCCATTAAGCTTTTACACTAAGACTATCCCAGTTGATATTGGGTAAGTTGAAATCCCCTCCTATTATTACCCTATTATTTTTACACCTGTCTGAGATTTTCCGACATATCTGTTCCTCTATCTCTCCCTGACAGTTTGGAGATCTGTAGTACACGCCCAGCCAACTGCTTGCCCCCTTTTTGTTTTTAAGTTCTTCCCATATGGCCTAATTTGAAGAACCTTCTAAGATATCATCCCTCCTTACTGCAGTAATTGACTCCTTGATCAACAGTGCAATGCCACCTCCTCTTTTATCCCCTCCCCTGTCACGCCTGAAGATTCTATACCCTGGAATATTGAGCTGCCGGTCCTGCCCTTCCCTCAACCATTTCTTTGTGATAGCAACAATATCATAATCCCATGTGATAATCAACACCCTCAATTCATCTAAAATAAAAGCAAAATACTGCGGATGCTGGAAATCTGAAACAAAAACAAGAAATGCTGGAAATACTCAGCAGGTCTGGCAGCATCTATGGAGAGAGAAGCAGAGTTGACATTTCAGGTCAGTGACCCTTCTTCAGAACTAGCAGATATTAGAAATGTGAACAGTTTTAAGCAAATAAACTGGGGGTGGAGCTAGAGATAGCAAAGGAGAAGGTGTAGATAGGACAAGGTCACAGAGAATAACTGACCAGAAGGTCATGGAGCAAAGGCAAACAATATGTTAATGGTGTGTTGAAAGACAAAGCATTAGTACAGATAGGGTATTAGTGGACTGAAAACTGAACAGCCACAAGCACAACCTTGAAAAAAAACCATGGGTAGGCAAACTGAACAAACAAAGATAAAATAAAATAAAATTAACACAAAAAAAAAGAAAAATGAACTAAAAATAAAAGTAAAATGGGGGGCCCGTCATGCTCTGAAATTATTGAATTCAATGTTCAGTCCGGCAGGCTGTAGTGTGCCTAATCAGTAAATGAGATGCTGTTCCTCGAGCTTGCGTTGATGTTCACTGGAACACTGCAGCAATCCCAGGATAGAGTTGTGAGATTGAGAGCAGTGGGGAGTGTTGAAATGGCCAGCAACCGGAAGTTCAGGGTCCTGCTTGCAGACTGAGCGGAGGTGTTCCGCAAAGCGGTCACCCAGTCTGCGTTTGGTCTCACCAATGTAGAGGAGACCACATTGTGAGCAGCGGATACAGTATACTAAATTGAAAGAAGTACAAGTAAATCACTGCTTCATCTGAAAGGAGTGTTTGGGGCCTGGGATAGTGAGGAGACAGGAGGTAAATGGGCAGGTATTACACCTCCTGCGATTCCATGACCCCACCACCGAACATCAAGCGACTGTCCACAGGACTGTTACTGACCTCATCTCCTCTGGAGATCTTCCCTCTACAGCTTCCAACCTCATAGTCCCATAACCTCGGACAGCCCGCTTCTACCTCCTTCCCAAAATCCACAAACAGGACTGTCCCGGCAGAACCGTCGTTTCAGCCTGTTCCTGCCCCACTGAACTTATTTCTTCCTATCTTGACTCTATCTTTTCTCTGCTGGTCCAGTTTCTTCCCACCTACATCCGTGACTCTTCTGCTGCCCTACGTCATTTTGACAATTTTCAGTTTCCTGGCCCTAACCGCCTCCTCTTCACTATGGACGTCCAATCTCTCTACAACTCCATCCCCCACCAGAACGGTTTGAGGGCTCTCCACTTCTTCCTTGAACAAAGGCCCAACCAGTCCGCATCCAGCACCACCCACTTCCACTTGGCTGAACTTGTTCTCACATTGAACAACTTCTCCTTCAACTCCATTCACTTCCTTCAAGTAAAAGGTGTTGCTACGGGTACCCACATGGGTTCTAGTTATGCCTGTCTTTTTGTGGGATATGTCGGACATTTCTTGCTCCAGTTCTACTCAGGCCCCCTCCCCCAACTCTTTTTCTGGTACATTGATGACTGTATCGGTGCTGTTTCCTGCTCTCGCCCCGAACTGGAAAACTTTATCAACTTTGCTTCTAAATTCCACCCTTCTCTCACCTTTACATGGTCCATCTCCGACACTTCTCTTCCTTTCCTCGACCTCTCTATCTCCATCTCTGGGGATAGGCTGTCTACTAATATTCATTATAACACCACCGACTCCCACAGCTACCTCGCGTATACTTCTTCAAACCCTGCCTCCTGTAAGGACTCCATTCCATTCTCCCAGTTTATCCGTTTCCGACGCATCTGCTCTGATGATGCTACCTTCCACGACAGCGCTTCTGATATGTCTTCCTTTTTCCTCAGCCGAGGATTCACCCCCATTGTGGTTGATAGGGCCCTCAACCATGTCCGGCCCATTTCCTGCATCTCTACCCTCACCCCTTCCCCTCCCTCCCAGAACCGCGACAGGGTTCCCCTTGTCCTCACTTTCCATCCCATCAGCCTCCATACCGAAAGGATCATCCTCTGCCATTTCTGCCACCTCCAGCGTGATGCCACTACCAAACGCATCATCCCCTCCCTTCCCGTCAGCATTCCGAAGGGATCGTTCCCTCCGTGACACCCTGGTCCACTCCTCCATTACCCCCACCACCTCGTCCCCTTCCTACGGCACCTTCCCCTGCAATCGCAGGAGGTGCAATACCTGCCCATTTACCTCCTCTCTCCTCACTTTCCCAGGCCTCAAACAGTCCTTTCAGGTGAAGCAGCGATTTACTTGTACGTCTTTCAATGTAGTATACTGTTTTCGCTGCTCACAATGTGGTCCTTTCTACATTGGGGAGACCAAACGCAGACTGGTTGACCGCTTTGCAGAACACCTCCGCTCAGTCCGAAAGCAGGACGCTGAGCTTCCGGTTGCTTGCCATTTCAACACTCCCCACTGCTCTCATGCTCACAACTCTATCCTGGGATTGCTGCAGTGTTCCAGTGAACATCAACGCAAGCTCGAGGAACAGCATCTCATTTACTGATTAGGCACACTACAGCCTGCCAGACTGAACATTGAGTTCAATCATTTCAGAGCATGATGGGCCCCCCATTTTACTTTTATTTTTAGTTCATTTTTCTTTTTGTTTGTTCAGTTTGCCTACCCACAGTTTTTTTTCATGTTTGTGCTTGTGGCTGTTCAGTTTTCAGTCCGTTAACACCCTATCTGTACTAATACTTTGTCTTTCAACACACCATTAACATATTGTTTGCCTTTGCTCCATGACCTTCTGGTCGGTTGTTCTCTGTGACCTTGTCCTATCAATAACTTCTCCTTTGTTATCTCTTGCCCTACCCCCGCTTTACTTGCTTAAAACCTTTCACATTTCTAATATTTGCCAGTTCTGATGAAGGGTCACTGACCTGAAACGTTAACTCTGCTTCTCTCTCCACAGATGCTGCCAGACCTGCTGAGTATTTCCAGCATTTCTTGTTTTTATTATAGGTAGGAAAGCACGTCGTCAGGAGGACACAAACTGTCTGAAAAAGATATAGATAGGTGAAGTGAGTGACAAAAATTTGGCAGATGGAGTATAATGTGGGAAAATGTGGAACTGTCCATTTTGGTAGGAAGAATAAAAAAGGAGAATATTATTTATATGGAGAGAGATTGCTGAATGCTGTGGTACAGAGGGATCTGGGTGTCCTTGTACATGAATCACAAAAAGTTAGCAGTAGGTAATTAGGAAGGCAAATAGCTGAGGCCCCAGCACTGATCCCTGTGGCACTCCACTAGTCACAGTTTGCCAAACTGAAAATGCCCCATTTATCCCAACCCTGTTTCCTGTTAGTTAGCCAATCCTCTATCCATGCTAACATATTATCCCCATCTTGTGTAATAACCTTTTATGTCACACCTTTTGGAAATCCAAATACATTCCATCTACTGGTTCCCCTTTATCCACCCCGCTTGTTACATCCTCAAAGAATTCTAATGAATTTGTCAAACACCATTTCCCTTTCATAAAACCATGTTGACTCTGCCTGATTGCATTACGATTTTCTAAATGTCCTGCTACTACTTCCCTAATAATGGACTCTAGTATTTCCCAATGTCAGATGCTAGGCTAACTGGCCTATAGTTTCCTGCCTTCTGTCTCCCTCCTTTCCTGAATAGAGACGATACATTTATGGTTTTCCAGTCCGCTGTGACGTTTCCAGAATTAAGGGAATTTTAGAAAATTACAACCAATGAATCCACTATCTCTGCAGCCACTTCTTTGAAGACCCTAGGATGCAGGACATCAGGTCCAGGGGACTTGTTAGCCTTTAGTCCCATTAGGTTTCCTAGTACTTTTTCTCTAGTGATAGCTGCTTCAGACAGATAATGGGCATCTCCTGGCAGGACAGAGTACCGAATACAGAAGTACACCAGTGTGCAGGGATCCCCAGCATGTTTGCCCTCTGGTCATATGTGCTGAATGGGTGATGGCCACATCCCCGAATGCATCCTCAAAGGCAAGCTTGCTGTTGGCACAAGACCAACAGGTCACCCACAATGGCAATACAAGGATGTCTGCAAGCAAGACCTCAAGTTGACTGGGATCAATGTCAATGGTAGGTTCCCCATGGTAGGCTCATTCAGAAAGTAAGGAGGCATGGGATACAGGGAAAGTTGGCTGTCTGGATACAGAATTGGCTGGCCCATAGAAGACAGAGGGTGGTAGTAGATGGAAAGTATTCAGCCTGGAGCTCGGTGACCAGTGGTGTTCCGCAGGGATCTGTTCTGGGGCCTCTGCTCTTTGTGATTTTTATAAATGACTTGGATGAGGAAGTGGAAGGCTGGGTTAGCAAGTTTGCCGATGACATGAAGGTTGCTGGAGTTGTGGATAGTGTGGAAGGCTGTTGTCGGTTGCAGCGGGATATTGACAGGATGCAGAGCTGGGCTGAGAAGTGGCAGATGGAGTTCAACCTGGAAAAGTGTGAAGTGATTCATTTTGGAAGGTCGAATTTGAATGCAGAATACAGGCTTAAAGATAGGATTCTTGGTAGTGTGGAGGAACAGAGGGATCTTGGGGTCCATGTCCATAGATCGCTCAAAGTTGCCACCCAAGTTGATAGGGTTGTTAAGAAAGCGTATGGTGTGTTGGCTTTCATTAACAGGGGGATTGAGTTTAAGAGCCGCGAGGTTATGCTGCAGCTCTATAAGGCCCTGGTTCGACCACACTTGGAATATTGTGTTCAGTTCTGGTCGCCTCATTATAGGAAGGATGTGGAAGCTTTAGAGAGGGTGCAGAGGAGATTTACCAGGATGCTGCCTGGACTGGAGGGCATGTCTTACGAAGAAAGGTTGAGGGAGCTATGGCTTTTCTCATTGGAGCAAAGAACGATGAGAGGTGACTTGATAGAGGGGTGCAAGATGATGAGAGGCATAGATAGAGTGGATAGCCAGAGACTTTTTCCCAGGGTGGAAAGGGCTATCACCAGGGGCCATAATTTTAAGGTGATTGGAGGAAGGTTTCGGGGAGATGTCAGAGGTAGGTTCTTTACACAGAGAGTGTTGGGTGCGTGGAATGCACTGCCAGCGGTGGTAGTAGAAGCAGATACATTAGGGACATTTAAACGACTCTTGGATAGGTACATGGATAATAGTAGTATGAAGGGTATGTAGGTAGTTTGATCCTAGAGTAGGTTAAAGGTTCGGCACAACATCGTGGGCTGAAGGGCCTGTACTGTGCTGTACTGTTCTATGTTCTATGTTCAATGCATAGGAAGTCCTTGCTGTTGACTGGGGTTCCTGGAGAATGGCAGTCAGGAAGGACATGGAAAAAGCAGAGGACGAAGGAAATGAGCAGATGGCGGAAGAGAGAGCCCAGTAGAAGGAAAATCAGTTGACCTCAGGCCAATGATATTCATCTGTGCCAGCTCTGCAAGAGATTGCCACCCACGAGTCAGCCTCTATAGATGCAACAGACGATGTTTAGTCCAGACGTGACATACATCCCAGGCACCGTCCAGTGTCTTTCGAGACAGATGGATGCCTACTTTCTCTAGTGATAGTGATTGTTTTCATTCCTCCCTCCTTTTTGCCACTTGATTTTCTGTTGTTCTTGGGACGCTTTTTGTGTTTTCTACTGTGAAGACAGATACAAAATACTTGTTCAAAGTCCCTTTGCTAGTTTACTCTCATACTCTAATTTCTCCCTTTATTCAGTCATCCTCTGCTGTTGCTAAAATTTTCCCAATCTTCTGGCCGACCATTAAACTTGGCAGCACTGTGCGCCTTTTCTTTCAATTTGAGACCATCCTTAACTTCTTTTGTTAGCAGCAGATGATGTATCCTCTCCTAATTTTGGCACAAGGCCCAAGAGGTTAGTGAGGAGGACTGAGATTGCTTGAGGTTGATTCTGATATCAAGTTTGGTTCAATCCAAGTTCAGTTCTGCACCAATTGATTCCCTCTCTGGGCCACTTCAGGGCAATTAAGAGTTAACTATGAGTTCTGGTGAAAGGTCAGTAACCTGAAACGTTAACTCTGCTTCTCTCTCCACAGATGCTGCCTGACCTGCTGAGTACTTCAGCACTTTCTATTTTTATTTCAAATTTCCAGGATCTGCAGTATTTTGCTTTTATTAATATAAGATTAAACGAGGGAATGTGGGACTGAACACGTGTTAGACCCAGACTGGATAGGGATGGTAGGTTCCCTTCCCCGAAGGATGTCAGTGACCCAGTTGGTTTTTACGACAAACTGACCATTTTGTTAGTAATTCTGACCACAAATTACCAGATAAACGGCATTATGAGAATTGAACTCACGTCCTCTACCATATAAGGTCATGTTAGCTGAGCCCCACAGTGGTTCGTTCTGAAATAGCGGAACCAGAAACAAGAAAGTTGCAACACTCTTAGGAGTCGGTTATTGTAACACAGGACTGGAGGTTGTTGAGTGATACAGCACATCCAGTGCACAGCAGGTCAGAGGCTGGGACTCCTGAGGCGAGTAACTCACCTTCTGACTCCCCAAAGCCTGTCCACCATCTACAAGGCACAAGTCAGGAGTGTGACGGAATACTCTCCACTTACCAGGATGGGTGCAGCTTCAACAACACTCAAGAAGCTCGACACCATCCAGGACAAAGCAGCCTGCTTGACTGGCACCCCATCCACCACATTCAACATTCACTCCCTCCACCACCATCGCACAGTGGTACACAGTGGTACACAGTGTGTACCATCTACAAGATGCACTGCGGTAACTCACCAAGGCTCCTTCGACAGCACCTTCCAAACCTGCGACCTCTACCATAAAGGCCTGCTCGGGCCTGCAAATGAAACTCGACCCAAGCCCGACAGAACCACATCCGACCCGTGCCCAACCCGGCCCGAGTCCTTTGATTTTTTTCCCGTGCCTGACCCGACACAACCGCCAGAATAAAGTTGATTATATTAAAGAGGTTATGCTCTACCTTGGATGGAATCGCTCACTGCAGATTACTGCGGAGTCCAAATGCACGTTTCCCGCCTTGAGGTCCTGGCTGTCACTGTGTCCAACCTGGCCCGCCCTGACCTGAGCCCGAATGCCGGACCTGGAAGAGCAAACTGACCCGACCCGAACCCGACACATGTCGTCGGGCCCGGGCGGGTAGCCGTGCTCTACTCTATCACCTAGAAGGACAAGGTCAGCAGATGTATTGGAACACCAATGGGCAAGTTCCCCTCCAAGCCACACACCATCCTGACTTGGAACGATATCGCCGTTGGCAATATAAGGAGATATTAAGACGTGTGACCAAAAAATTGGCCAAAGAGGTCAGTTTTAAGGAGCGTTTTGAAGGAGGAGAGAGAGGCGTAGAGGTTTATGGAGGGAATTCCAGAGCTTAAGGCCCAGGCAGCTGAAGGCACGACCGGAAATGGTGAAGTGATTAAAATCAGGGATGCATCAGAGGCCGGAATTGGGAGAGTGTAGAGATTTCGGCGTGTGGGCTGGAAGAGGCTACAGAGATAGGGACGGGTATGGCCGCGAAGAGATTTGAACACAACAGAATTCTAAATCGGAGGTGTTGCCAGACCAGGAGACAATGTGGGTCAGCGGGTATAGGGATGATGGGTGAATGGGATCCAGTGCGAGTTAGGATATGGGCAGTAGAGTTTTGGAAGAGTGAAAGTTTACGGCGGGTGGAAAATGGAAACTTGTCATTGGAAACCTCAATAACTAAAGACCATTATTAGAGATAGCATTGCTGAGCACTTAGAAAGGCAATCAGGGAGATCAATGGGACATGGTAGTTTCATTCATTTCATGGAAACGTTCAGTGTAATTACTGATAATGCAGGTCGACGAAATGCAGTGGTTGTGGAGTGCATGACATTACCAGCAATCATTTACGGAATTGTTATGTGGAAGACTTGTTTTTTTTTAGAGATATATAGCACTGAAACAGGCCCTTTGGCCCACCGTGTCTGTGCCAACCAACAACCACCCATTTATACTAACCTTACAGTAATCCCATATTTCCTACCACCTACCTACACTGGGGGCAATTTACAACAGCCAATTTACCTATCACCTGCAAGTCTTTGGCTGTGGGAGAAAACCAGAGCACCCGGCGAAAACCCATGCGGTCACAGGGAGAACTTGGAAACTCCGCACAGGCAGTACCCAGAATCGAACCCGGGTCCCTGGAGCTGTGAGGCTGCGGTGCTAACCACTGCGCCGCTTGTTATGAAAAGCAAAGCATATTTTTTCTGGAAGTCTCACAATCCCAGTACAAGATTATTTTGTCCAAAATATGTAAACAAAGACTTGCATTTCTACAGCGCCTTTCACAACCTCAGCATGTTCCAAAGTATTTCACAATCAATGAAATAGTTTTGAAGTGTCATCACTATTGTAATGTAGGATACATGGCAGTCAATTTGTGCACAGCATGATCCCACAAACAGCAATGTGTTGAAGACCAGATAATTTGCTTGTTCAGAGATGTTAGTTGAGGGATTAATATTGACCAGGACAGTGGGGAGGATTCTCCTGCTCTACTTCAAAATATTGCCGTGGAATCTTTTATATTCAACTGAGAGGCAGATGTGGTCTTGATTTAATGCCTAATCTGAAAACCAGCACCTCCGGCAGAGCAGCATTCCCTCAGTACTGATCCTGCAATAGTGCAGTACTCCCTCAGTATGGCAGTACTGGGGGAATACTGCACTATTGCAGGATCAGTACTGAGGGAGTGCTTCACTGTCGGAGGTGCCGTCTTTCATCTGAGATATTAAACCAAGGCCCTCTTAGGTGGATGTAAAAGATCCCAGGTCACTATTTGAAGAGTAAGGGTGTCCTCACTGATGTCCTGGCCAATATGTATCTTTCAAACAACATGGCGAAAAACAGATTATCTGGTCATTATCACATTGCTGTTTGTGTGATCTTGCTGTGCGTAAATTGGCAATTGTGCTTCCTATAATATAACAGTGACTACACTTC
Source organism: Heterodontus francisci (assembly GCF_036365525.1). Lineage (NCBI taxonomy): Eukaryota > Metazoa > Chordata > Chondrichthyes > Heterodontiformes > Heterodontidae > Heterodontus > Heterodontus francisci. The sequence goes on along the minus strand of NC_090375.1, from coordinate 8,379,615 downwards.
AAAAGTACTTCATGTGAAGCACTTTGGGATGTCCTGAGGTTGTGAGAGGTGCTATAGAAATGCAAGTCTTTCTTCTTTCTTTCTATATTGAACAAATCAAAGGGGTTTCGGCTGCTGATTGGTTGGCTGTTTTAAGAGGAGGTGTTTGATGGTGCTCCCATAGGTCCACATCGTCGAGGTGATCTCATTTAAACATACGAAATTCTTGCAGGGCTCGACAGGGTAGATGCAGGAAGGATGTTGCCCCTGGCTGGGGGGGGTTAGAACCAGGGGACACAGTCTCAGAATAAGGGGCAGGTCATTTAGGACTGAGATGAGGAGGAATTTCTTCACTCAGAGGGTGGTGAATCTTTGGAATTCTTTGCCCCAGAGGGCTGTGGTGGCTCAGTCACTGAGTATGTTCAAGACTGGGATCAATAGATTTCTACATATTAAAAACATCAAGGGATACAGGGATCTCTTGGCATTTCTTCACAGACAATGATTTTGGGAAGGTTGTAGTCATCGGTTGCAGGCCCGCTAGTGACTAGTCAGGCCTATCCGTGACCGGCAGATTCTCCCACTGCGGGTACAAGTGAAGGTGTAGTCACTGCTGGGGGCAATTGGATCTATCCTTCTCCTTTTCTCTTTCATGCTGGTTCTTTGCTCAGTCTCAAAGGTGTCTGTAGCCCTCCTGATGTGGCATCTCCAGGCATCACGATCTATGGCCTGTGTTTCCCACTGGCGATGGTCAATGAGGCGCACAGAGAGGGACTACTTCAGAGAGTCCTTGAAACGTCTGCATGGGGCCCCTCTTTTCCTTTACCAGTGGTCAGCTCTCCATACAACACAATCTTGGACAGGTGACTCTTGTCCATCTGGGCAACGTGACCTGCCCAACACAGTTGGCTTTGCAGGAGGGTGGCCTCAATGCTGGTGATGTTGGCTGTTTCCAGAACTTCAATGTTTGAGATCCAGTCCTGCCAGCGGATCTTGAGGATGCTGCAGAGGCGGCGCTGATGGAAGCACTCTAGAAGGTGTACATGATGGCAGTACAGTACCCATGGCTCAGTGCCATACAGAAGGGTGGTGAGGTTATGGCTTTGTACACTTTGAGATTGGTCTGTGCTCTGAGGCTGTGGTTGCTCCACACTCATTTGTAGAGTCTGCCGTATGTACTGTTTGCTTTTGAGAGTCTATTGTCCACTTCCTTGTCTATGGTGGCATCAAACAAGATGACACTCCCCAAATAAGTAAATTGCTTGATGGCATTCAGCTCGGTTCCCTTGATGACAATGCTTGGTGGTCTATATTCTTCTTGGGGTGCAGGCTGATGCAGGACTTCAGTTTTCTTTAAACGATTTTTAGTCCGAAAGGTTGTGCTGCCTCGGAAAAATGTGTTGTTATACGTTGCAGGTCTGACTGACTGTGGGCCAGGAGAGCACAGTCATTGGCCAAAAGAAGTTTACGGATGTGTTTTTCTTGTGTCTTTGTGTGAGTCTGAAGAAGCCTGAGGTTGAAAAGGCCTCCCTCAGTCCGGAAGCGTATGTAAACTCCCTCCTTAAGGTTTTCCGTTGCCTGCTGCAGCATCATTCAGAAAAAGATGATGAATAGGGTGGGGCCAGCACACCTCCCTGCTTCACCCCATTGGAGATACAGAAGGGACTCGAGAGGTCGCTGTTTTGCTTGACTTGTCAGTACTGATTTTCATGAAACTGCTTCACCATGGCCAGGAACCTGGGTGGGCATCCAAGTTTTTCAAGGATTTTCCAAAGTCCATCTCTGCTCACAGTGTCGAATGCCTTGGTGAGGTCTACGAAAGTGACGTACAGGCCTTTGTTTTGCTCACGATGCTTTTCTTGTAATTGTCTGAGTACAAATACCATGTCTGTGGTGCCTCTGTTTGCTCTGAAACCACACTCGTCTCTGGAGGGTTTTCTTCCACAATGGTCGGCCCAAGCCTGTTCAGATGTGTTCTAGCCAGGATCTTCCCAGCAATAGAAAGGAGGGTGATCCCATTGTAATTGAAGCAGTCTGATTTTACTCCTTTGTTGTTGTACAAAGTGATAACAGTATCACAAAGATCCCGTGGAATCCTGCCCTGTTCCCAGCAGGCCATGGAAAACTCATGGAGCTTTGTGTATAGGGCAGGTGCTTCGGGTGGAATTCCATTGACTCCGGGGGCTTTGTTGTTCTTCATCTAGTTGATGGTGGTCACAGTTTCATCCAGAGTTGGGCTCTCATCCAGTTCTTCTTTTACAGGCTGTTGTTGGATGCAATTGATGGCAGTATCATACACTGTGCATTGGCGCTGAAGAGAGTTTCAGAGCGCTCCGACCGGTGATCCAGGACTGACTCCTTGAGACTGAGCGAAGAACCAGCATGAAAGAGAAGAGGAGAACGATCAATCCAATTTTCCCCAGCAGCGACTACACCTTCACATGTACCCACTATGGGACAATCTGTCGGTGTGTACAGTCTTGCCCTCGGCGGTCCTCAGGGTTTTGGGTTTGCTGTGCTGGTCCATAGACAGATTTTAGTGCTTCATAGAAACTTCTTATGTCACCAGTGTACAGTTGAGTTTTACTCGCAAGTGCGATCCAGCAGTCATGTTCATGTTCCTCAGTTTACATTGAAAAGTGCTGCATGCTTGACGATAGACTGTCTTTTTCTCTTGGCTGGCTGAGCCAGGTGAGTCTGATGAGCTGACCTTTTTATTGTGAGCAGAACTTGAATTTCCTTGTCATTTTCATCAAACCATTCCCTATTCTTGGTTCTGGGCCTGATGACCTCGTTGGAAGTATCCAGTACTGCAGCTATGATGTGTTCTCAGAGTTCTTCTGGAGTGGAATCAGCAGTGAGATCAGGATGTTCCAGTCTAATCTGTAAGGTTGTTTGATATCTATCTCTGCAAGATGAGGTTTGCAGGTTGCTGACTCGAAATTTCTTTGATGGATGGTCTGTCGGCCTGTTCTTGGGCTTAGACTTGAAGTTTTTTTTTACCAAAATATACTTTATTCATAAGAATCTGTAAAAAAATTCATTACAAAACAGTTCAAAACAGCACCACGTTGACAATACAAAGAATGCAAAGGAGATCAATTTCCTTGAATACAGGGGTGAGTTTCCTCACAACCCTTCCATTTCATTTTACATGCCGTGCACATTTTGCAGCAAACCCATATTTTCTGGATACAGCCCGAGGGGTTTTCCATGGATCCAGCCCCTCAGTTCACCTTGGCGGGGGGACCTTACACAGTGGTATTTCCCCATTGAGCCTTTGCCGCAGCTGCCCCAAGCTTTCGTGCGTCCCTCAGCATGTAGTCCTGGAGCTTGGAATGTGCCAGTCTGCAACACTCGGTCGTGGACAACTCTTTGCGCTGGAAGACCAGCAAGTTTCGGGCAGACCAAAGACCGTCTTTTGCCGAATTGATAGTCCTCCAGCAGCAGTTGATGTTTATCTCAGTGTGCGTCCCTGGGAACAGCCCATAGAGCACAGACTCCTGTGTTACAGAGCTGCTTCGGATTAACCTCGACAAAATCCACTGCATCTCTTTCCACACCTGCTTTGCAAAGACACATTCCAGAAGGAGGTGGGCAACCGTCTCTTCCCCACCACAGCCACCGCGAGGGCATTGTGCGGAGGGGGTGAGACTCCGGGCATGCAGGAAGGGTCTGACGGGGAGGGCTCTTCTCACCACCAGCCAAGCTACATCTTGGTGCTTGTTTGAAAGTTCTGGTGATGAGACATTCTGCCAAATGACTTTGGCGGTCTGCTCAGGGAACCATCCGACAGGATCCACCATCTCCTTCTCCCGTAGGGCTTTGAGGACATTGCGTGCAGACCACTGCCTGATGGATCGGTGGTCAAAGGTGTTTTTCCGCAGAAACTTTTCCACGAAGAATAGGTGGTACGGCACAGTCCAACTGGATGGAGCGTTCCGGGGCAATGTGACCAGGCCCATCCTTCACAACACTGGGGTCAGATAGAACCTCAGCACGTAGTGACACTTGGTGTTTGCGTACTGGGGATCTCTGCACAGCTTGATGCAGCCGCACACCAAGGTAGTCATCAGGATGAGGGAGACGTTGGGTACATTTTTCCCGCCCTTATCCAGAGGTTTGAACATTGTGTCCATCCGGACCCGGTCCATTTTGGATCCCCAGATTAAGCGGAAAATGGCTCGGGTGACCGCCACAGCGCAGGAATGGGGTATGGGCCAGACCTGCGCCACATACAGCAACAACGTGAGCGCCTCACACCTGATGACCAGGTTCTTACCCGCAATGGAGAGAGACCGCTGTTCCCACATGTTCAGTTTATTGTGTACCCTGGCTACTCGCTCCTTCCAGGTTTTGGTGCACGCCCCGGTCCATCCAAACCATATCCCCAGCACCTTCAGGTAGTCTGACCTGACGGTGAAGGAGACAAAGGATCGGTCAGCCCAGTTCCCAAAGAACAAGGCCTCACTCTTGCCGTGGTTAACTTTGGCTCCCGAGGCCAGTTCAAACTGGTCGCAGATGCTCATCAGTCTGCGAATGGACAGCGGATCCAAGCAGAAGACGCGACATCGTCCATGTACAGGGAGGTTTTAACCTGAGTATCTCCACTGCCTGGGATTGTCACCCCTCTTATGCTCGCATCCTTCCTAATAGACTCAGCAAAGGGTTCAATACAGCAAACAGGGGAGAGAGGACAGCCCTGTCTGACTCCAGATTGGATCGGAAAACTTTCCGATTCTCACCCATTGATTGAGACTGATGTTTGCGTAGAGCAGTTTGATCCAATTACAGATTCCCTCCCTAAACACATTTTGGAAAGCACGTCCATCATGTAGGTGTGCGATATCCTGTCAAAAGCCTTCTCCTGGTCCAGGCTGATGAGGCAGGTGTCCACCCTCCTGTTCCGTACGTAGGCGTTCGTATCCCTGAGTAGCGTGAGACTATCAGAGATCTTCCTGCCGGGTACAGTACAGGTCTGATCGGGGTGGATCACCAACTCCAGAGCAGACTTGACTCGACTGGCGATGACTTTGGCCAGAATCTTGTAGTCAACATTAAGCAGTGAGATGGGCCGCCAATTTCTGATTTCTGCCCTCTCCCCCTTCCGCTTGTAGATGAGGGTGATGATGCCTTTCCTCATGGATTCTGACATGCTGCCGGTCAGAAGCATACTCTCGTATACTTCCAGCAGGTCTGGGCCGACCCAGTCCCACAGGGCCGAGTACAACTCGGCCGGTAAGCCATCGCTTCCGGGAGACTTACTCGTCTTGAAGGACCTGACGGCCTTTGTCAGCTCGTCCAGAGTTAGCAGCTTGTCCAGTCTCTCCCTCATGCTGTCATTCAAGACCTCAGTGATAAATGACAGGAAGGACTGGGAAGCAGTGCTGTCCGTGGGCTTCACATTGTACAGCCCAGCATAAAAGGATTTGCTGATTTTTAGTATGTCAGACTGCGAAGACGTTACCGAGCCATCCTCTTCCTTCAGGCTGCTGTTCACAGAGCAGGTTTGCTGAAGACGTCATGCAGCTTGGCATCTTTTACTGTTTCTATTGGGAATCCGGACATCGCGTCCAGTTTGCTGTCGTCATTGCCGAATCGTCCAGCTGCATCGATGATGCAGTTGAAATCACCGCCTAGGATGACCGGCCTGGACATCGCCAGCAGCAGTGGGAGCTGTTGGAAGACGGTCAGCCACTCGCTGCATTGAACCGGGGCGTACACATTGATCAACCGGAGCGGAGCGTTGTTGTACATTACATCTGCTACGAGGAGGTGACCGCCCACCACCTCCTTAACTTCGGAGATGGTGAAGTTACTTCCACGCAGCAGAATACCCAGGCCTGAGGAACGGGTGTCAATACCCCCTAACCAGAGCAATGGCCCGTGGGACCATCATTGCAACCCACCACCTGTAGGTGCTGAGGTGTGGTATTCCACACTCCTGCAGAAACAGCAGGTCGGCTTTGACCTTGATGAGGTAGTCCAATGTTGGAACAGATTGCGTAGTGGATTTAATGCTACGCATGTTAATTGAAGCAATCTTTATACCCATATTTTTAATTAGTTGTTGCTTCCCACACCATTTGTCCTTGCTAGTCCCGACCCTTCGGTATGTTCCTGCATACCCTTGGTGTACGCAAGCTGTTTCATGTTTGTTGGGCTCAGAAACCGTTCCTGGTTTTTCATGCAGGGTTTGTTCCGCTGTGGTGACATGGGTGGGGGGGGGGGGGGCGGGGTGGGGGGGAGGTCTTGTAGGCAGCAAGGCTTGGGCTGTCCTCTGCTGTTGATATCTTTACCCTCTGTTCCCCCTCGAAAACATCACTGCTCCTGGCTTCTCGGAGCTGGAGGTTATCCGACGCTTCTTTGTTTTCGGTGTCCCGGAGCTGGGATGTGCTGGGCATGTCGCTATGTTCAGCGCTTTGGGTTTGGGGCACGCTGGGCCCATCACAGCTTCCAGTGCCCCGCAGCTGGAGGGCTTTATCTTCCAGCTCCTTTGAGTTCTGTTGCTTCTTTTGCAGGTGCCATTGTTCCGTCCCTTCCTCGTCCAGTGAGGAGGAGCTGCCGTAGTCTGTCTCAGATGGTAGTCTCCTCTTGCCACTAGTTTGGGTGGTGGCCTGTTCCAGTTTTGGAGGCTTTTTATTTGTGGTTTTCCTTTGTACCACTTGCCACTGACCTGTTTGTACATCTGCTGCCTCCTCCTCCATTGATTCTGTCTGTGGAGGAGGGGTTTCCGGGCGCAGGGTAGGTGCTGGGTCGCTGGTTTCAGCTGCCTCCCCTTTCTTCTCCTTCTCAGGTAGACTTCCCTCGCTGCGGAGAGGGTTGCTTGTCTCCTTTCCAGCACCAGCCACATTCACCGTACCTTCTCCCGGCCTTTCCTTGGACCTTGCCGCCTGTGCATAACTGAGGCAGCGTTTGGGGCAGGTTTTGTAGAGATGGCCTGCCCCACCGCACAGGTTGCAGCACTTACTCTGCTTACAGTCCTTGGTCTGATGGCCTTCCTCCTTGCAGTTCTTGCAGACAAATGTGCTGCAGTTTGCTGCCACATGACCAGATTTGCCACAGGTACGACAAACTCTGGGCTGCCCAGCGTAGACCAAGAAGCCTCGACTTCCCCCGATAGCGAAGCTGGAGGGAGGATGGATGATGGCTCCATTTGCACGATCTTCAAGGTCACCTTGACCTGTCACTTGCTCGTCCAAATCCCAAAGGGGTCCTTGACATCAGTGCAGCTGCCGGCCACCTCGACGTACCTGGCGAGGAAGGTGAGTACATTCACTGCAGGAACATGGGGGTTGTAGAAGTGAATTGTCACCACCCGGTCACGTTGTGACGGCAGTGTGAAGAGTGGCTCCACTGTGAGGATGGACAGCGGTGCCTGGTTTCCCTTCTCCATGAACACCTTCAGGAACTTGATGCATCCCACCACGTTCTTGAACGTCACATCGGAATATCTACTGCTGGGGAAGTCCTGCAGGCAGAAGATGTCTGCAGCTTGGAATCCACAGCAATCAATAAGGATTTTCTTGATGAAGAAGGTATGGTCAACCGGTGCATCTCCTTCCTTGTCCTTCACCATCTGAACGGTTACACATTCCCTGGCCTGAAGCTCTAGAATTGGTTGCCATTTTACTCAAAACCTACCTGGAACAGGAGCAAAGGCCACTGATCATGGTCTCTCCCCTGCTTAGGCTTGAAGTGGAAGTTCAGCTTTGAACGAACGAGCCTGTGGTCTGTATTACAGTCAGCACTGGGCATGACTCTAATATGCAGGACGTACTTGAGGTCTTACTGGCGCACCAAGATGTAATCTTCTCTGGAAGGAAGGGGTTGGTGGTGGACAGCTGCTTTTCTGCACAGCGTTCCAAGAGTAAACGTCCATTTTCCTTAGTTTCCAACTCCATGGTTTCCGAGCCTTCCCTTCCATGCCAGGCGGTCACGGCCCACTCTGGCTTTGAAATCACCAAGGATGACAATTTTGTCCTTGGGAGGGGCGTTCTGGATGAGTTCCTGGAGATCTGTGTAGAACTTATCTTTGTCAGCTGGGTTAGTCTTCAGGGTTGGAGCATAAACACTGATGAGGGTTACAGACTGTTGGTCTTGGAGGGGCAGGGACAGGGACATGATGCATTCAGAGTGGCCGATTGGCAGGCTTGAAAGTTTAGTGGCAATTGTCATCTTCACCAAGAAGCCGACACCGAAAAGGCGTTGTTCACCTTGAGGTCTACCTGACCAATAGAGGGTGTGGCCAGTGTTGAGTTCTGTTTGGCTGCCTTGCTCTGAGAAGTGGACCTCACTCAGGGTTGCTCTATCAATGTCTAATCTGGCTAGCTCATGGGTCACATGGGCTGAGCGTCATTGAGGTCGGCTGTTGTCTCCAGAGTCGAGCATTGTTCTCACGTTCCAGCAGGCAAGTTTCAGAATTCTTCTTCTTTTCCCACCTTTTGAAATGAGGTTAGGAGTTTGCAGCATAGTGCAGGAAAATGGTGTTGAAGTAGATCAGCCAGGATCTCACTGAATGGTGGAACGGCCTCGAAGGGCTGAATGGTCTACTCCTGCTCCTATTTCTTATGTTCTTATGTAACTAGGGTCAGTTGACAGCCCCCTTATTCTAATCTCCTCTTGGTTTCTCTGTTCCTTACTTGTGCTTGATGCTTCTTTATCTTCCTCTAAACCGGTTATTCATTTCTAATTTGGGCCACTGAACCTTCTCCAGGTTAGTTATCCCATCCACCTTCATTACACAGACTACAGCCGTTCAAGAAGAAGGCTCAACACCACCATCTCAAAGGGGCAAATGTGGAACGAAGTGTGAAATTATCCATTCAGGGAATTAAGGGATGGGGGTTAGGGCGGGAAGGTGAGGTTGTGATAGAAGATCAGCCATGAATATGATCATCCCTCTCCTTGGCAAAAGTTTGATATTAAGCCTGTCTGTCCGCATCCTTGGTGTCACATTTCACCCCGGGATGAGCTTCCGAGCTCATATTCGTGCCATCAATATTTCCCCCTCTGTAACATCACCCCGTCTCAGCTCATCTGCTGCTGAAACCCTCATTCATGCCTTCATTATCTCTAGACTTGATTATTCCAACACACTCCTGCCTGGTCTCCCACATTTTACCCTCCATAAACTTGAGGTCATCCAAAAGTTTTCTGGCTGGGTCTTTACTCGCTATCACCCCTACCACCCCTGTGCTCGCGGACCTACATCAGCTTCCGGTCAAGCAAAGTCTTGATTTTAAAATGTTGTCCTTGTTTTCAAATCCCTCTACGGTCTTGCCCCTCTCTATCTCTGTAATCTCCTCCAGCCCCACAACCCTCCAAGATATCTGCACTCCTCTAATTCTGGTCTCTTGTGCATCCCTGATTTTAATCACTCCACAATTGGCGGCTGTGCCTTCAGTTGCCTGGGCCCTAAGCTCTGGAACCCCCTCCCTAAACTACTCCACCTCGCTTTCCTCCTTTAAGAGGCTCCTTAAAACTTAACTCTTTGACCAAACATTTGCTCACCTGACCCAACATCTCCTTTTGTGCCTCGATATCATATTTTGTTTTACAATGTGAATCACCATGGGACGCTTTATTACGTGAAAGGCGCTACATGAATGTAAGTTGTTGTTGAATGGTAGAGCAGGCTCAAAGAGGCAAATGGCTTACTCCAGCTCCCATTTATTTATTTACAGATACAGCACTGAAATAGGCCCTTCGGCCCACCTAGTCTGTGCCGACCATCAACCACCCATTTATACTAATCCTACATTAATCCCATATTCCTACCACATCCCCACCTTCCCTCAATTCCCCCATCACCTACCTATACAAGGGGCAATTTATAATGGCCAATTTACCTATCAACCTGCAAGACTTTGGCTGTGGGAAGAAACCGGTGCACCCGGCAAAAATCCACATGGTCAAAAGGAGAACTTACAAACTCCACACAGGCAGTACCCAGAATCAAACCCGGGTTGCTGGAGCTGTAAGGCTGCGATGCTAACCACTGCGCCACCCTAGTTATGTTGTAACTAGGGATGGCTAATAAATGTTAGCCTTGCCAGTGACGCCCACATTCCAACAAGAAATTTAACAACCAGAAAATTGGTTGGTGGACCGGAAACAAAGAGTAGGGATAAATGGGTCTTTTTCTGAATGGCGGGCAGTGACTAGTGGGGTACCACAGGGATCGGTGCTAGGACCCCAGCTATTCACAATATATATTAATGATTTAGATGAGGGAACTAAATATAATATCTCTAAATTTGCAGATGACACAAAACTGGGTGGGAGGGTGAGTTGTGAGGAGGATGCAGAGAGGCTTCAGGGTGATTTGGACAAGTTGAGTGAGTGGGCAAATGCATGGCAGATGCAGTATAATGTGGATAAATGTGAGGTTATCCACTTTGGTAGCAAAAGCAGGAAGGCAGATTATTATCTGAACGGCTATAAACTGAGAAAAGGGAATATGCAGCGAGACCTAGGTGTTCTTGTACACCAGTCGCTGAAGGTGAACATGCAGGTGCAACAGGTGGTAAAAAAGGCAAATGGTATGTTGGCCTTCATAGCGAGAGGATTCGAGTACAGGAGCAGGGATGTCTTGCTGCAATTATACAGGGCCTTGGTGAGGCCACACCTGGAATATTGCGTGCAGTTTTGGTCTCCTTGTCAGAGGAAGGATGTTCTTGCTATAGAGGGAGTGCAGTGAAGGTTTACCAGACTGATTCCTGGGATGGCGGGACTGACGTATGAGGAGAGATTGAGTCAGTTAGGATTATATTCACTGGAGTTCAGAAGAGTGAGAGGGGAACTCAAAGAAACCTATAAAATTCTAACGGGACTTGACAGGGTAGATGCAGGAAGGATGTTCCCGATGGTGGGGGAGTCCAGAACCAGGGGTCATAGTCTCAGGATACGGGGTAAACCTTTCAGGACTGAGATGAGGAGAAATTTCTTCACCCAGGGAGTGGTGAGCCTGTGGAATTCACTGCCACAGAAAGCAGCTGAGGCCAAAACATTGTATGTTTTCAAAAAGGAGTTAGATATAGCTCTTGGGTTTAAAGGGATCAAAGGTCATGGGGCGAAAGCGGGAACAGCTACTGAGTTGGATGATCAGCCATGATCATAATGAATGGCGGAACAGGCTCAAAGGGCCGAATGGTCTACTCCTGCTCCTATTTTCTATGTTGCTAGGTTTCAGCTCATAACTGATTGATCTGCCATTGTCTTCGTATCTTTCCACTCTTCCCAGCGAGAACTGTATGAAGGAGGAGGGTCAGTACTGAGGGAGTGCTGCACTGTCGGAGGGGCAGTACTGAGGGAGTGCTGCACTGTCAGAGGGTCAGTACTGAGGGAGCACTGCACTGTCAGAGGGTCAGTATTGAGGGAGCGCTGCACTGTCAGAGGGTCAGTACTGAGGGTGCACTGCACTGTCAGAGGGTCAGTATTGAGGGAGTGCTGCACTGTCAGGGAGTCAGTACTGAGGGAGTGCCGCACTGTCAGAGGGTCAGTACTGAGGGAGTACTGCACTGTCGGAGGGTCAGTACTGAGGGAGTACTGTACTGTCAGAGGGTCAGTATTGAGGGAGTGCTGCACTGTCAGAGGGTCAGTACTGAGGGAGTACTGCACTGTCAGAGGGTCAGTATTGAGGGAGCGCTGCACTGTCATAGGGTCAGTACTGAGGGAGTACTGTACTGTCACAGGGTCAGTACTGAGGGAGCGCTGCACTGTCAGAGGGTCAGTACTGAGGGTGCACTGCACTGTCAGAGGGTCAGTATTGAGGGAGTGCTGCACTGTCAGGGAGTCAGTACTGAGGGAGTGCCGCACTGCCAGAGGGTCAGTACTGAAGGAGTACTGCACTGTCGGAGGGTCAGTACTGAGGGAGTACTGTACTGTCAGAGGGTCAGTATTGAGGGAGTGCTGCACTGTCAGAGGGTCAGTACTGAGGGAGTACTGCACTGTCGGAGGGTCAGTACTGAGGGAGTACTGTACTGTCAGAGGGTCAGTACTGAGGGAGTACTGTACTGTCAGAGGGTCAGTACTGAGGGAGCACTGCACTGTCAGAGGGTCAGTACTGAGGGAGCGCTGCACTGTCGGAGGGTCAGTACTGAGGGAGTACTGTACTGTCAGAGGGTCAGTACTGAGGGAGCGCTGCACTGTCAGGTCAGTACTGAGGGTGCACTGCACTGTCAGAGGGTCAGTATTGAGGGAGTGCTGCACTGTCAGGGAGTCAGTACTGAGGGAGTGCCGCACTGTCAGAGGGTCAGTACTGAGGGAGTACTACACTGTCGGAGGGTCAGTACTGAGGGAGTACTGTACTGTCAGAGGGTCAGTATTGAGGGAGTGCTGCACTGTCAGAGGGTCAGTACTGAGGGAGTACTGTACTGTCAGAGGGTCAGTACTGAGGGAGTGCTGTACTGTCAGAGGGTCAGTACTGAGGGAGTGCTGCACTGATGAGAGTATGAAACAGAGCCTTCATCTGCCATCTCAGGTGGGCGTACTCCCATGGCAGTCTGGAAAGAATAGCAGTATAGATCTCCCCAGTATCCGGGGGCGATTATTCATCCTTTAAATAACATCACAAAAACTGATTATTTGCTCAAATTGGCAGCTGTGTTTCCTACATTAGAACAGTGACTACACTTCAAAAAGTACTTCATTGGCTGAAAATGCTTGGGACATCTTGAGAAATGAAAGTTGTTTGGAATAATAATGAGATATTTGCCGTTGGAGTGTGGAATTCTGAAAAAGTTACATTATCCCGATACAGCTTGAAAATCTGGTTAAAACAGGAGTAGGAGGCAAATACCCTCCCCTCCTTCTCACCCCTCCCCTCCACTGATGCATACTGCCTGATGAAAACCTATGCAAAATGATCCCAACAATGTGGGAGTCTCTGAAACCTGCTCCCACACGAGCCAGCAACAGGTGAATACAAGTTGCTGTATGTAGAGTGCCCTGGGGTAAGGAACCTGTCCCAATGTAAGCAGCAGCTACATTCAGCATTCCATACCTTATATGGTAGAAAACTCAAGTGCAGGGGAATGCCCCAGGAACAGTGGCTGAGGTAATTAGTAAGGTGATGGGAATGCTCCAGCTATAAGGTTCATTATCTGGTGGGTGTAATTTCCAGCCTCCTCGGGAGCATTGGTAAACAATTCAGCCATTCGGCCCCTTGATCCTGTTCCCCTACTCAATGGCTGACCTGTATTTCAACTCCATTTACCAAGCAAAAATATATACAAACATACGAAGTAGGAGCAGAAGTAGGCCAATCGGCCCCTCGAGCCTGCTCTGCCATTCAATAAGATCATGGCTGATCTGATTGTAACCTCAACTCCACATTCTCGCCTACCCCCAATAACCTTTCACCCCCTTGCTTGTCAAGAATCTATCTACCTCTGCCTTAATAATATTCAAAGACTCTGCTTCCACTGCCTTTTGAGGAAGAGAATTCCAAAGACTCATGACCCTCTGAGAGAAAAAGTTTCTCCTCATCTCTGTCTTAAATGGGTGACCCCTTATTTTTAAACCGTGACCCCTAGTTCAAAATTCTCCCACAAGGGGAAACATCCTTTCCACATCCACCCTGTCAAGACCCCTCAGAAACTTATATGTTTTAATGAAGTTGCGTTTTACTCTTCTAAATTCCTGCGGATATAAGACCAGCCTGTCCAATCTTTCCTCATAAGACAGCCCGCCCATTCCAGGTATTAGTCTAGTAAACCTTCTCTGAACTGCTTCCAATGCATTTACATCATTCCTTAAATAAGGAGACCAGTACTGTACACACTACTCCAGATGTGCTCTCACCAATGCCCTGTATATCTGAAGTGTTAACTTCCTACTTTTGTATTCAATTCCCCTCGCAACAAACAATACCATTCTATTAGCTTTCCTTGATGTTTTTAATATGTAGAAATCTATTGATCTCAGTCTTGAACAAACTCAGTGACTGAGCCTCCACAGCATCTGGGATAGAGAATTCCGAAGATTCACAACTCTCCGAGTGAAGAAATTCATAGGAACTTAGGAAGATAGGAACAGGAGTAGGCCATTCAGCCCCTTGAGCCTGTCCCGCCATTCAATGAGATCATGGCTGATCCGCGGCCTAACTCCATATTTTTTTTATTCGTTCATGGGATGTGGGCGTCGCTGGCTATGCCAGCATTTATTGCCCATCCCTAATTGCCCTTGAGAAGGTGATGGTGAGCTGCCTTCTTGAACCGCTGCAGTCCATTTGGGGTAGGTATACCCACAGTGCTGTTAGGAAGGGAGTTGCAGGCTTTTGACCCAGCGACAGTGAAGGAACGGCGATATAGTTCCAAGTCAGGATGGTGTGTGACTTGAACGGGAACTTGCAGGTGGTGGTGTTCCCATGCATTTGCTGCCCTTGTCCTTCTAGTTGGTAGAGGTCGTGGGTTTGGAAGGTGCGGTCTAGGAAGCCTGGGTGCGTTGCTGCAGTGCATCTTGTAGATGGTACACACTGCAGCCACTTTGCATTGGTGGTGGAGGGAGTGAATGTTTGTAGATGGGGTGCCAATCAAGGGGGCTCGTTTGTCCTGGATGGTGTCGAGCTTCTTGAGTGTTGTTGGAGCTGCACCCATCCAGGCAAGTGGAGAGTATTCCATCACACTCCTGACTTGTGCCTTGTAGATGGTGGACAGGCTTTGGGGAGTCAGGAGGTGAGTTACTTGCCTCAGGATTCCTAGCCTCTAACCTGCTCTTGTCGCCATGGTATTTATATGGCTACTCCAGTTCAGTTTCTGGGCAATGGTAGCCCCCAGGTTGTTGATCGAGGGGGATTCAGCGATGGTAATGCCATTGAATGTCAAGGGGAGATGGTTAGATTCTGTCTTGTTGGACCTGCCTTTGGTCCATATCCCTCAATATCTTTGCTTAACAAAAATCTATCTATCTCAGATTTAAAATTAACAACTGTTCTAGATTCAACTGCTGTTTGTGGGAGAGAGTTCCAAACCTCTACCACCCTTTGCGTGAAGAAGTGATTCCTAACATCTCTCCTGAATGGTCTGCTCCTAATTTTAAGACTATGCCCCCTAATTTTTGAATCTCCAACCAGAGGAAATAGTTTATCTTTATCTAGCCTGTCTTTTCCTGTTAATTCCTCCTCATCTCAGTCGTAAATGACCTCCCCTTATTCTGAGACTGTGTCCCCTGGTTCTACCCACCCCAGCCAGGGGAAACATCCTTCCTGCATCTACCCTGTCGAGCCCTGTCAGTATTTTGTATGTTTGAATGAGATCACCTTTCTTTCTACTAAACTCTCGAGAATACAGGCCCAGTCTATTTAATCTTTCCCCATAGGACAATCTCTCCAGCCCAGGAATTAGTTTGGTGATCCTTTCTTTCACTCCCTCTATGGCAAGTATATCTTTCCATCGGTAAGGAGACCAAAACTGCACACGATACTCCAGGTACAATCTCGCCAAGGCTCTATATTCATCACACTCCTGATTGGGGTCTGACTGGAGCTCTGTACAACTGAAATATAACTTCCTCCCCTTTGTATTCCAGCCTCAAGACAAAGGCCAACATCCCATTAGCCTTTTTGATGCTTTTTGTTCCTGTCCATGACCAGGGATTCCCCTGGGGTTTTTTGATCCAAATGAGGTGACGCCCTCTCCTATATCAGCCCAAAATGAGAAGAGCAATTTTCGATGCTGGATTTCTTAATCCCTGTGGTCGGTGAGTAAAGCCTCAGAGAATCAGCACGAATGCGTCACCACAAATCCTTTTGAAGGTGACAGATGTTGTTGAAATGTATTCGTTTTGCAGAGCTGCTGGAGCTCTTTGCACAATCAAACACTTCCTGTTGCTGAAACACACTCGAAATGAATAATGGATATTGACAGCAAGAACTGTTGTACTGGGACAGCAGCAACTCTGCAAGGTTTAGCACCTTCTGTTTTAAACTGGATCCAGTCTCAATAACTTCTGAAGGGACAGTGTTCCACATTACCACTCTGTTTTGTGTGAAGCAGTGCTTTCTAACATTACCCCTGAACAGCCTCTCTCTTAATTTCACTTGCCAACCAATCAGCACTCTCTTCTCATACAGTATAAAGTTCTTGTTTTCCCTTACATTGGTATTCTTGTGCATTGTCCTGATGAGTGCAAAACGAAAAGCTTCAATATGTCTCTACTTTCAGTAACCCCTTAATCTTCTATATTCAAGGGAATACAAGCCTAGTCTATGCAGCTTGTCCTCATAATTTAACCCTTTTAATCCCAGTATCATTCTGGTGAATCTGTTCAGCACCCCTCCAAGGCCAATATATCCTTCCTGAGGTGTGGGGCCCAGAATTGAACAGAGTTACTCCTGATGGGGTCTAACCAGAACTCTGTAAAGCAGGAACATCAGTTCCACCCTTTTGTATTCAAGATCCTTTGTGATAAAGGCCAAAAATCCATTAGTCATTTTAATTTTTTTTTCTAATTGCCCCATCGGTTTTAGTGACTTCAGTACGAAAGATAAGGCTGAAGCATTTGCAACAATCTTCAGCCAAATTTTCCGAGCTAATGATCCATCTCGGTCTCCTCCTGAAGTCCCCAGCATCACAGATGCCAGACATCAGCCAATTTGATTCACTCCGCGTGATATAAAGAAACGACTAAAGGCACTGGACACTGCAAAGGCTATGGGCCCTGACAACATTCCATCAATAGTACAGAAGACCTGTGCTCCAGAACTTGCCACACCCCTAGCCAGGCTGTTCCAGTCTAGATACACCACTGGCATCTCCCCGGCAAGGTGGACAATTGTCCAGGTATGTCCTGCACACAAAAAGCAGGACAAGTCCAACCCAGCCAATTACCGCCCCAACTGTCTACTCTCAATCATTTTTTATTTATTTTATTTTTATTTAGAGATACAGCACTGAAACAGGCCCTTCGGCCCACCAAGTCTGTGCCGACCAACAACCACCCATTTATACTAACCCTACAGTAATCCCATATTCCCTATCACCTCCCAACACTAGGGGCAATTTACAATGGCCAATTTACCTATCACCTGCAAGTCTTTGGATGTGGGAGGAAACCAGAGCACCCGGCGAAAACCCACGCAGACACAGGGAGAACTTGCAAACTCCGTACAGGCAGTACCCAGAATCGAACCCAGGTCCCTGGAGCTGTGAGGTTGCGGTGCTAACAACTGCGCCACTGTGCTGCCCAATGGATGGTGTCGTCGACAGTGCTATTAAGCAGCACTTGCTAAACAATAACCAGCTCAGTGATACCCAGTTTGGGTTCTGCCAGGTCCTCTCAGCTCCTGACCTCATTACAGCCTTGGTTCAAACATGGACAAGCGAGCTGAACTCAAGAGGTGAGGTGAGAGTGACTGCCCTTGACATCAAGGCAGCATTTGACCGAGTATGGCATCAAGGAGCCCTAGCAAAACTGGAGTCAATGGGAATCAGAGAGAAAACCCTCCACTGGTTGGAGTCATTCCTAGTGAAAAGGATGATGGTTGTGGTTGTTGGAGGTCAATCATCTAAGCTCCAAGACATCACTGCAGGAGTTCCTCAGGGTAGTGTCCTAGGCCCAAACATCTTCAGCTGCTTCATCAATGACCTTCCTTCAATCGTAAGGTCAGAAGTGGGGATGTTCGCTGATGATTGCACAATGTTCAGCACCATTCGCAACTCCTCAGATACTGAAGCAGTCCGTGCAGAAAAGCAGTAAGACCAGGACAATATCCAGGCTTGGGCTGATAAGTGGCAAGTAACATTCCCACCACAAAAGTGCCAGGCAATGACTATCTCCAACAAAAGAGTATCTAACCATCTCCCCTTGATATTCAATGGCAAAATGATCACTGAAACTCCACTATCAACTTCCTAGGGGTTACCATTGACCAGAAACTGAACTGCAGTAGCCATATAAATACAGTGGCTACAGGAGCAGGTCAAAGGCTGGGAATTCTGCAGCGAGTAACTCACCTCCTGTCTCCCCAAAGCCTGTCCACCATCTACAAGGCACAAGTCAGGAGTGTGATGGAATACTCTCCACTTGACTGGATGGGGTGCAGCTCCAACAACACTAAAGAAGCTCGACACCATCCAGGACAAAGCAGCCCACTTGATTGGCACCCCATCTACAAACATTCACTCCTTCCACCAGCGACACACAGTGGCAGCAGTGTGTACCATCTACAAGATGCACTGCAGCAATGCACCAAAGCTCCTTAGACAACACCTTTCAAACCCGCGACCTCTACCAACTAGAAGGACAAGGGCAGCAAATGCATGGGAACATCACCACCTGCAAGTTCCCTTCCAAGTCACACACCATCTTGACTTGGAACTATATCACCGTTCCTTCACTGTCACTGGGTCAAAATCCTGGAACGCCCTTCCTAACAGCACTGTGGGTGTACCTTCCCCAAATGGACTGCAGCGGTTCAAGAAGGCAGCTCACCACCACCTTCTCAAGGGCAATTAGGGATGGGCAATAAATGCTGGCCTGGCCAGTGACGCCACATCCCATGAACGAATAAAAAAACCCTAAATCTCTCTGCCCCTCTACAATTGCTAGCTCTCATTGTTTAGAGAATGCTGTAATCTCTCTCTCCTAGGTCCAAAGTGCATGACCTCACTCTCGTCCACATTAATCTCCATCTGCCACTGTTTTGTCCACCTGCTTAGACTAACAATATCATGTGTGTATCCACATGCATGTGAGTGCAGGTCTGGGTCCATGTGCATGCATGTGTGTGTGTCCCTGCATGTGTCTGACTGTGTGTGCATGAGACTGTGAGTGATAGTGAATTTGTTAGTGTGAATCTGTCAGTGTTTGTTTTAATTCTTTCATGGATGTGGGCGTCACTGGTCGGCCAGCAATTATTGCCCATCCCTAATTTCCCTTAAACTGAGAGGTTTGCTAGGCCATTTCAGAGGGCATGTAAGAGTTAACCACATTGCTGTGGGTCTGGAGTCACATGTAGGCCAGACCAGGTAAGGACAGCAGATTTCCTTCCCTGAAGGACATTAGTGAACCAGATGGGTTTTTACCACAATCGATGATAGTTTTTATGGCACCATTAGGGCGGCACAGTGGCGCAGTGGTTAGCACTGCAGCCTCACAGCTCCAGGGACCCGGGTTCAATTCCGGGTACTGCCTGTGTGGAGTTTGCAAGTTCTCCCTGTGTCTGCGTGGGTTTTCTCCGGGTGCTCCGGTTTCCTCCCACAAGCCAAAAGACTTGCAGGTTGATAGGTAAATTGGCCAGTATAAATTGTCACTAGTATAGGTAGGTGGTAGGGAAATATAGGGACAGGTGGGGATGTTTGGTAGGAATGTGGGATTAGTGTAGGATTAGTATAAATGGGTGGTTGATGTTCGGCACAGACTCGGTGGGCCGAAGGGCCTGTTACAGTGCTGTATCTCTAATCTAATCTATTACAGAGACTAGCTTTCAATTCCAGATTTTTATTAATTAATTGAATTTTAATTCCACGAGCTGCCGTGGTGGGATTTGAACCCATGTCCCCAGGACATTAGCATGGTCCTCTGGATCACTAGGTCAGTGACATTACCACTGTGCCACCATTTCCCCCAAGTGTGAGTAAGTGAGTGTGAGTGAGTGAGTGTGGAAGGAAGAGAGGAACTTGGTGAAATTACAATCACCAGGGAAGCAGGACTGAACAAACTGATGGAGCTGCGGGTGCACCAGTTCCCACGTCCTGATGCGCTTCATCCTAGGGTGTTAAAAGAGGTGGCTCATGAGGTATCGATACTAAAATAAAAGCAAAATACTGCAGATGCTGGAAATCTGAAACACAAACAAGAAATGATGGAAACAGTCAGCAAGTCTGGCAGCATCTGTGGAGTGAGAAGTAAAGATAACGTTTCAGGTCAGTGACCTTTCATCAGAACTGGCAAATATTAGAAATGTAAAAGGTTTTAAGCAAGTAAAGCGGGGGTGGGGCAAGAGATAACAAAAGAGAAGGTGTTGATAGGACAAGATCACAGAGAATAACCGACCAGAAGGTCATGGAGCAAAGGCAAATGGTATGTTAATGGTGTGCTGAAAGACAAAGTGTTAGTGCAGAGAGGGTGTTAATGGACAGAAAATCAAGCAGCCTCGCCCCAAACACAGACATGAAAATAACAGTGGGTAGGCACAGTAGAAAAAAACTTAAAAAACTAAAATAAAATAAACATATAAAAAAGAAAAAATAACTAAAAATAAAAATAAAAAGTGGGGCCTGTCATGCTCTGAAATGATTGAACTCAATGTTCAGTACGGCAGGCTGTAGTGTGCCTAATCGATAAATGAGATGCTGTTCCTCGAGCTTGCGTTGATGTTCACTGGAACACTGCAACAATCCCAGGACAGAGATGTGAGCATGAGAGCAGGGGGAGTGTTGAAATGGTCAGCAACCGGAAGCTCGCAGTCATGTTTTCGGATGGAGCGGCTGTGTTCCGCAATGCGGTCACCCAATCTGCGTTTGGTCTCACCGATGCAGTGGAGATCACATTGTGAGTAGCGAATACAGTATACTAAATTGAAAGAAGTACAAGTAAATCGCTGCTTCACCTGAAAGGAGTGTTTGGGGCCTGGGATAGTGAGGAGAGAGGAGATAAATGGGCAGGTATTACACCTCCTGCGACTGCATAGGAAAGTGCCGTGGGAAGGGGACGAGGTGGTGGGAGTAATGGAGGAGTGGACGAGGGTGTCTCGGAGGGAATGATCCCTGCGGAATGCTGACAGGGGAAGGGAGGGGAAGATGTATTCGGTAGTGGCATCACGCTGGAGGTGGCGGAAATGGCGGAGATAGTAGATAGG
Source organism: Heterodontus francisci (assembly GCF_036365525.1). NCBI lineage: Eukaryota > Metazoa > Chordata > Chondrichthyes > Heterodontiformes > Heterodontidae > Heterodontus > Heterodontus francisci. The sequence continues at coordinate 8,358,833 of NC_090375.1, read as the reverse complement.
TTGGTTTTAATTTTTCAAAACTCACGAGATTCTGGAAAGGTTGCATCAGACTGGAAAGTAGCAAATATAACCCCTCTATTCCAGAAAGCGGGGGCGGGGGGTGAGAAAACAGGTAACTATAGGCCACTTAGCTTTACATCTGTCTTGGGGAAGTGTTAGAATCGAGCATTAAAGATGTTATAGCAGGGCACTTAGAAAAACTCAAGGTAATCGGGAAAAGTCAGCACAGCAAATTCCAGACACCCACCACCCTCTGGTGAAAAAGTTATTCCTCATCTCCCCTCTAATCCTTATACCAATCACCTTAAAACTGTACTATACTTGGATCTCGCGAAGGCATTTGACAAGGTGCCACATAAAAGGTTATTGCGCAAAGTAGGAGCTCATGGTGTAGGGGGTAACATATTAGCATGGATAGAAGATTGGCTGGCTGACAGAAAATAGAGAGTGTGCAGAAATGGGTCCTTTTCTGATTGACAGGATGTGACGAGTGGAGTCCCGCAGGGCTCTGTGCTGGGGCCTCAACTTTTTACAATTTATATCAATGATAGAATAGATAGGCTTGATGACCGGCATGGACAGGGTGGGCCGAAGGGCCTGTTTCTGTTCTGGATAACTCTATGACTTATATGAGGAGAGTGATGGCATGGTAGCTAAATTTGCAGATGACACAAAGATAGGTAGGAAAGTATGTTGTGATGAGGACATAAGGAGGTTGCAGACTGATATAGATAGGTTGAGTGAGTGGGCAAAAATCTGGCAGATGGAGTATAATGTGGGAAAATGTGAAGTTGTTCACTTTGGCAGCAAGAATAAAAAAGCAGAGTATTATTTAAACAGAGAACAACTGCAGAACTCCGAGGTGCAGAGGGATCCAGATGTTCCAGTGCATGAGTCACAAAAAGGTAGTATGCGGGTACAGCAGGTAATAAAGAAGGCTAATGGAATGCTATCCTTTATTATGAGGGGAGTTGAAAAAAGTAAGGAAGTTATGCTTCAGTTATACAGGGCATTGGTGAGACCACATCTCGAATACTGTGTGCCGTTTTGGTCTCCTTATTTAAGGAAGGATTTTTGGTGAGTGTGTCAGTCTGAGTGTGGGTCAGGGTGAGTATGTGTCAGGGTGAGTGTGTCAGTGTGAGTATGTGTCAGGGTGAGTGTGTCAGTGTACGTGAGTGTGTCAGTGTGAGTGTGTGTCAGTGTCAGTGTGAGTGTGTGTCAGTGTGACTGTATGTCAGGGTGACTGTATGTTAGGGTGAGTGTGTCAGGGTGATTGAGTGAGTGTGTGTCGGGGTTAACAGTTTGTCAAATGATGTCGTAAATGTTGAAGTCCCCTGACGGAGTTGGGATGTACAGTGTGGAATGTGCGCAGTGTTTTACTGCCCCACCTCCAGATTCCCTTCACCTTCAGCATTCCCAACCCTCTCCACTAACTGCCGCTTGAGTTTTTTCCCATATAAGGTATTGAATGCCGAGTGTACCTGGAGCTTACACTGGGCCAGCCTCCTCGCCTCAGGGCACTCTGCGTACAGGAAAACCTTCTCACCTCACTGACACATTTCTATAAAAAATATCAGGGAATAAAAATCTAGTCTCAGAAATAGTGACCATGAAACAAGTGGATTGTCATAAAAACACAATTGGTTCCTTTAGGAAAGGAAAGCTGCTGTTCTAACCTGGTCTGGGTCTGTATGTGACTCCAGTCCCACACCAACGTGGTTGACTGTTAACTGCCCTCTGAAATGGCCCAACAAGCCACTCAGTTGTATCGAAATTAAGGCAATCAGGGATGGGCAATAAATGTTGGTCTTGCCAGCAATACTCACATCCCAGGAGTGAATAAAAACACAAGGTCCATTGAATAATAACTTCCTTAATTGGAGCTGCAATGAGCAGTTGATGCTCCAGCAGATGAATGTCTTTCCTACATAGATTACAGATAACTTATCGCACAGAAACAGGCCATTCGGTCCAACTGCTCCATGCCGGTGATTATGCTCCACACGAGCCTCCTCCCACCACCTCTTCATCTCACCCTTTCAGCATTTCAAGTGCCGTAATCTGCAGGGCCAAGGTCCAAATGCTGGAAAGTGGGATTAGAATGGATGGAATGTTCTTTGGCTGGCACAGACACGATGGGCCGAGTGGCTTCTTTCTGTGTCATAAACTTTCTATGATTCTATATCCAACCATGAGAATGATTCCGCAGAAATTCAGGAATCCAGTAGCCCAGTGCCAGGGTATTTTACTCTTAGGCCAGGCAGCTACAGGATATACGGAAATCACAAAGGATTCCCACCTCAACCTGTAAATCAGGTAACCAAGTGTCAGCTGTTACTCAGTGGGTAGCACTCTCATCTGTCAGGTAGAAAGCTCTGGGTTCATGTCCCACACCAGATACTCAAACACAAAATCCAGGCTGACGCTCCAGTGCAGTACTGAGGGAGAGCTGCACTGTCAGAGGGTCAGTACTGAGGGAGAGCTGCACTGTCAGAGGATCAGTACTGAGGGAGTGCTGCACTGTCAGAGGGTCAGTATTGAGGGAGTGCTGCACTGTCAGCAGATCAGTACTGAGGGAGTGCTGCACTGTCGGAGGGTCAGTACTGAAGGCGTGCTGCACTGTTGGGGGGGGCAGTACTGAGGAGTGCTGCACTGTTGGAGGGTTAGTACTGAGGGAGCGCTGCACTGTCAGAGGGTCAGTACTGAGGGAGTGCTGCACTGTTGGAGGGTCAGTACTGAGGGAGTGCTGCACTGTCGGAGTATCAGTACTGAGGGAGAGCTGCACTGTCAGAGGGTCAGTACTGAGGGAGTGCTGCACTATTGGAGGGTCAGTACTGAGGGAGTGCTGCAGTGTCAGAGGGTCAGTACTGAGGGAGTGCTGCACTGTTGGGGGGGGCAGTACTGAGGGAGCGCTGCACTGTTGGAGGGTCAGTACTGAGGGAGTGCTGCACTGTTGGGGGGCAGCAGTACTGAGGAGTGCTGCACTGTCAGAGGATCAGTACTGAGGGAGTGCTGCACTGTCAGAGGGTCAGTATTGAGGGAGTGCTGCACTGTCAGCGGATCAGTACTGAGGGAGTGCTGCACTGTTCAGGTGACAGTACTGAGGCAGTGCTGTCCTGTCAGAGCGTCAGTACTGAGGGAGTGCTGCCATGTCAGAGAATCAGTACTGAGGAGTGCTGCACTGTCGGAGAGTCAGTACTGAGGGAGTGCTACCCTGTCAGAGGGTCAGTACTGAGGAGTGCTGTACCGTCGGAGAGTCAGTACTGAGGGAGTGCTGCACTGTCGGAGGGTCAGTACTGAGGGAGTGCTTCCCTGTCAGAGGGTCAGTAATGAGGAGTGCTGCACCGTCGGAGAGTCAGTACTGAGGGAGTGCTGCACTGTTGGAGGGTCAGTACTGAGGAAGTGCTGCACTGTCGGAGAGTCACTACTGAAGGAGTGCTGCACTGTTGGAGGGTCAGTACTGAGGGAGTGCTGCACTGTCGGAGAGTCAGTACTGAGGGAGTGCTGCACTGTCGGAGGGTCAGGACTGAGGGAGTGCTGCACTGTCGGAGAGTCAATACTAAGGGAGTGCTGCACTGTCGGAGGGTCAGTACTGAGGGAGTGCTGCACTGTCGGAGAGTCAGTACTGAGGGAGTGCTGCACTGTCGGAGAGTCAGTACTGAGGGAGTGCTGCACTGTCGGAGGGTCAGTCCTGAGGGAGTGCTGCACTGTCGGAGTGTCAGTACTGAGGGTGTGCTGCACTGTCGGAGAGTCAGTACTGAAGGAATGCTGCACTGTCGGGGTGACAGTATTGAGGGAGTGCTGCACTGTCGGAGAGTCAGTACTGATGGAATGCTGCACTGTCGGGGTGACAGTACTGAGGGAATACTGCCCTGTCAGAGGGTCAGTACTGAGAATTGCTGCACTGTCGGCGAGACAGTACTGAGGAGTGCTGTACTGTCGGAGGGTCAGTACTGAGGGAGTGCTGTACTGTCGGAGAGTCAGTACTGAGGAGTGCTGTACTGTCGGAGGGTCAGTACTGAGGGAGTGCTGCACTGTCGGAGGGTTAGTACTGAGGGAGTGCTGCACTGTCGGAGGGTCAGTACTGAGGGAGTGCTGTACTGTCGGAGAGTCAGTACTGAGGGAGTGCTGCACTGTCAGAGAGTCAGTACGGAAGGAATGCTGCATTGTCAGGGTGACAGGATTGAGGGAGTGCTGCACTGTCAGAGAGTCAGTACTGAGGGAGTGCTGCACTGTTGGAGGGTCAGTACTGAGGGAGTGCTGCACTGTCGAGGTGACAGTATTGAGGGAGTGCTGCACTGTCGGAGAGTCAGCACTGAAGGAATGCTGCACTGTCGGGGTGACAGTACTGAGGGAGTGCTGCACTGTCGGAGGGTCAGGACTGAGGGAGTGCTGCACTGTCGGAGAGTCAGTACTGAAGGAGTGCTGCACTGTCGGAGGGTCAGGACTGAGGGAGTGCTGCACTGTCGGAGAGTCAATACTAAGGGAGTGCTGCACTGTCGGAGGGTCAGTACTGAGGGAGTGCTGCACTGTCGGAGAGTCAGTACTGAGGGAGTGCTGCACAGTCGGAGAGTCAGTACTGAGGGAGTGCTGCACTGTCGGAGGGTCAGTCCTGAGGGAGTGCTGCACTGTCGGAGTGTCAGTACTGAGGGAGTGCTGCACTGTCGGAGAGTCAGTACTGAAGGAATGCTGCACTGTCGGGGTGACAGTATTGAGGGTGTGCTGCACTGTCGGAGAGTCAGTACTGAAGGAATGCTGCACTGTCGGGGTGACAGTACTGAGGGAATACTGCCCTGTCAGAGGGTCAGTACTGAGAATTACTGCACTGTCGGAGAGACAGTACTGAGGAGTGCTGTACTGTCGGAGGGTCAGTACTGAGGGAGTGCTGTACTGTCGGAGAGTCAGTACTGAGGAGTGCTGTACTGTCGGAGTGTCAGTACTGAGGGAGTGCTGCACTGTCGGAGGGTTAGTACTGAGGGAGTGCTGCACGGTCGGAGGGTCAGTACTGAGGGAGTGCTGTACTGTCGGAGAGTCAGTACTGAGGGAGTGCTGCACTGTCGGAGAGTCAGTACGGAAGGAATGCTGCATTGTCAGGGTGACAGGATTGAGGGAGTGCTGCACTGTCAGAGAGTCAGTACTGAGGGAGTGCTGCACTGTTGGAGGGTCAGTACTGAGGGAGTGCTGCACTGTCGGAGGGTCAGGACTGAGGGAGTGCTGCACTGTCGGAGAGTCAGTACTGAAGGAGTGCTGCACTGTCGGAGGGTCAGTACTGAGGGAGTGCTGCACTGTCGGAGTGTCAGTACTGAGGGAGTGCTGCACTGTCGGAGAGTCAGTACTGAAGGAATGCTGCATTGTCGGGGTGACAGTACTGAGGGAATGCTGCCCTGTCAGAGGGTCAGTACTGTGAATTGCTGCACTGTCGGAGAGTCACTACTGAAGGAGTGCTGCACTGTTGGAGGGTCAGTACTGAGGGAGTGCTGCACTGTCGGAGAGTCAGTACTGAGGGAGTGCTGCACTGTCGGAGGGTCAGGACTGAGGGAGTGCTGCACTGTCGGAGAGTCAATACTAAGGGAGTGCTGCACTGTCGGAGGGTCAGTACTGAGGGAGTGCTGCACTGTCGGAGAGTCAGTACTGAGGGAGTGCTGCACTGTCGGAGAGTCAGTACTGAGGGAGTGCTGCACTGTCGGAGGTCAGTCCTGAGGGAGTGCTGCACTGTCGGAGTGTCAGTACTGAGGGTGTGCTGCACTGTCGGAGAGTCAGTACTGAAGGAATGCTGCACTGTCGGGGTGACAGTATTGAGGGAGTGCTGCACTGTCGGAGAGTCAGTACTGATGGAATGCTGCACTGTCGGGGTGACAGTACTGAGGGAATACTGCCCTGTCAGAGGGTCAGTACTGAGAATTGCTGCACTGTCGGCGAGACAGTACTGAGGAGTGCTGTACTGTCGGAGGGTCAGTACTGAGGGAGTGCTGTACTGTCGGAGAGTCAGTACTGAGGAGTGCTGTACTGTCGGAGGGTCAGTACTGAGGGAGTGCTGCACTGTCGGAGGGTTAGTACTGAGGGAGTGCTGCACTGTCGGAGGGTCAGTACTGAGGGAGTGCTGTACTGTCGGAGAGTCAGTACTGAGGGAGTGCTGCACTGTCAGAGAGTCAGTACGGAAGGAATGCTGCATTGTCAGGGTGACAGGATTGAGGGAGTGCTGCACTGTCAGAGAGTCAGTACTGAGGGAGTGCTGCACTGTTGGAGGGTCAGTACTGAGGGAGTGCTGCACTGTCGAGGTGACAGTATTGAGGGAGTGCTGCACTGTCGGAGAGTCAGCACTGAAGGAATGCTGCACTGTCGGGGTGACAGTACTGAGGGAGTGCTGCACTGTCGGAGGGTCAGGACTGAGGGAGTGCTGCACTGTCGGAGAGTCAGTACTGAAGGAGTGCTGCACTGTCGGAGGGTCAGGACTGAGGGAGTGCTGCACTGTCGGAGAGTCAATACTAAGGGAGTGCTGCACTGTCGGAGGGTCAGTACTGAGGGAGTGCTGCACTGTCGGAGAGTCAGTACTGAGGGAGTGCTGCACAGTCGGAGAGTCAGTACTGAGGGAGTGCTGCACTGTCGGAGGGTCAGTCCTGAGGGAGTGCTGCACTGTCGGAGTGTCAGTACTGAGGGAGTGCTGCACTGTCGGAGAGTCAGTACTGAAGGAATGCTGCACTGTCGGGGTGACAGTATTGAGGGTGTGCTGCACTGTCGGAGAGTCAGTACTGAAGGAATGCTGCACTGTCGGGGTGACAGTACTGAGGGAATACTGCCCTGTCAGAGGGTCAGTACTGAGAATTACTGCACTGTCGGAGAGACAGTACTGAGGAGTGCTGTACTGTCGGAGGGTCAGTACTGAGGGAGTGCTGTACTGTCGGAGAGTCAGTACTGAGGAGTGCTGTACTGTCGGAGTGTCAGTACTGAGGGAGTGCTGCACTGTCGGAGGGTTAGTACTGAGGGAGTGCTGCACGGTCGGAGGGTCAGTACTGAGGGAGTGCTGTACTGTCGGAGAGTCAGTACTGAGGGAGTGCTGCACTGTCGGAGAGTCAGTACGGAAGGAATGCTGCATTGTCAGGGTGACAGGATTGAGGGAGTGCTGCACTGTCAGAGAGTCAGTACTGAGGGAGTGCTGCACTGTTGGAGGGTCAGTACTGAGGGAGTGCTGCACTGTCGGAGGGTCAGGACTGAGGGAGTGCTGCACTGTCGGAGAGTCAGTACTGAAGGAGTGCTGCACTGTCGGAGGGTCAGTACTGAGGGAGTGCTGCACTGTCGGAGTGTCAGTACTGAGGGAGTGCTGCACTGTCGGAGAGTCAGTACTGAAGGAATGCTGCATTGTCGGGGTGACAGTACTGAGGGAATGCTGCCCTGTCAGAGGGTCAGTACTGTGAATTGCTGCACTGTCGGAGAGTCAGTACTGAGGAGTGCTGTGCTGTCGGAGGGTCAGTACTGAGGGAGTGCTGTACTGTCGGAGAGTCAGTACTGAGGAGTGCTGTACTGTCAGAGGGTCAGTACTGAGGAGTGCTGCACTGTCGGAATGACAGTACTTAGGGAGTGCTGCACTGTCGGAAGGTGAGTACTGAGGGAGTGCTGCACTGTCAGAGGGTCAGTACTGAGGGAGTGCTGCACTGTCGGAGGGTCAGTACTGAAGGAGTGCTGCCCTGTCAGAGGGTGAGTACTGAGGCGTGCTGCACTGTCGAGGTGACAGTACTGAGGGAGTGCTGCACTGTCGGAGAGTCAGTACTGAAGGAATGCTGCATTGTCGGGGTGACAGTACGGAGGGAGTGCTGCACTGTCGGAGGGTCAGGACTGAGGGAGTGCTGCACTGTCGGAGGGTCAGTACTGAAGGAGTGCTGCACTGTCGGAGGGTCAGTACTGAGGGAGTGCTGCACTGTCGGAGAGTCAGTACTGAAGGAGTGCTGCACTGTCGGAGGGTCAGTACTGAGGGAGTGCTGCACTGTCGGAGTGTCAGTACTGAGGGAGTGCTGCACTGTCGGAGAGTCAGTACTGAAGGAATGCTGCACTGTCGGGGTGACAGTACTGAGGGAGTGCTGCACTGTCGGAGGGTCAGGACTGAGGGAGTGCTGCACTGTCGGAGAGTCAGTACTGAAGGAGTGCTGCACTGTCGGAGGGTCAGTACTGAGGGAGTGCTGCACTGTCGGAGTGTCAGTACTGAGGGAGTGCTGCACTGTCGGAGAGTCAGTACTGAAGGAATGCTGCACTGTCGGGGTGACAGTACTGAGGGAGTGCTGCACTGTCGGAGGGTCAGGACTGAGGGAGTGCTGCACTGTCGGAGAGTCAGTACTGAAGGAGTGCTGCACTGTCGGAGGGTCAGTACTGAGGGAGTGCTGCACTGTCGGAGTGTCAGTACTGAGGGAGTGCTGCACTGTCGGAGAGTCAGTACTGAAGGAATGCTGCACTGTCGGGGTGACAGTACTGAGGGAATGCTGCCCTGTCAGAGGGTCAGTACTGAGAATTGCTGCACTGTCGGAGAGTCAGTGCTGAGGAGTGCTGTACTGTCGGAGGGTCAGTACTGAGGGAGTGCTGTACTGTCGGAGAGTCAGTACTGAGGAGTGCTGTACTGTCGGAGGGTCAGTACTGAGGAGTGCTGCACTGTCGGAATGGCAGTACTGAGGGAGTGCTGCACTGTCGGAGGGTTAGTACTGAGGGAGTGCTGCACAGTCAGAGGGTCAGTACTGAGGGAGTGCTGCCCTGTCAGAGGGTGAGTACTGAGGAGTGCTGCACTGTCAAGGTGACAGTACTGAGGGAGTGCTGCACTGTTGGAGAGTAGGTCCTGAGGAGTGCTGCATTGTCGGGCTGACAGTGCTGAGGGAGTGCTGCACTGTCGGAGAGTCAGTACTGAAGGAATGCTGCACTGTCGGGGTGACAGTATTGAGGGAGTGCTGCACTGTCAGAGGGTCAGTACTGAGGGAGTGCTGCACTGTCAGAGGGTCAGTACTGAGGGTGTGCTGCACTGTCGGAGAGTCAGTACTGAAGGAATGCTGCACTGTTGGGGAGACTGTACTGAGGGTGTGCTGCACTATTGTAGGTGATGCCTTTCAGGTTCGACATTAAACTGAGGTCCCATCTGCCTTCTCAGGTGGATTACTCGAGGTCTAGTCGGCATAAGGAGGGAGGAAGTGTTGGGTATTCTAAAAGGCATTAAGGTGGACAAGTCCCCAGGTCCGGACGGGATCTATCCCAGGTTACTGAGGGAAGCGAGAGAGGAAATAGCTGGGGCCTTAACAGATATCTTTGCAGCATCCTTAAACACGGGTGAGGTCCCGGAGGACTGGAGAATTGCTAATGTTGTCCCCTTGTTTAAGAAGGGTAGCAGGGAAAATCCAGGTAATTATAGACCGGTGAGCCTGACGTCAGTGGTAGGGAAGCTGCTGGAGAAGATACTGAGGGATAGGATCTATTCCCATTTGGAAGAAAATGAGCTTATCAGTGATAGGCAACATGGTTTTGTGCAGGGAAGGTCATGTCTTACCAACTTAATAGAATTCTTTGAGGAAGTGACAAAGTTGATTGATGAGAGAAGGGCTGTAGATGTCATATACATGGACTTCAGTAAGGCGTTTGATAAGGTTCCACATGGTAGGCTGATGGAGAAAGTGAAGTCGCATGGGGTCCAGGGTGTACTAGCTAGATGGATAAAGAACTGGCTGGGCAACAGGAGACAGAGAGTAGTAGTGGAAGGGAGTTTCTCAAAATGGAGACGTGTGACCAGTGGTGTTCCACAGGGATCCGTGCTGGGACCACTGTTGTTTGTGATATACATAAATGATTTGGAGGAAAGTATAGGTGGTCTGATTAGCAAGTTTGCAGACGACACTAAGATTGGTGGAGTAGCAGATAGTGAAGGGGACTGTCAGAGAATACAGCAGAATGTAGATAGATTGGAGAGTTGGGCAGAGAAATGGCAGATGGAGTTCAATCAGGGCAAATGCGAGGTGATGCATTTTGGAAGATCCAATTCAAGAGTGAATTATACAGTAAATGGAAAAGTCCTGGGGAAAATTGATGTTCAGAGAGATTTGGGTGTTCAGGTCCATTGTTCCATGAAGGTGGCAACGCAGGTCAATAGAGTGGTCAAGAAAGCATACGGCATGCTTTCCTTCATCGGACGGGGTATTGAGTACAAGGGTTGGCAGGTCATGTTACAGTTGTATAGGACTTTGGTTCGGCCACATTTGGAATACTGCGTGCAGTTCTGGTCGCCACATTACCAAAAGTATGTAGATGCTTTGGAGAGGGTGCAGAGGAGGTTCACCAGGATGTTGCCTGGTATGGAGGGCGCTAGCTATGAAGGTTGAGTAGATTAGGATTATTTTCATTAGAAAGACGGAGGTTGAGGGGGGACCTGATTGAGGTGTACAAAATCATGAGAGGTATAGACAGGGTGGATAGCAAGAAGCTTTTTCCCAGAGTGGGGGATTCAATTACTCGGGGTCACGAGTTCAAAGTGAGAGGGGAAACGTTTAGGGGGGGATATGCGTGGAAAGTTCTTTACGCAGAGGGTGGTGGGTGCCTGGAACGCGTTGCCAGCGGAGGTGGTAGACGCGGGCACGATAGCGTCTTTTAAGATGTATCTAGACAGATACATGAATGGGCAGGAAGTAAAGAGATACAGACCCTTAGAAAATAGGCGACATGTTTAGATAGCGAATCTGGATCGGCACAGGCTTGGAGGGCCGAAGGGCCTGATCCTGTGCTGTAATTTTCTTTGTTCTTTGGATGTAAACGGGCTGAAGGCCACCCCGGTATAAAAGAGCCGTGAAATTCTCCCTGCTGTGCTGGGCCAATATTTATCTCCCACTGAAACAGATTATTTGGTAATTGTCACAATACTCTTTGTGGATCTTGCTGTGTGAAAATTAGCTGCCCAGTTTCCTCCATTACAATAGTCACTGCATTTCATTGACTGTAAAGTGCTTTGGGACATGTGTAGTGAAAAAGCTGGATCTCTTTACCTTGGAGAAGCTTGGACTCTAATAATATGACAGATAATTGATTGAGGAACCAGAGAGGAGATGAGGAGAATTGTTGTGATCTGGAACGCATTGCCTGAAAGGGCAGTGGAAGTAGATTCAACAGTAACTTTCAAAAGGGAATTGGATAAATACTTGTAAAGGAAAAAATTGACAGAGTTGTGGGGAATGAGCAGGGGAGTGGGACTATTCGAGTAACTCTTTCAAATTCTACAACCCTGAATGTTTAAGATACTGAACAACAACAACTTCCATTGATGTAGCACCTTTAATGTACTAAAATGCCCCAAGGTGCATCACAGGGGGATTTTCAGACTAAATCAAGCCATATAAGGAGATATTAGGACAGGTGACCAAAAGCTTGGCCAAAGAGGTAGGTTTTAAGGAGCGTCTTAAAGGAGGAGAGAGAGAGGTGGAGAGGATCAGGGAGGGAATTCAAGCGCTTGGGGCCCAGACAGCTGAAGGCACGGCCGCCAATGGTGGAGTGATTAAAATCAGGGACAGGCAAGTGGTGGGAATTGGAGAAGTGCAAAGATCTCGGAGGATGGAAGGACGAGACTGTTCATCTTGAGTGATTATTTCAATTAGAAAGATCAAAGACCATGACCATCAATTCCACAAGGGTTGACTGATTTGGCCCATATGTGACTCCAGTCCCACACAAACGTGCTTGACCACTGACTGCCCTCTGAAGTGGCTGGGCAAGGCACTCAGTTGAAGCACACTGCTACAAACACAAACTGCAGTAGTTCAAAATGAAGGCCCACCACCACCTTCTGAAGGGCAATTAGTGTTGAGCAATAAATGCTGGCCTTGTCAGAAACACCCACATCCATAGAAAGAATGAAAGAAAAACAGCACCATTTGCTCGTGTGAAAACCAGTTGATCAGCCCAACACCCAGTTTCATTTTGCTGTCTTGTTCTCACCAGGTGGTGACTGGACGATCCTGTGCAAAGCTAGCTTTCCTTAAGCCTGTCCCTTTAAATACTAACAAAAACAGAAAGTGCTGGAAATACTCAGCAGGTCTGGCAGCATCTGTGGAGAGAGAAACAGAGTTAACGTTTCAGCTCTGTGACCTTTCATCAAAACTGGCAAAGGTTTGAAATGTAATGGGTTTGAAGCAAGTGAAAGGGGGAGTGGGGAAGAGAACAAAAGGGAAGGTGTTTGTTAGGGCAGAGGGCAGGAGAGATTAAAGGACAATGATGTCATGGAACAAAGGCAAAGGGAGTGTCAATAGTTGTAGTAAAAGATAAAGCATTAGCTCACATGAACATGTGAACATATGAACATACAAATTCGGAGAAGTAGGCCATTCAGCCCCTCGGGCCTGCTCCGTCATTCAATAAGATCATGGCTGATCTGTTTGTGTTTCGAATTCCACATTCCCATCTACCCCCGATAACCCTCGATTCCCTTGCCTCACAAGAATCTATCTGCCTTAAAAATATTCAATGACCCCAACTGCACCACCTTCTGAGGCAGAGAGTTCCAAAGTCACACAACCCTCTGAGAGAAAACATGTCTCCACATCTCTGTCCTAAAAGGGTGATCCCGAATTTTAAAACAGTGTTTCCTATTTCCGGACTCACCCACAAGAGGAAACATCCTCTCCACATCCACCTTGTCAAGACTGTTCAGGATCTTATAAACTTCAATCAAGTCTCCCATCATTCTTCTAAACTCCAGTGAAAACAAGCCCAGTCTGTCCAACCATTCCTCATAAAACAACCCACTCATTCCAGGAAACAATCTAGTAAACCTCCACTGAACTGCCTCCAACACATTCACATCCTTCCTTAAATAAGGAGACCAAAACTGTACACAGTATATGAGATGTCCAGAGAGAGTGTAAATGGCAGAATAATGAACAGCTCTGTCCAAAAGCAAAAACACGAAAAACATGAAATTGGTCGAGGGCCCTGGGGGGAATCCTCGGTTGAGGAAAAAGGAAGACATATCAGAAGCGCTGTCATGGAAGGTTGTATCATCAGAGCACAGCCGTCAGTGGCAGAGAAACAGGGAGAATGGAATGGAATCCTTACAGGAGGCAGGGTGTGAGGAAGTGTACGCGAGGTAGCTGTGGGAGTCGATGGGGTTATAATGAATATTAATGGACAGCCGATCCCCAGAGATGGAGACAGAGAAGTCGAGGAAGGGAAGGGAAGTGTCAGAGATAGACCATTTGAAGGTGAGAGAAGGGTGGAAATTGGAAGCAAAGTTGATGAAGTTTTCCAGTTCGGGGCGAGAGCAGAAAATGGCACCGATATTGTCATCAAAATACCGGAAAAAGAGTTGGGGGAGGGAGCCTGAGTAGGACTGGAACAAGGAATGTTCAACATATCCCAAGGTGTGGCTGAGCAAGCTCTGCAGGTTAATTACCAAATAAGGTAAATTCTCCGCAGCTTGTGAGTCAGTGACAGGAATGTGCGTATTTTAACTCTGAGTGTGCTGGCAGTTTATGTTTCTGGTGCTACCATTGTGCTGACACTCACTGCTCCTGCCGTCCTCCCTCCAAGGGGCTGACTCCTGTTGGCTGCACAGACATTCAAACTCCACCCCATGACTCCAGGATGAGTTGTCGTTCCTTCCAACGGAGCAAAGACAGCGAATATTGACAGGCTATTCAACCTTGAGAGGGACACACTTTCCAGCAAGGATCACCAGCAAGCAGTCAATAACCCTACATTATATTTCCCCCTCACTCGCTCAGGGAGATTGAGGATAATTCATGCCTGACCTGCTGTTTGCCTTGCCGAGTTAACTCAACGCACAACAGGGATCAAAGCTCAGACCCTGTGATTTGTATGTATTAGCTCCAAACCTGGTGCATCTTTTAGCAATTAGACAGTCAAGGTGGGGTCTGGTTTCCTGCTCCAAGTCCTATGAACCCATCACTCCCGGTGCTCACTGACCTACACTGGCTCCCAGTCCAGCAACGCCTCAATTTTAAAATTCTCTTCCTTGTTTTCAAATCCCTCCATGGCCTCGCCCCTCCCGATCTCTGTAATCTCCTCCATTCCCATAACCTCCCAGATCTCTGCATTTTTCATAGAAACATCGAAAATAGGAGCAGGAGTAGCCAATTCGGCCCTTCGAACCTGCTGTGCCATTCATTATGATCATGGCTGATCATCCAACTCAGTAACCTGATTCCGCATTCTCCCCATATTCTTTGATCCCTTTAAACCCAAGAGCTATATCTAACTCCTTCTTGAAAACATACAATGTTTTGGCCTCAGCTGCTTTCTGTGGTAGCGAATTCCACAGGCTCACCACTCTCTGGGTGAAGAAATTTCTCCTTATCTCAGTCCTGAATGGTTTACCTTAGACTATGTCCCCTGGTTCTAGACTCCCCCACCATTGAGAACATCCTTCCTGCATCTACCCTGTCAAGTCCTGTTCGAATTTTATAGGTTTCTATGAGATCCCCCCTCACACTTCTGAACTCCAGCGAATATAATCCTAACTGACTCGATCTCTCCTCATACGTCAGTCCCGCCATCCCAGGAAACAGTCTGGTAAAACTTCGCTGCACTCCCTCTACAGCAAGAACATCCTTCCTCAGATAAGGAGACTAAAACTGCATACAATATTCCAGGTGTGGCCTCACCAAGGCCCTGTATAATTGCACCATTCGCGACTCCTCAAATACTGAAGCAGTCCGTGTAGAAATGCAGCAAGACCTGGACAATATCCAGACTTGGGCTGATAAGTGGCAAGTAACATTTGCGCCACACAAGTGCCAGGCAATAACCACCTCCAACAAGAGAGAATCTAACCATCTCCCCTTGACATTCAACGGCATTACCATCGCTGAATCCCCCACTATCAACATCTTAGGGGCTACCATTGACCAGAAACTGAACTGGAGTAGCCATATAAATACCATGGCTACAAGAGCAGGTCAGAGGCTAGGAATCCTGCAGCGAGTAACTCACCTCCTGACTCCCCAAAGCCTGTCCACCATCTACAAGGCACAAGTCAGGAGTGTGATGGAATACTCTCCACTTGCCTGGATGGGTGCAGCTCCAGCAACACTCAAGAAGCTCGACACCATCCAGGACAAAGCAGCCCGCTTGATTGGCACCCCATCTACAAACATTCACTCCCTCCACCACCGACGCACAGTGGCAGCAGTGTCTACCATCTACAAGATGCACTGCAGCAATGCACCAAGGCTCCTCAGACAGCACCTTCCAAACCAGCGACCTCTATCACCTCGAAGGACAAGGGCAGCAGATGCATGGGAACATCACCACCTGCAAGTTGCCTTTCAAGTCACACACCATCCTGACTTGGAACTATTTTGCCGTTCCTTCATTGTTGCTGGGTCAAAATCCTGGAACTCCCTTCCTAACAGCATTGTGGGTGTACCTACCTCACATGGACTGCAGCGGTTCAAGAAGGCAGCTCATCACCACCTTCTCATGGGTAATTCGGGATGGGCAATAAATGCCAGTTACGCCCACATCCCATGAATGAATTTTTAAAAAGCAAGACATCCCTGCTCCTGTACTAGAATCCTCTCGCTATGAAGGTCAACATACCATTTGCCTTTTTTGCCACCTGTTGCACCTGCATGCTTACCTTCAGAGACTGTTGTAAGAGATCACCCAGGTCTCGCTGCATATTCCCCTCTCTCAGTTTATAACCGTTCAGATCATAATCTGCCTTCCTGTTTTTGCTACCTTACATTTATCCACATTATACTGCATCTGCCATGCATTTGCCCATTCACTCAACTTATCCAAATCACCCTGAAGTCTCTCCGCATCCTCCTCACAACTCACCCTCCCAACCAGTTTTGTGTCATCTGCAAACTTGGAGATGTTACATTTAGTTCCCTCATCTAAATCATTAATGTATGTTGTGAATAGCTGGGGTTCTAGCACCGATCCCTGTGGTAACGCACTCCAATTCTGACGTCTTCAGCATCCCTGATTTTAATCACTCCACCATTGGTGGCCGTGCCTGCAGCTACCTGAACCCTAAACTCTGGAATTCCCTCCCCAAACTCCCCCACCTCTCTTTCTTCCTTTAAGATGCTTCTTAAAATCTATCTCTTTGACCAAGTTTTTGGTCATCTGCCTGAATATGTGTCTCAGTATCAAATTTAGTTTGAATATGCTCCTGTGTTAGAGGTGTTGTGTAATTGCAAGTTCCTGCACTCTGTTCCCTGTATCCCGTGGAATTATGCCTGAGCCTGAGACACCACCCAACGGGGAGGGAAATTGGTGAAAGGGAGTCCTGCCATTAATTGGCTAAATCCAATCGCAAATATTAATTCAGATGGAAAATAAATACCAAAAGTGGGAAAAAAGTTTATGTTTCAAAATATGATTAATAGCAGGAAATAAAAAATAAATTACATGACAGGGTTCTCTCTCTGTAATTGGATTAAACTCCATCCCCTACACCTCAGTGACTGGTTTTGACCCATCCCTCTAAATCTCATTGGTTAGCTGCCCCATGTGGGTGGAGCCTCATGCTTTTTAAAAGAGGCTGGTGTAGACAATTTGTGTTTGCAGTCTGGGAGCAAGAGTTGGAGTAGAATCTGCTTTCAGAGGTAGAGTGAAGTGTTTTTTTAAAATTCCTTTGTGGGATGTGGACATTGTTGACCTGTGAGAAGGTGTTAATTTGGTCAGTAATTGCTCTAAAATGTAAGTGTACTTTGGATCTGTGTTCTTGTGTCTCTATTAATGGGTATTTCCTCTTTTGTTCTCGTCACTTCCTGCAGCTTCTAAACCATGGCTGATGATGATGTTGCTGCTCTGGTGGTAGATAATGGATCTGGGATGTGTAAAGCTGGGTTTGCAGGAGATGATGCCCCCAGGGCTGTGTTTCCCTCCATTGTGGGAAGGCCACGTCACCAGGTGAGCCCTTCAGTTCAAAGTATTCTCTTCCTTGGTATAAAGAGAGGGTAATCTCTTGGTTCTGGAATAGCTCTTTTCTGCAAGATTTGTATGCTGGCTTTAAATATTTCCTTCAATGGATGTGATGGCTTGTGACAGGCCTTGTGTCACAGTGCAAAAAGCTCCCTGGGGTGGGAGGAAGTGGTTGATTTTGGGTGGGGGGGGAAGGGGAAGAGGGTGTGTGGAAATTGGGGTGTGAGCACAGCTGCTGACTCTCTCTCTGCTGGCTGACTACTGCTTCATTTGATGTGTGACACTTGTTTTCATGAGCACTGGATCTAATTGGTGCTCTACATCTGATGTGTTTCTGGGACAATATTCTGATCTTGCTGTGGGAAGGGTCTGATTCAATGTGGCTACAATGGAAGAGTATTTTTTGAACTGTTGTATGAGGATCAAACTGGCTCAAAAGCAGCTGAGCTAAAACTAACTGCTTCATGAGCTGACTTGGTTTTGTAAAACTAGCTGTTGACCAACATGTCTGATTCTTTTCCTCAACCCCTCCAAGTTTCTGTCCCTGACTCTACTCTCTCTCTCTCTCTCTCCCATATTTAAATTATTACCCTTTGTAGACCCCATGTTGGCAGATAATGTCTAGTTGTACTCCTCAACTCCTCCAATACTACTCTCCTGTTAGGCTCTTTAACCCAATGTCCATTCCCCTGGAATAGTCTCAAAAACCAAAGGCATCACCATAGTTCTGCCACTGAATATTCTTGCTCCACTGCCATGAAACAGCAAAATCCTACTGCTTTTGACCTTTATTAATTCCTGGGTGTGGGTGTTGCTGGTGAGGTTGGCATTAATTACCCATCCCCCTTGAGGTGGGAGGTAATAGCCCTTCTATGATATGTTTGTCAGTCGCATTGGACAATGTGACTGGAGCGATCTATAGGCCAAACTGAGGTGCTACACTGTTAGAGGTGTCATTTTGGATGAGTAAACTGAAGCCATTTTAAAAACTCAACTGGTTCATTTCCTCCTGTCCATTTCCTACTGTCCTTACTCAGTGTAGGCTCTAGTGCCACACTACCACTAGAGATTGACCATAACATATCAATCCTGCCAGTTACCCTTTCACCCCCTCATTGAGAATTGTGGGGGAGAAGGATTTTATTTTGTGGCAATGCTGCAGAAGATAAAGGATAACCCATCTGGTTATGTGAAGTTTTTTTATTGAACAAGAACAGTAATTTAATCTGTGATCCACATCACAATAGGGTATGGCACTTTATACTTGGAATTAAAGAATCTTTCTCAAGAGGCCACTGCCTTTACTGGCTTGTGAATCCTGTAAGGGTCATTGGGTCAGTTTAATGTGTAATCTTTGCAGCGCTGAACTTGACAAATATCTTTTGATCATATTCTACTTGTGGTATAGAGGATTGCAGTTCGACTCCCCTGTGCTGGAGGGGAGGCAAATCCAGTTAAGCTTCTGTCTCCTAATCACTATCCTGCTGTGCTAGTCAAAAACAGGGTTGGGTTGTGGCTAAATGTTAATCATGTGTGAACTTGTATAATATTCACTGGGTGAAGAAAGCTACACGAGTGCTAATCCCAGTATCAAGGAGTTTTCTCTTCACGTCTACTAAATGTGAAGTGGTTTGGGACAGCCTGAAGATTAGTGTTGCCAGTCATGTCCACTTGTACACTGCAAGACCCTGCAAATTGTAAATGATTAGCCAGTTTTAGAGGGATGAACACTGACCAACAGGAGGAGATACATCCCCTACTCTTCAAATAGTGCCATGGGATCCTCTACATCAGCAAACAGATAGTTGGGATCTATTTTAACACAACCTCTTACCCAGTACAACAGTGTCCAGAGATTGAGCTCAAACCTTCAGACTGGGCTTGAACCAGTGACCTTCTAAACTTGTGGTGTCGACCGGGGTGGGAAGTGAAATTGGGCTGGGGAGAAGATGGGTTTGGTGGTGAATGCAGTTGGGGGAGCATTTGGATCAGAAGCAGTGTCTTTGCAAATGCCACCTTTATCATATCCAGGCACATAAGCACTCAAACATTGGCCTTCAACAAAAAAGCAACAGCATTCTGTGCACAGCAAGGTCCCACAAATCAGTAGCTCATGGTTACTAATTATTGGGAGGAGAGATTGAACATCAGTTGAGAATTGTCCTCTACTCCAAGGCAATAAAAGCTGGCCATCCAGAATGCTCACACCCTGACCAAGTGTATTACTTTGTGTGAAGTAATTTAACTTTTTCACCTGTACTTGAACCCATCTGCCTGTGTGTCTCAGCCTCCATATCCAAAGGATCATCCTCTGCCATTTCTGCCACCTCCAGCGTGATGCCACTACCAGTCGCATCTTCCCCTCCCTTCCCCTGTCAGCATTCTGAAGGGATCGTTCCCTCTGCAACACGCTGGTCCACTCCTCCATTACCCCCACCACTTCGTCCCCATCCCATGGCACCTTCCCCCTGCAATCTCAGGAGGTGTAATACCTGCCCATTTACCTCCACTCTCCTCACTCTCCCAGGCCCCAAACACTCCTTTCAGGTGAAGTAGCGATTTACTTGTACTTTCAATGTAGTAAACTGTATTTGCTGCTCAGTGTGGTCTCCTCTACATTGGGGAGACCAAGTGCAGACTGGGTGACCGCTTTGCAGAACATCTCCGCTCAGTCCGCAAGCAGGACCCTGAGCTTCTGGTTGCTTGCCATTTCAACACTTCCCCCCCCACCCTGCTCTCATGCTCACATCTGTCCTAGGATTGCTGCAGTGTTCCAGTGAACATCAACGCAAGCTATAGGAACAGCATCTCAACTACCGACTAGGCACACTACAGCCTGCCGGACTGAACATTGAGTTCAATCATTTCAGAGCATGACAGCCCCCCATTTTACTTTTATTTTTAGTTATTTTATTTTACATCCTTTACACTTTTTTTGCATTTATTTCATTTCATCTTAGTTTGTTCAGTTTGCTTACCCACGTTGTTTTTTCAGGTTTGCACTTGCTGCTGTTCAATATTCAGTGTATTAACACCTAATCTGTACTAATGCTTTAATAAAAGCAAAATACTGCGGATGCTGGAAATCTGAAATAAAAACAAGAAATGCTGGAACCATTCAGCAGGTCTGGCAGCATCTGTGGAAAGAGAAGCAGAGTTAACCCTTCGGAAGAAGGGTCACTGACCCGAAACGTTAACTCTGCTTCTCTTTCCACAGATGCTGCCAGACCTGCTGAGTGGTTCCAGCATTTCTTGTTTTTATGCCTGTGTCTCTCCTTTCTTTCTGCATACTTTCTGCACATGATGCATCTATATATAATGCATAAATATTTTTGTCCTTGGATTAAATTTGCTCATTCTTTCCTCAAGCCCAGTGCCTCCAACATTTTGTCTAAGCTTCAGAAACTCTACAGAACAGCACCACTGTTCCAGATGTGGGCGAGCACCATTCCTATAGCAAGGGAGGAAAATGTGAATCCTCCTGATCCAATTGCTATAAAGATTCTGATGTTCAAAGAATCATGGAATTAATCAGGCCAGGAGACCATTCAGCCCATTGTACCTTTACTGGCTCTCAGCTATCTAGTTAGTCCCATAGCCCTGCCATTTTGCCCCTTGGAGTATTTATCCAATTCCCACTTCTGCAAGTTGTTGAATCTGTTTCCACCATCTCGTCGCAGAAAATTCCAGAGTCTCTGTCTCTGTCTGTCTCTGTCTGTCTCTGTCTGTCTCTGTCTGTCTCTGTCTGTCTCTGTCTGTCTCTGTCTGTCTCTGTCTGTCTCTGTCTGTCTCTGTCTGTCTCTGTCTGTCTCTGTCTGTCTCTGTCTGTCTCTGTCTGTCTCTGTCTGTCTCACATATTTGGCTTAAGGATGGTGAATAGTTTTATTTGTAGTCTCCTTCTGGTCTGGACTAACTTCTATAAGTCTCCATTGGTTCCTCTAGTTTCTGATGGTATGTTTCATCCTTTGTTTTTTTTTTTCCTCATTCTAGGGGGTGATGGTTGGAATGGGTCAGAAAGACAGTTATGTTGGTGATGAAGCTCAGAGCAAGAGGGGAATTCTGACCCTGAAGTATCCAATTGAACATGGCATTGTGACCAACTGGGATGACATGGAGAAGATCTGGCATCACACCTTCTACAATGAACTGCGAGTGGCCCCAGAGGAGCATCCAGTTCTCCTCACAGAGGCACCTCTCAACCCCAAAGCCAACCGGGAGAAAATGACCCAGATCATGTTTGAGACCTTCAACACACCGGCCATGTATGTTGCCATTCAAGCCGTGCTGTCCTTGTACGCCTCTGGCCGCACGACTGGCATTGTGCTTGATTCTGGTGATGGTGTGACCCACACTGTACCAATTTATGAAGGGTATGCCTTGCCTCATGCCATCCTGAGATTAGACCTGGCTGGCCGGGATCTGACTGACTACTTGATGAAGATCCTGACTGAACGTGGGTATTCCTTCACAACCACAGCCGAGAGGGAGATCGTGCGTGACATCAAGGAGAAACTTTGCTACGTGGCCCTAGACTTTGAATCTGAGATGGCGACGGCCAGCTCCTCTTCAGCCTTGGAGAAAAGCTACGAGCTCCCTGATGGCCAAGTCATTACCATTGGTAATGAGCGTTTCAGGGCCCCAGAAGCCCTTTTCCAACCCTCCTTCCTTGGGATGGAATCTAATGGGATCCATGAGACCTGTTTCAACAGCATCATGAAATGTGATGTAGATATCAGGAAGGATCTGTATGCCAACACTGTCTTGTCTGGTGGAACCACCATGTACCCAGGTGTTGCTGATCGGATGCAGAAGGAAATCACATCCTTGGCTCCGAGCACAATGAAGATCAAGATCATTGCTCCACCCGAGAGGAAGTATTCAGTGTGGATCGGAGGATCCATTTTGGCTTCTCTCTCCACCTTCCAGCAAATGTGGATCAGTAAGCAAGAGTATGATGAGTCTGGGCCCTCTATAGTTCATCGCAAGTGCTTCTAACCTGCTGCAGGGCTTTTACTTGCCAGGTTTAGTTCACTTACAATGTGACCTGCAGTCTCTGCTCTTTGGGCAAAAGGCAGAGTTGATGACGGGTGATCTATTGCATACATCCTGCCTCTTACTCCTTTGTACCCTTCCCTATCCAGCTCCATTTAAAACTAACTGGAAAGAAGCCTTTAAACTGCATAATGGAGACCAGTCACCATTGTGATATGAAATTGTACAGTTGTCCATGAGGATTTGAGCTTAAAGGAGCATCACCCTGCAGGAACAGGCAGGTTTATCCCAACATCTCCAAGGCTTCAATGCTACAGCTGAGTTTGCTTTTGTTATCTTTTGATATTTCTGAAGTCATAAAATACATTCTGAAATAAAGGTGACTTGTCAATGATCCTTTTTCCCCTTTTTTGTATTTCATAATATCTAAGCAATTAGTTACTCTTTCCTTTCTTTCCTCCCACCCTGCACCCTTTGGGATTTAAGCTCAAATGAATTTCAAATTTTTAAGCAGTCATCCTGGCAGAGCCTCTCCTGAAGGCCTCAACTGTTTTACATCATTCACTCCTCATTGTGACTACCCATAGGTCTAGCAGCTAGCTCGGTCGTAGTCAGTTAATACATCCATGTATTAAAAGGTGATTGTGTGATGGCCTGGGCAAGTGGAGTTGAACTGAGATAAGTAATGATCTTAGTGAATAGTGGAACAGGTTTTTAAATCTGTGCCCCCAGGTCAAATATAAGGTGATTGGTAGAAGGATTAGCAAGGACATGACTTTGGCTGGTTCCTCAAACTCCTGGCAGCTCTGAGTTCCTCAATATGAGAAAACTGCTCTCTGGGAAACGAGTGCAAACCTTATTTTTCTGTGGTCACAAACCAGTTGCACATTCCAAGAGTGGAATCCTTACGAGTCACAAAGACAGCAGGCTGGTCCCATGGAGCTCTAATGGACACATCAGTGCAGTCGATCACCCCTTGCACAGTGATGGCACCAAAGGCCATCTACAAGTAAGCAGATGCAATCTTTAGCACAACAGAAAAGGGCATTGGTCACCTCTTTTTGAGGCACATATCGGTCAGACTGTTGTGCCATGTCTGCTGCCCATTGATCCCTGGACAGCACGGCCAGCAACAAAACTGAGTGCAGCAGTCACCTTGAGGGCAACTGGCATGGGATTCCCACTAAACCCAAGCACTTGCAGGTCATGCTGCAGGATCCTACAAATTTCTGTGACCATTTCACATAACATCTTAGGCGGCTCTGGCATTGCCTCTGATATACCAAGGTGATTTTTCCTTTGTCCTGAGGATGCAATCAGGTGCCAGTGGGCGTCTACGATAATAAAAGGGAAGTACTGCAGATGCTGTAAATCTGAAATAAAAACAGGAAATGCTGGAAATACTCTGCTGGTCTGGCAGCAGCTGTGGAGAGAAACAGTCAATGTTTCAGGTCAGTGACCCTTCATCAGAACTGCCCTCAGTTGCTCCCTCTGCTCTTCCTGTGGTAGGAAACTAAGTGGGTGTAGTAGATCCATGTTGCTACAGCTTTACAAATAATGAAAAGAGCAGAGAGTTCCAATGCAGCCTTCTGTTGCCAGTCAGCTGACCCAGCAATGCAATGAGCAGATCACTTTTATCTGCCTTAAAACTGCAGCCAGCAGAAATCACACTGACCATCATTTGGTCTCCTCTCACTCGACTTGAAATTCTCGAGTAACTACATAATTTGCAATATTGTTTGAGAAAGTCATGCGTGTACAATGTAAGACCAGTTTCCCACCCTTCCAACCTCCTCCTGCTACCTTCTTGTCTGCACTGATCACCCTTTGTCCACCCACTGTAATCTTACACCTTCCCTCTGTGTTATTATTGAGTCTTCCCCCATTTACCTTGGACTGTGTCACAATCAAATTATTCATACCATCTCTCCTGCCATTCCTACTCCCATTACCATTGAAATACTGACTTGGACCCTTGATCCTCCTCAAATCCACCTTAATGTTATGGTCAACTCCCCCTTCCCCTCCCGATAATGCCAGAGAATACTCATCCCAAAGTCTCAACCTTTCTTTCTCACCAGAATTCCCCCTCCCTCCACTCCACCACGGAATCCATTTGCTCCCATTGACTGTGACTGTTCCATCTGCCAGCCAGTACCCTCAATTCTCCCTACAGGTCCCAGACATTGACAGCGCTCATCCCTTCCTATAGGCCCCTCATGATCATCTGTTGACTGTAATACTCCGATCAACTCACCACCCCCGCAGCCTCCCAAGCAATAACCACCACTGGACGCTCCCCTGCTCCTCCGTACACCCGATACCCCACCCTGTCCTGCTGGGTACTCTCCCCTGCTCCTCCATGCACCTTTTCCCCCATGCTTTCCCTGCCATCCCCTGAAGATTTGTCCCTGCTGGTGTTGAACCTGCAGCCAAACATCCACTCCACTGTTGGTCTCCCTTGTGCCGATGAGTACAAGACATGAAACTACTGACCTCAGACACGACTGCACAAAGCCACCTGGTGTTTGCCACCTTTGAACGAATGTGAACCGGGTGGTGTGGGAATAACGCTTGCCATTAACTTAATCTGGCAGGTCGGACTTAATTTGAACTAAGTGCAGGGTAATGAATATTCATGGTATGAAAATGCATGCAAAACTACAAACCACCACCATGTGGTGGGGAGCCCCGGATCACCGCAAACACACTGCTGGCTTAATTACAATACAAAAACCCACCATCTGAAATCTGAACAAACAACTTACGCTTAATTAAATTGCCAGCATGCCACCAAAGCCTCTCTTACAGGGCCCATAAAATTCCTGCCTTTGTGTCCTCCTCACAACTTGCTTTTCTACCTATCTTTGTATCGTCTGCAAATTTGACTAAAATACATTCAGTCCCTTCAATCAAGTCGTGGAGTCATTTATAGAACAGAAGGAGGCCATTTGGCACATCGAGTCCATGCTGGCTCTCCACGGAGCTATGCTGTCAGTCATAGAACCATAGAGAAATCACGGCACAGAAGGAGGCCATTCAGCCCGTCCTACTCTCCAGCACCTGGTCCATTGCCTTGCAGGTTACAGCACTTCAGGTCCAGGTACCTTTTAAAGAATTGAGGGTTTCTGCCTCCACTGTTCCTGGCAGTGAATTCCAGATACCCACCACCCTCTGGGTGAAAAAGTTTATTCTCATGTCCCCTCTAATCCTTCTACCAAATCACCTTAAATCTATGCCCCCTGGTAATTTACCTCGCCGCTACAGGAAACGGGTCCTTCCTGTCTACTCTATCTAGGCTCCTCATAATTTTGTACACCTCAATTAAGTCACCCCTCAGCCTCTTCTGCTCTGAGGAAAACAACCCTAACCTATCCAATCTTTCCCCATAGCTGCAACTTTCAAGCCCAGCAACATTCTTGTAAATCTCTTCTGTACTCTCTCCAGAGTAATTCTGTCCTTTTCTGTAATGTGGTGATCAGAACTATACGCAATACTCCAGCTGTGGCCTAACCTGTGTTTTATACAGTTCCAGCATTACACCCCTGCTTTTGAATTCTATACCTCGGCCAATAAAGGAAAGCATTCCATATGCCTTCTTCACCACTTTATCTACCTGCCCTGCCCCCTTCAGGGACCTGTGGACATGCACTCCAAGGTCTCTCACTTCTTCTACTCCTCTCAATATCCTCCCGTTTATTGTGTATTCCCTCGCTTTATTTGCCCTCCCCAAATGCATCACCTCACACTTCCTGGATTGAATTCCATTTACCACTTTTCCGCCCACTCAACTAAACCATTGGTATCTTTCTGGAGTCTACGGCTCTCCTCTTCACTATCAACTACACGGCCAATTTTTATGTCATCAGCAAATTTCCCAATCATGCCTCCCACATTTAAGTCCAAGTCATTAATATATACCACAAACAGCAAGGGACCCAACACTGAGCCCTGTGGAATGTCAGGAAAAACAGCTTTCCATTCGTAAAAACATCAATCGACTACTACCCTTTGTTTCTTGTCCCCGAGCCAATTCTGGATCCAACCTGCTGCATTTCCCTGTATCCCATGGGCTTTCATTTTACTGACCAGTCTGTTATGTGGGACCTTGTCAAATGCCTTACTAAAGTCCATGTAGACCACATCCACTGCACTACCCTCATCAATCAATCTTGTTACTTCCTCAAAAAATTCAATTAAGTTAGTAAGACACAACTTTCCTGTCACAAATCCATGCTGACTATCCCTGATTAATCTGTGCCTTTCTACGTGGCATTTATCCTGTCCCTCAGAATAGATTCTAACAATTTACCCACCACTGAGGTCAGACTGAACTGCCTATAATTATTTGGCCTACCCCTCCCACCCTTTATAAACAATGGTACAATGGTCGCAGACCTCCAATCATCTGGTACCTCTCCTGTGTCTAGTGAGGATTTGAAGATGATCCTCAGCGCATCCGCTATTTCCTTCCTGGCTTCCTTTAACAACCTGAGATGAAATCCATCCGGCCCTGGCGATTTATCCACTTTCAAGGATGTCAGACCCTCTAGTACTTCCTCTCTCATTATGGTTATCGTAGCTAATATTTCACACGCCTTCTCTTTAACTATAATGTCTATATCAACCCTCTCCTTTGTACATTCCATCTACTGGTTCCCCTTTATCCACCCCGCTTGTTACATCCTCAAAGAATTCTAATGAATTTGTCAAACACCATTTCCCTTTCATAAAACCATGTTGACTCTGCCTGATTGCATTACGATTTTCTAAATGTCCTGCTACTACTTCCCTAATAATGGACTCTAGTATTTCCCAATGTCAGATGCTAGGCTAACTGGCCTATAGTTTCCTGCCTTCTGTCTCCCTCCTTTCCTGAATAGAGACGATACATTTATGGTTTTCCAGTCCGCTGTGACGTTTCCAGAATTAAGGGAATTTTAGAAAATTACAACCAATGAATCCACTATCTCTGCAGCCACTTCTTTGAAGACCCTAGGATGCAGGACATCAGGTCCAGGGGACTTGTTAGCCTTTAGTCCCATTAGGTTTCCTAGTACTTTTTCTCTAGTGATAGCTGCTTCAGACAGATAATGGGCATCTCCTGGCAGGACAGAGTACCGAATACAGAAGTACACCAGTGTGCAGGGATCCCCAGCATGTTTGCCCTCTGGTCATATGTGCTGAATGGGTGATGGCCACATCCCCGAATGCATCCTCAAAGGCAAGCTTGCTGTTGGCACAAGACCAACAGGTCACCCACAATGGCAATACAAGGATGTCTGCAAGCAAGACCTCAAGTTGACTGGGATCAATGTCAATGGTAGGTTCCCCATGGTAGGCTCATTCAGAAAGTAAGGAGGCATGGGATACAGGGAAAGTTGGCTGTCTGGATACAGAATTGGCTGGCCCATAGAAGACAGAGGGTGGTAGTAGATGGAAAGTATTCAGCCTGGAGCTCGGTGACCAGTGGTGTTCCGCAGGGATCTGTTCTGGGGCCTCTGCTCTTTGTGATTTTTATAAATGACTTGGATGAGGAAGTGGAAGGCTGGGTTAGCAAGTTTGCCGATGACATGAAGGTTGCTGGAGTTGTGGATAGTGTGGAAGGCTGTTGTCGGTTGCAGCGGGATATTGACAGGATGCAGAGCTGGGCTGAGAAGTGGCAGATGGAGTTCAACCTGGAAAAGTGTGAAGTGATTCATTTTGGAAGGTCGAATTTGAATGCAGAATACAGGCTTAAAGATAGGATTCTTGGTAGTGTGGAGGAACAGAGGGATCTTGGGGTCCATGTCCATAGATCGCTCAAAGTTGCCACCCAAGTTGATAGGGTTGTTAAGAAAGCGTATGGTGTGTTGGCTTTCATTAACAGGGGGATTGAGTTTAAGAGCCGCGAGGTTATGCTGCAGCTCTATAAGGCCCTGGTTCGACCACACTTGGAATATTGTGTTCAGTTCTGGTCGCCTCATTATAGGAAGGATGTGGAAGCTTTAGAGAGGGTGCAGAGGAGATTTACCAGGATGCTGCCTGGACTGGAGGGCATGTCTTACGAAGAAAGGTTGAGGGAGCTATGGCTTTTCTCATTGGAGCAAAGAACGATGAGAGGTGACTTGATAGAGGGGTGCAAGATGATGAGAGGCATAGATAGAGTGGATAGCCAGAGACTTTTTCCCAGGGTGGAAAGGGCTATCACCAGGGGCCATAATTTTAAGGTGATTGGAGGAAGGTTTCGGGGAGATGTCAGAGGTAGGTTCTTTACACAGAGAGTGTTGGGTGCGTGGAATGCACTGCCAGCAGTGGTAGTAGAAGCAGATACATTAGGGACATTTAAACGACTCTTGGATAGGTACATGGATAATAGTAGTATGAAGGGTATGTAGGTAGTTTGATCCTAGAGTAGGTTAAAGATTCGGCACAACATCGTGGGCTGAAGGGCCTGTACTGTGCTGTACTGTTCTATGTTCTATGTTCAATGCATAGGAAGTCCTTGCTGTTGACTGGGGTTCCTGGAGAATGGCAGTCAGGAAGGACATGGAAAAAGCAGAGGACGAAGGAAATGAGCAGATGGCGGAAGAGAGAGCCCAGTAGAAGGAAAATCAGTTGACCTCAGGCCAATGATATTCATCTGTGCCAGCTCTGCAAGAGATTGCCACCCACGAGTCAGCCTCTATAGATGCAACAGGCGATGTTTAGTCCAGACGTGACATACATCCCAGGCACCGTCCAGTGTCTTTCGAGACAGATGGATGCCTACTTTCTCTAGTGATAGTGATTGTTTTCATTCCTCCCTCCTTTTTGCCACTTGATTTTCTGTTGTTCTTGGGACGCTTTTTGTGTTTTCTACTGTGAAGACAGATACAAAATACTTGTTCAAAGTCCCTTTGCTAGTTTACTCTCATACTCTAATTTCTCCCTTTATTCAGTCATCCTCTGCTGTTGCTAAAATTTTCCCAATCTTCTGGCCTACCATTAAACTTGGCAGCACTGTGCGCCTTTTCTTTCAATTTGAGACCATCCTTAACTTCTTTTGTTAGCAGCAGATGATGTATCCTCTCCTAATTTTGGCACAAGGCCCAAGAGGTTAGTGAGGAGGACTGAGATTGCTTGAGGTTGATTCTGATATCAAGTTTGGTTCAATCCAAGTTCAGTTCTGCACCAATTGATTCCCTCTCTGGGCCACTTCAGGGCAATTAAGAGTTAACTATGAGTTCTGGTGAAAGGTCAGTAACCTGAAACGTTAACTCTGCTTCTCTCTCCACAGATGCTGCCTGACCTGCTGAGTACTTCAGCACTTTCTATTTTTATTTCAGACTTCCAGCAGCTGCAGTATTTTGCTTTTATTTATATAAGATTTAACGAGGGAATGTGGGACTGAACACGTGTTAGACCCAGACTGGATAGGGATGGTAGGTTCCCTTCCCCGAAGGATGTCACTGAACCCGAGACACTACACCTGTAGTGTCTCCCACCCGCCCTCCTCCTCTAACCAAAAAAAAAGGACTCGGTGGTGTGTAGATAAGGTAAGGCTTTTTCTATTTCTCCTTTTTGTTTTATCGTGTGATTGGTTAAAAACTTTTCGTTCCTTTTTCATTTAACTAAGTTTAAGCTTAAGATTAAAAATGGCAGGAGATCTCAGACCCATGACATGCTCCTCTTGCTCAATGTGGGAGCTCAGGGACATGGCTGATGTCCCTGACTCCTTCACGTGCAGGAAGTGTGCCCAGCTGCAGCTCTTGTTAGACCGCATGACAGCTCTGGAGCTGCGGATGGACTCACTTTGGAGCATCCGCGATGCTGAGGAGGTCGTGGATAGCACGTTTAGCGAATTGGTCACACCGCAGATTAGGATTGCTGAGGGAGAAAGGGAATGGGTGACCAAAAAGCAGAGAAAGAGCAGGAAGGCAGCGCAGGTGTCCCCTGCGGTCATCTCCCTCCACAACAGGTATACCGTTTTGGATACTGTTGAGGGAGATGGCTCACCAGGGGAAGGCAGCAGTAGCCAGGTTCAAGGCACCGTGGCTGGCTCTGCTGTTCAGAAGGGCGGGAAAAAGAGTGGAAGGGCTATAGTCATAGGGGATTCGATTGTAAGGGGAGTAGATAGGCGGTTCTGTGGTCGAAAACGAGACTCCCGAATGGTATGTTGCCTCCCAGGTGCACGGGTCAGGGATGTCTCAGATCGGCTGCAGAACATTCTGAAGGGGGAGGGTGAACAGCCAGTTGTCATTGTGCACAGAGGCACCAATGATATAGGTAAAAAACGGGATGAGGTCCTACAAGCAGAATTTAGGGAGTTAGGAGCCAAGTTAAAAAGTAGGACCTCAGAGGTAGTAATCTCAGGATTGCTACCAGTGCCACGTGATAGTCAGAGTAGAAATGAAAGAATAGTCAGGATGAATGCGTGGCTTGAGAGATGGTGCAGGAGGGAGGGGTTCAGATTTTTGGGACATTGGGACTGGTTCTGGGGGAGGTGGGACTATTACAAATTGGACGGTCTACACCTGGGCCGGACTGGAACCAATGTCCTTGGGGGTGCTTTTGCTAACGCTGTTGGGGAGGGTTTAAACTAATGTGGCAGGGGGATGGGAAGCAAATGAGGTCAGTGGAGAGTAAGGATGTAGTAACTAAAGCCTGTAAGGAACGAGAAAATGAAGTCAGCGTGACTAAGGGAAAGAGTAGGCAGGGAGCAGATGATGAATGCAAAGGGACTGGTGGTCTGAGGTGTATTTGTTTTAATGCAAGAAGTGTAATAGGTAAGGCAGATGAACTTAGGGCTTGGATTAGTACCTGGGAGTATGATGTTATAGCTTTTACTGAGACTTCAGCTGTGCTGCAGGAAGGCACTATGGAGGACTCGAGCTGTGAGGCAATACGGGCAGAACTCAGAAATAGGAAGGGTGCGGTAACAATGTTGGGGCTGTACTACAGGCCTCCCAACAGCAAGCGTGAGATAGAGGTACAAATATGTAAACAGATTATGGAAAGATGTAGGAGCAACAGGGTGGTGGTGATAGGAGATTTTAATTTTCCCAACATTGACTGGGATTCACTTAGTGTTAGAGGTCTAGATGGAGCAGAATTTGTAGGGAGCATCCAGGAGGGTTTTCTAGAGCAGTATGTAAATAGTCCAACTCGGGAAGGGGCCATACTGGACCTGGTGTTGGGGAATGAGCCTGGCCAGGTGGTTGACGTTTCAGTAGGGGACTACTTTGGGAATAGTGATCACAATTCCGTAAGTTTTAGAATACTCATGGACAAAGACGAGAGTGGTCCTAAAGGAAGAGTGCTAAATTGGGGGAAGGCCAACTATACCAAAATTCGACAGGAGCTGGGGAATGTAGATTGGGAGCAGCTGTTTGAAGGTAAATCCACATTTGATATGTGGGAGGCTTTTAAAGAGAGGTTGATTAGCGTGCAGGAGAGACATGTTCCTGTGAAAATGAGGGGTAGAAATGGCAAGATTAGGGAACCATGGATGACAGGTGAAATTGTGAGACTAGCTAAGAGGAAAAAGGAAGCATACATAAGGTCTAGGCGGCTGAAGAAAGACGAAGCTTTGAAAGAATATCGGGATTGTAGGCGCAATGTGAAACGAGGAATTAAGAGGGCTAAAAGGGGTCATGAAATATCTTTAGCAAACAGGGTTAAGGAAAATCCCAAAGCCTTTTATTCATATATAAGGAGCAAGAGGGTAACTAGAGAAAGGATTGGCCCACTCAAGGACAAAGGAGGAAAGTTATGCGTGGAGTCAGAGAAAATGGGTGAGATTCTAAATGAGTACTTTGCATCGGTATTCACCGAGGAGAGGGACATGACAGATGTTGAGGTTAGGGACAGATGTTTGATTACTCTAGGTCAACTCGGCATAAGGAGGGAGGAAATGTTGGGTATTCTAAAAGGCATTAAGGTGGACAAGTCCCCAGGTCCGGATGGGATCTATCCCAGGTTACTGTGGGAAGCGAGAGAGGAAATAGTTGGGGCCTTAACAGATATCTTTGCAACATCTTTAAACACGGGTGAGGTCCCGGAGGACTGGAGAATTGCTAATGTTGTCCCCTTGTTTAAGAAGGGTAGCAGGGATAATCCAGGTAATAATAGACCGGTGAGCCTGACGTCAGTGGTAGGGAAGCTGCTGGAGAAGATACTGAGGGATAGGATCTATTCCCATCTGGAAGAAAATGGGCTTATCAGTGAGAGGGAACATGGTTTTGTGCAGGGAAGGTCATGTCTTACCAACTTAATAGAATTCTTTGAGGAAGTGACAAAGTTGATTGATGAGGGAAGGGCTGTAGATGTCGTATACATGGACTTCAGTAAGGCGTTTGATAAGGTTCCCCATGGTAGGCTGATGGAGAAAGTGAAGGTGCATGGGGTCCAAGGTGTACTAGCTAGATGGATAAAGAACTGGCTGGGCAACAGGAGACAGAGAGTAGCAGTGGAAGGGAGTTTCTCAAAATGGAGACGTGTGACCAGTGGTGTTCCACAGGGATCCGTGCTGGG
This sequence comes from Heterodontus francisci, assembly GCF_036365525.1. Taxonomy (NCBI): domain Eukaryota; kingdom Metazoa; phylum Chordata; class Chondrichthyes; order Heterodontiformes; family Heterodontidae; genus Heterodontus; species Heterodontus francisci. The sequence continues at coordinate 8,326,445 of NC_090375.1, read as the reverse complement.
ACCACTGTTGTTTGTGATATACATAAATGATTTGGAGGAAAGTATAGGTGGTCTGATTAGCAAGTTTGCAGACGACACTAAGATTGGTGGAGTAGCAGATAGTGAAGGGGACTGTCAGAGAATACAGCAGAATATAGATAGACTGGAGAGTTGGGCAGAGAAATGGCAGATGGAGTTCAATCAGGGCAAATGCGAGGTGATGCATTTTGGAAGATCCAATTCAAGAGTGAACTATACAGTAAATGGAAAAGTCCTGGGGAAAATTGATGTACAGAGAGATTTGGGTGTTCAGGTCCATTGTTCCCTGAAGGTGGCAACGCAGGTCAATAGAGTGGTCAAGAAGGCATACGGCATGCTTTCCTTCATCGGACGGCTTATTGAGTACAAGAGTTGGCACGTCATGTTACAGTTGTATAGGACTTTGGTTCAGCCACATTTGGAATACTGCGTGCAGTTCTGGTTGCCACATTACCAAAAGGATGTGGATGCTTTGGAGAGGGTGCAGAGGAGGTTCACCAGGATGTTGCCTGGTATGGAGGGCGCTAGCTGTGAAGAGAGGCTGAGTAGATTAGGATTATTTTCATTAGAAAGACGGAGGTTGAGGGGGGACCTGATTGAGGTGTACAAAATCATGAGAGGTATAGACAGGGTGGATAGCAAGAAGCTTTTTCCCAGAGTGGGGGATTCAATTACAAGGGGACACGAGTTCAAAGTGAAAGGGGAAAAGTTTAGGGGGGATATGCGTGGAAAGTTCTTTACGCAGAGGGTGGTGGGTGCATGGAACGCATTGCCAGTGGAGGTGGTAGACGCGGGCACGATAGCGTCTTTTAAGATGTATCTAGACAGATACATGAATGGGCAGGAAGTAAAGAGATACAGACCCTTAGAAAATAGGCGACAGGTTTAGATAGAGGATTTGGACCGGCGTAGGCTTGGAGGGCCGAAGGGCCTGTTCCTGTGCTGTAATTTTCTTTGTTCTTTGACCCAGTTGGTTTTTACGACAATCTGACCATTTTGTTAGTAATTCTGACCACAAATTACCAGATAAACGGCATTATGAGAATTGAACTCACGTCCTCTACCATATAAGGTCATGTTAAGAGCTGAGCCACACAGTGGTTCGTTCTGAAATAGCGGAACCAGAAACAAGAAAGTTGCAACACTCTTAGGACTCGGTTATTGTAACACAGGACTGGAGGTTGTTGAGTGATACAGCACATTCAGTGCACAGCAGGTCAGAGGCTGGGACTCCTGAGGCGAGTAACTCACCTTCTGACTCCCCAAAGCCTGTCCACCATCTACAAGGCACAAGTCAGGAGTGTGACGGAATACTCTCCACTTACCAGGATGGGTGCAGCTTCAACAACACTCAAGAAGCTCGACACCATCCAGGACAAAGCAGCCTGCTTGACTGGCACCCCATCCACCACCTTAAACATTCACTCCCTCCACCACCATCGCACAGTGGCAGCAGTGTGTACCATCTACAAGATGCACTGCGGCAACTCACCAAGGCTCCTTCGACAGCACCTTCCAAACCTGCGACCACTACCATAAAGGCCTGCTCGGGCCTGCAAATGAAACTCGACCCAAGCCCGACAGAACCACATCCGACCCGTGCCCAACCCGGCCCGAGTCCTTTGATTTTTTTCCCGTGCCTGACCCGACACAACCGCCAGAATAAAGTTGATTATATTAAAGAGGTTATGCTCTTCCTTGGATGGAATCGCTCACTGCAGATTACTGCGGAGTCCAAATGCACGTTTCCCGCCTTGAGGTCCTGGCTGTCACTGTGTCCAACCTGGCCCGTCCTGACCTGAGCCCGAATGCCGGACCTGGAAGAGCAACCTGACCCGACCCGAACCCGACACATGTCGTCGGGCCCGGGCGGGTAGCCGTGTTCTACTCTATCACCTAGAAGGACAAGGGCAGCAGATGTATTGGAACACCAATGGGCAAGTTCCCCTCCAAGCCGCACACCATCCTGACTTGGAACTATATCGCCGTTGGCCATATAAGGAGATATTAAGACGTGTGACCAAAAAATTGGCCAAAGAGGTCAGTTTTAAGGAGCGTTTTGAAGGAGGAGAGAGAGATGTAGAGGTTTATGGAGGGAATTCCAGAGCTTAAGGCCCAGGCAGCTGAAGGCACGACCAGAAATGGTGAAGTGATTAAAATCAGGGATGCATCAGAGGCCGGAATTGGGAGAGTGTAGAGATCTCGGCGTGTGGGCTGGAAGAGGGTACATAGATAGGGACGGGTATGGCCGCGAAGAGATTTGAACACAACAGAATTCTAAATCGGAGGTGTTGCCAGACCAGGAGACAATGTGGGTCAGCGGGTATAGGGATGATGGGTGAATGGGATCCAGTGCGAGTTAGGATATGGGCAGTAGAGTTTTGGAAGAGTGAAAGTTTACGGCGGGTGGAAAATGGAAGCCTGTCATTGGAAACCTCAATAACTAAAGACCATTATTAGAGATAGCATTGCTGAGCACTTAGAAAGGCAATCAGGGAGATCAATGGGACATGGTAGTTTCATTCATTTCATGGAAACGTTCAGTGTAATTACTGATAATGCAGGTCGACGAAATGCAGTGGTTGTGGAGTGCATGACATTACCAGCAATCATTTACGGAATTGTTATGTGGAAGACTTGTTTTTTTTTAGAGATATATAGCACTGAAACAGGCCCTTTGGCCCACCGTGTCTGTGCCAACCAACAACCACCCATTTATACTAACCTTACAGTAATCCCATATTTCCTACCACCTACCTACACTGGGGGCAATTTACAACAGCCAATTTACCTATCACCTGCAAGTCTTTGGCTGTGGGAGAAAACCAGAGCACCCGGCGAAAACCCATGCGGTCACAGGGAGAACTTGGAAACTCCGCACAGGCAGTACCCAGAATCGAACCCGGGTCCCTGGAGCTGTGAGGCTGCGGTGCTAACCACTGCGCCGCTTGTTATGAAAAGCAAAGCATATTTTTTCTGGAAGTCTCACAATCCCAGTACAAGATTGTTTTGTCCAAAATATGTAAACAAAGACTTGCATTTCTACAGTGCCTTTCACAACCTCAGCATGTTCCAAAGTATTTCACAATCAATGAAATAGTTTTGAAGTGTCATCAGTATTGTAATGTAGGATACATGGCAGTCAATTTGTGCACAGCATGATCCTACAAACAGCAATGTGTTGAAGACCAGATAATTTGCTTGTTTCGAGATGTTAGTTGAGGGATTAATATTGACCAGGACAGTGGGGAGGATTCTCCTGCTCTACTTCAAAATATTGCCGTGGAATCTTTTATATTCAACTGAGAGGCAGATGTGATCTTGATTTAATGCCTAATCTGAAAACCAGCACCTCTGGCAGAGCAGCACTCCCTCAGTACTGATCCTGCAATAGTGCAGTACTCCCTCAGTATGGCAGTACTGGGGGAATACTGCACTATTGCAGGATCAATACTGAGGGAGTGCTTCACTGTCGGAGGTGCCGTCTTTCATCTGAGATATTAAACCAAGGCCCTCTTAGGTGGATGTAAAAGATCCCAGGTCACTATTTGAAGAGTAAGGGTGTCCTCACTGATGTCCTGGCCAATATGTATCTTTCAAACAACATGGCTAAAAACAGATTATCTGGTCATTATCACATTGCTGTTTGTGTGATCTTGCTGTGCGTAAATTGGCAATTGTGCTTCCTATAATATAACAGTGACTACACTTCAAAAGTACTTCATGTGAAGCACTTTGGGATGTCCTGAGGTTGTGAGAGGTGCTATAGAAATGCAAGTCTTTCTTCTTTCTTTCTATATTGAACAAATCAAAGGGGTTTCGGCTGCTGATTGGTTGGCTGTTTTAAGAGGAGGTGTTTGATGGTGCTCCCATAGGTCCACATCGTCGAGGTGATCTCATTTAAACATACAAAATTCTTACAGGGCTCGACAGGGTAGATGCAGGAAGGATGTTTCCCCTGGCTGGGGAGGGTAGAACCAGGGGACACAGTCTCAGAATAAGGGGCAGGTCATTTAGGACTGAGATGAGGAGGAATTTCTTCACTCAGAGGGTGGTGAATCTTTGGAATTCTTTGCCCCAGAGGGCTGTGGTGGCTCAGTCACTGAGTATGTTCAAGACTGGGATCAATAGATTTCTACATATTAAAAACATCAAGGGATACAGGGATCTCTTGGCATTTCTTCACAGACAATGATTTTGGGAAGGTTGTAGTCATCGGTTGCAGGCCCGCTAGTGACTAGTCAGGCCTATCCGTGACCGGCAGATTCTCCCACTGCGGGTACAAGTGAAGGTGTAGTCACTGCTGGGGGCAATTGGATCTATCCTTCTCCTTTTCTCTTTCATGCTGGTTCTTTGCTCAGTTTCAAAGGTGTCTGTAGCCCTCCTGATGTGGCATCTCCAGGCATCACGATCTATGGCCTGTGTTTCCCACTGGCGATGGTCAATGAGGCGCACAGAGAGGGACTACTTCAGAGAGTCCTTGAAACGTCTGCATGGGGCCCCTCTTTTCCTTTACCAGTGGTCAGCTGTGCATACAACACAATCTTGGACAGGTGACTCTTGTCCATCTGGGCAACGTGACCCGCCCAACACAGTTGGCTTTGCAGGAGGGTGGCCTCAATGCTGGTGATGTTGGCTGTTTCCAGAACTTCAATGTTTGAGATCCAGTCCTGCCAACGGATCTTGAGGATGCTGCAGAGGCAGCGCTGATGGAAGCACTCTAGAAGGTGTACATGATGGCAGTACAGTACCCATGGCTCAGTGCCATACAGAAGGGTGGTGAGGTTATGGCTTTGTACACTTTGAGATTGGTCTGTGCTCTGAGGCTGTGGTTGCTCCACACTCGTTTGTAGAGTCTGCCGTATGTACTGTTTGCTTTTGAGAGTCTATTGTCCACTTCCTTGTCTATGGTGGCATCAAACAAGATGACGCTCCCCAAATAAGTAAATTGCTTGACGGCATTCAGCTCGGTTCCCTCGATGACAATGCTTGGTGGTCTAAATTCTTCTTGGGGTGCAGGCTGATGCAGGACTTCAGTTTTCTTTAAACGATTTTTAGTCCGAAAGGTTGTGCTGCCTCGGAAAAATGTGTTGTTATACATTGCAGGTCTGACTGACTGTGGGCCAGGAGAGCACAGTCATTGGCCAAAAGAAGTTTACGGATGTGTTTTTCTTGTGTCTTTGTGTGAGTCTGAAGAAGCCTGAGGTTGAAAAGGCCTCCCTCAGTCCGGAAGCGTATGTAAACTCCCTCCTTAAGGTTTTCCATTGCCTGCTGCAGCATCATTCAGAAAAAGATGATGAATAGGGTGGGGCCAGCACACATCCCTGTTTCACCCCATTGGAGATACAGAAGGGACTCGAGAGGTTGCTGTTTTGCTTGACTTGTCAGTACTGATTTTCATGAAACTGCTTCACCATGGCCAGGAACCTGGGTGGGCATCCAAGTTTTTCAAGGATTTTCCAAAGTCCATCTCTGCTCACAGTGTCGAATGCCTTGGTGAGGTCTACGAAAGTGACGTACAGGCCTTTGTTTGGCTTGCGACACTTTTCTTGTAATTGTCTGAGTACAAATACCATGTCTGTGGTGCCTCTGTTTGCTCTGAAACCACACTCGTCTCTGGAGGGTTTTCTTCCGCAATGGTAGGCCCAAGCCTGTTCAGATGTGTTCTAGCCAGGATCTTCCCAGCAATAGACAGGAGGGTGATCCCATTGTAATTGAAGCAGTCTGATTTTTCTCCTTTGTTTTTGTACAAGGTGTTGATAACGGCATCATGAAGATCCCATGGATCCTGCCCTGTTCCCAGCAGGCCGTGAAAAACTCATGGAGCTTTGTGTATATGGCAGGTGCTTCGGTGGAATTCCATTGACTCTGGGGGCTTTGTTGTTCTTCATCTAGTTGATGGTGGTCACAGTTTCATCCAGAGTTGGGCTCTCATCCAGTTCTTCTTTTACAGGCTGTTGTTGGATGCAATTGATGGCAGTATCATACACTGTGCATTGGCGCTGAAGAGAGTTTCAGAGCGCTCCGACCGGTGATCCAGGACTGACTCCTTGAGACTGAGCGAAGAACCAGCATGAAAGAGAAGAGGAGAACGATCAATCCAATTTTCCCCAGCAGCGACTACACCTTCACATGTACCCACTATGGGACAATCTGTCGGTGTGTACAGTCTTGCCCTCGGCGGTCCTCAGGGTTTTGGGTTTGCTGTGCTGGTCCATAGACAGATTTTAGTGCTTCATAGAAACTTCTTATGTCACCAGTGTACAGTTGAGTTTTACTCGCAAGTGCGATCCAGCAGTCATGTTCATGTTCCTCAGTTTACATTGAAAAGTGCTGCATGCTTGACGATAGACTGTCTTTTTCTCTTGGCTGGCTGAGCCAGGTGAGTCTGATGAGCTGACCTTTTTATTGTGAGCAGAACTTGAATTTCCTTGTCATTTTCATCAAACCATTCCCTATTCTTGGTTCTGGGTCTGATGACCTCGTTGGAAGTATCCAGTACTGCAGCTATGATGTGTTCTCAGAGTTCTTCTGGAGTGGAATCAGCAGTGAGATCAGGATGTTCCAGTCTAGTCTGTAAGGTTGTTTGATATCTATCTCTGCAAGATGACGTTTGCAGGTTGGTGACTCGAAATTTCTTTGGGTTGTGTCTCGGCCTGTTCTTGGGCTTAGGTTTGAAGTGGAAGTTCAGCTTTGAACGAATGAGCCGGTGGTCTGTATGACAGTCAGCACTGGGCATGACTCTAGTATACAGGACATCCTTTAGGTCACACTGGCTCACCAAGATGTAATCACAGGTTCCAGTGTTTATGGTGGGGATGCATCCATGTGGTCTTGAAGCGATCTTTTTGTTGAAGGAACGTGTTGGTGGTGGACAGCTGCTTTGCTCACAGAGTTCCAAGAGTAAACGTCCGTTTTCCTTAGTTTCCAACTCCATGGTTTCCGAGCCTTCCCTTCCATGCCAGGCGGTCACGGCCCACTCTGGTATTGAAATCGCCAAAGATGACAATTTTGTCCTTGGGAGGGGCGTTCTGGATGAGTTCCTGGAGATCTGTGTAGAACTTATCTTTGTCAGCTGGGTTAGTCTTCAGGGTTGGAGCATAAACACTGATGAGGGTTACAGACTGTTGGTCTTGGAGGGGCAGGTGCAGGGACATGATGCATTCAGAGTGGCCGAGTGGCAGGCTTGAAAGTTTAGTGGCAATTGTCATCTTCACCATGAAGCCGACACCGAAAAGGCATTGTTCACCTTGAGGTCTACCTGACCAATAGAGGGTGTGGCCAGTGTTGAGTTCTGTTTGGCTGCCTTGCTCTGAGAAGTGGACCTCACTCAGGGTTGCTCTATCAATGTCTAACCTGGCTAGCTCATGGGTCACATGGGCTGAGCGTCGTTGAGGTCGGCTGTTGTCTCCAGAGTCGAGCATTGTTCTCACGTTCCAGCAGGCAAGTTTCAGAATTCTTCTTCTTTTCCCACCTTTTGAAATGAGGTTAGGAGTTTGCAGGAGTGCAGGAAAATGGTGTTGAAGTAGATCAGCCAGGATCTCACTGAATGGTGGAACGGCCTCGAAGGGCTGAATGGTCTACTCCTGCTCCTATTTCTTATGTTCTTATGTAACTAGGGTCAGTTGACAGCCCCCTTATTCTAATCTCCTCTTGGTTTCTCTGTTCCTTACTTGTGCTTGATGCTTCTTTATCTTCCTCTAAACCGGTTATTCATTTCTAATTTGGGCCACTGAACCTTCTCCAGGTTAGTTATCCCATCCACCTTCATTACACAGACTACAGCCGTTCAAGAAGAAGGCTCAACACCACCATCTCAAAGGGGCAAATGTGGAGCGAAGTGTGAAATTATCCATTCAGGGAATTAAGGGATGGGGGTTAGGGCGGGAAGGTGAGGTTGTGATAGAAGATCAGCCATGAATATGATCATCCCTCTCCCTGGCAAAAGTTTGATATTAAGCCTGTCTGTCCGCATCCTTGGTGTCACATTTCACCCCGGGATGAGCTTCCGAGCTCATATTCGTGCCATCAATATTTCCCCCTCTGTAACATCACCCCGTCTCAGCTCATCTGCTGCTGAAACCCTCATTCATGCCTTCATTATCTCTAGACTTGACTATTCCAACACACTCCTGCCTGGTCTCCCACATTTTACCCTCCATAAACTTGAGGTCATCCCAGTGAGAACAGTGTGATCCCAAACAGTGTAGGTGCGAGAACACAGCCCTGTTTAGATTTAGATTTTTTAGATTTAGAGATACAGCACTGAAACAGGCCCTTCGGCCCACCGAGTCTGTGCCAACCATTAACCACCCATTTATACTAATCCTACACTAATCCCACATTCCTACCACATCCTCACCTGTCCCTATATTCCCCTACCACCTACCTATACTAGTTGCAATTTATAATGGCCAATTCACCTATCGAGCCTGCAAGTCTTTTGGCGGTGGGAGGAAACCGGAGCACCCGGAGGAAACCCACGCAGACACAGGGAGAACTTTCAAACTCCACACAGGCAGTACCCAGAATTGAACCCGGGTCGCTGAAGCTGTGAGGCTGCGGTGCTAACCACTGCGCCACTGAGCCGCCACTCAGTATAGGAAATGGGTCTGATGAGGCACCGCTATGCTGAATTGTGCCTTTCACATTGTCATGGAATGAGGTGATGATACTTCGTAGCTTTGGTGGACATCTGATCTTTTCTAGTAGTCTGAAGAGACCACGTCTGCTGACGAGGTCAAAGGCTTTGGTGAGATCAATGAAAGCAACGTAGAGGGGCATCTGTTGTTCGCGGCATTTCTCCTGTAGCTGGCGAAGGGAGAACAGCATGTCAATGGTGGATCTCTCTGCTCGAAAACCACACTGTGCCTCAGCATAGACACCCTCAGCCAGCTTCTGGAGCCTGTTTAAAACGACTCGCGCAAAGATTTTCCCCACTATGTTGAGCAGGGAGATTCCACGGTAGTTGTTTCAGTCACCGCGGTCACCCTTGTTCTTATAGAGGGTGATGATATTGGCATCGCGCATGTCCTGTGGTACTGCTCCCTCGTCCCAGCACAGGCAAAGCAGTTTGTGGAGTGCTGAAAGTATAGCAGGCTTGACACTCTTGATTATTTCAGGGGTAATGCCGTCCTTCCCAGGGGCTTTTCCGCTGGCTTGAGAATCAATGGCATCACTGAGTTCCGATTTTGTTGGCTGTACGTCCAGCTCATCCATGACTGGCAGAGACTAGGCTTCATTGAAGGCAGTCTCAGTGACACCATTTTCCCTGGAGTACAGTTCTAGGTCGTGCTCCACCGACCTCTAGCCAGTGGAAAAGCCCCTGGAAAGGACAGCATTACCCCTGAAATAATCAAGAGTGCCAAGCCTGCTATACTTTCAGCACTCTGTGCTGGGACGAGGGAGCAGTACCACAGGACATGCACGATGCCAGTATCATCACCCTCTACAAGAACAAGGGTGACCGCGGTGACTGCAACAACTACCCTGGAATCTCCCTGCTCAGCATAGTGGGGAAAGTCTTCACTCGAGTCATTTTAAACAGACTCCAGAAGCTGGCTGAGCGTGTCTACCCTGAGGCACAGTGCGGCTTTCGAGCAGAGAGATCCACCATTGACATGCTGTTCTCCCTTCGCCAGCTACAGGAGAAATGCCGCGAACAACAGATGCCCCTCTACGTTGCTTTCATTGATCTCATCACAGCCTTTGACCTCTTCAGCAGACGTGGTCTCTTAGACTATTAGCAAAGATTGGATGTCCACCAAAGCTACTAAGTATCATCACCTCATTCCATGACAATATGAAAGGCACAATTCAGCATAGCGGTGCCTCATCAGACCCCTTTCCTATCCTGAGTGGCGTGAAACAGGGCTGTGTTCTCGCTCCTACACTGTTTGGGATCTTCTTCTCCCTGCTGCTCTCACATGCGTTCAAGTCTTCAGAAGAAGGAATTTTCCTCCACACAAGATCAGATGGCAGATTGTTCAACCTTGCCCGTCTGAGTGCGAAGACCAAAGTACGGAAGGTCCTCATTAGGGAACTCCTCTTTGCTGATGATGCTGCATTAACATCTCACACTGAAGAGTGTCTGCAGAGACTCATCGACAGGATTGTGGCTGCCTGCAACGAATTTGGCCCAACCATCAGCCTCAAGAAAATGAACATCATGGGACAGGACATCAGAAATGCTCCATCCATCAACATCGGCGACCACGCTCTGGAAGTTGTTCAAGAGTTCACCTACCTAGGCTCAACTATCACCAGTAACCTGTCTCTCGATGCAGAAATCAACAAGAGCGTGGGAAAGGCGTCCGCTGCTATGTCCAGACTGGCCAAGAGGCTGTGGGAAAATGGTGCGCTGACACAGAACACAAAAGTCCAAGTGTAACAAGCCTGTGTCCTCAGTAGTTTGCTCTGCAGCAATGAGGCCTGGACAATGTATGTCAACCAAGAGCAATGTCTCAACTCATTCTATCTTCGCTGCCTCCGGAGAATTCTTGGCATCAGGTGGCAGGACCGTATCTCCAACACAGCAGTCCTCGAGGTGGCCAACCTCCCCAACATATACACCCTACTGAGTCAGCGACGCTTGAGATGGCTTGGCCATGTGAGCTGCATGGAATATGGCAGGATCCCCAAGGAAACATTGTACAGCGAGCTCGTCACTGGTATCAGACCCATCGGTGGTCCATGTCTCCGCTTTAAAGACGTCTGCAAACGTGACATGAAGTCTTGTGGCATTGATCACAAGTCATGGGAGTCAATTGCCAGTGATCACCAGAGCTGGTGGGCAGCCATAAAGGCGGGGCTAAAGTGTGGCAAGTTGAAGAGACTTAGCAGTTGGCAGGAAAATAGACGGAAGCGCAAGGGAAGAGCCAACTGTGTAACAGCCCCGACAACCAATTTTATCTGCGGCACAGTGGCGCAGTGGTTAGCACCGCAGCCTCACAGCTCCAGGGACCCGGGTTCAATTCCGGGTACTGCCTGTGTGGAGTTTGCAAGTTCTCCCTGTGTCTGCGTGGGTTTTCTCCGGGTGCTCCGGTTTCCTCCCACAAGCCAAAAGACTTGCAGGTTGATTGGTAAATTGGCCATTATAAATTGTCACTAGTATAGGTAGGTGGTAGGGAAATATAGGGACAGGTGGGGATGTTTGGTAGGAATATGGGATTAGTGTAGGATTAGTATAAATGGGTGGTTGATGTTCGGCACAGACTCGGTGGGCCGAAGGGCCTGTTTCAGTGCTGTATCTCTAATCTAATCTAATCTAAACCTGTGGAAGAGTCTGTCACTCTAGTATTGGCCTTTTAAGCCACTCCAGGCGCTGCTCCACAAACCACTGACCACCTCTAGGTGCTTACCCATTTTATCTCAAGACAAGGAGGCCAAAGATGAAGAAGAAGAATTAGAATAGATCTCCCCAGTATCCGGGGGCGATTATTCATCCTTTAAATAACATCACAAAAACTGATTATTTGCTCAAATTGGCAGCTGTGTTTCCTACATTAGAACACTTCAAAAAGTACTTCATTGGCTGAAAATGCTTGGGACATCTTGAGAAATGAAAGTTGTTTGGAATAATAATGAGATATTTGCCGTTGGAGTGTGGAATTCTGAAAAGGTTACATTATCCCGGTACAGCTTGAAAATCTGGTTAAAACAGGAGTAGGAGGCAAATACCCTCCCCTCCTTCTCACCCCTCCCCTCCACTGATGCATACTGCCTGATGAAAACCTATGCAAAATGATCCCAACAATGTGGGAGTCTCTGAAACCTGCTCCCACACGAGCCAGCAACAGGTGAATACAAGTTGCTGTATGTAGAGTGCCCTGGGGTAAGGAACCTGTCCCAATGTAAGCAGCAGCTACATTCAGCATTCCATACCTTATATGGTAGAAAACTCAAGTGCAGGGGAATGCCCCAGGAACAGTGGATGAGGTAATTAGTAAGGTGATGGGAATGCTCCAGCTCTCAGGTTCATTATCTGGCGGGTGTAATTTCCAGCCTCCTCGGGAGCATTGGTAAACAATTCAGCCATTCGGCCCCTTGATCCTGTTCCCCTACTCAATGGCTGACCTGTATTTCAACTCCATTTACCAAGCAAAAATATATACAAACATACGAAGTAGGAGCAGGAGTAGGCCAATCATGGCTGATCTGATTGTAACCTCAACTCCACATTCTCGCCTACCCCCAATAACCTTTCACCCCCTTGCTTGTCAAGAATCTATCTACCTCTGCCTTAATAATATTCAAAGACTCTGCTTCCACTGCCTTTTGAGGAAGAGAATTCCAAAGACTCATGACCCTCTGAGAGAAAAAATGTCTCCTCATCTCTGTCTTAAATGGGTGACCCCTTATTTTTAAACCGTGACCCCTAGTTCAAAATTCTCCCACAAGGGGAAACATCCTTTCCACATCCACCCTGTCAAGACCCCTTAGAAACTTATATGTTTTAATGAAGTTGCGTCTTACTCTTCTAAATTCCTGCGGATATAAGACCAGCTTGTCCAATCTTTCCTCATAAGACAGCCCGCCCATTCCAGGTATTAGTCTAGTAAACCTTCTCTGAACTGCTTCCAATGCATTTACATCATTCCTTAAATAAGGAGACCAGTACTGTACACACTACTCCAGATGTGCTCTCACCAATGCCCTGTATATCTGAAGTGTTAACTTCCTACTTTTGTATTCAATTCCCCTCGCAACAAACAATACCATTCTATTAGCTTTCCTTGATGTTTTTAATATGTAGAAATCTATTGATCTCAGTCTTGAACAAACTCAGTGACTGAGCCTCCACAGCATCTGGGATAGAGAATTCCGAAGATTCACAACTCTCCGAGTGAAGAAATTCATAGGAACTTAGGAAGATAGGAACAGGAGTAGGCCATTCAGCCCCTTGAGCCTGTCCCGCCATTCAATGAGATCATGGCTGATCCGCGGCCTAACTCCATATACCTGCCTTTGATCCATATCCCTTAATATCTTTGATTAACAAAAATCTATCTATCTCAGATTTAAAATTAACAACTGTTCTAGATTCAATTGCTGTTTGTGGGAGAGAGTTCCAAACCTCTACCACCCTTTGCGTGAAGAAGTGATTCCTAACATCTCTCCTGAATGGTCTGCTCCTAATTTTAAGACTATGCCCCCTAATTTTTGAATCCCCAACCAAAGGAAATAGTTTATCTTTATCTAGCCTGTCTTTTCCTGTTAATTCCTCCTCATCTCAGTCGTAAATGACCTTCCCCTTATTCTGAGACTGTGTCCCCTGGTTCTACCCACCCCAGCCAGGGGAAACATCCTTCCTGCATCTACCCTGTCGAGCCCTGTCAGTATTTTGTATGTTTGAATGAGTTCACCTTTCTTTCTCCTAAACTGTAGAGAATACAGGCCCAGTCTATTTAATCTTTCCCCATAGGACAATCTCTCCAGCCCAGGAATTAGTTTGGTGATCCTTTCTTTCACTCCCTCTATGGCAAGTATATCTTTCCATCGGTAAGGAGACCAAAACTGCACACGATACTCCAGGTACAATCTCGCCAAGGCTCTATATTCATCACACTCCTGATTGGGGTCTGACTGGAGCTCTGTACAACTGAAATATAACTTCCTCCCCTTTGTATTCCAGCCTCAAGACAAAGGCCAACATCCCATTAGCCTTTTTGATGCTTTTTGTTCCTGTCCATGACCAGGGATTCCCCTGGGGTTTTTTTGATCCAAATGAGGTGACGCCCTCTCCTATATCAGGCCAAAATGAGAAGAGCAATTTTCGATGCTGGATTTCTTAATCCCTGTGGTCGGTGAGTAAAGCCTCAGAGAATCAGCACGAATGCGTCACCATAAATTGTTTTTGAAGGTGACAGATGTTGTTGAAATGTATTCGTTTTGCAGAGCTGCTGGAGCTCTTTGCACAATCAAACACTTCCTGTTGCTGAAACACACTCGAAATGAATAATGGATATTGACAGCAAGAAGTGTTGTACTGGCACGCTAGCATCTCTACAAGGTTTAGCACCTTCTGTTTTAAACTGGATCCAGTCTCAATAACTTCTGAAGGGAGAGTGTTCCACATTACCACTCTGTTTTGTGTGAAGCAGTGCTTTCTAACATTACCCCTGAACAGCCTCTCTCTTAATTTCACTTGCCAACCAAGCAGCACTCTCTTCTCATACAGTATAAAGTTCTTGTTTTCCCTTACATTGGTATTCTTGTGCATTGTCCTGATGAGTGCAAAACGAAAAGCTTCAATATGTCTCTACTTTCAGTAACCCCTTAATCTTCTATATTCAAAGGAATACAAGCCTAGTCTATGCAGCTTGTCCTCATAATTTAACACTTTTAATCCCAGTATCATTCTGGTGAATCTGTTCAGCACCCCTCCAAGGCCAATATATCCTTCCTGAGGTGTGCGGCCCAGAATTGAACAGAGTTACTCCTGATGGGGTCTAACCAAGCAGGAACATCAGTTCCACCCCTTTGTATTCAGATCCTTTGAGATAAAGGCAAAAAATCCATTAGACATTTTAGTTTTTTTTCTAATTGTCCAATAGGTTTTAGTGACTTCTGTACAGAGACCCAGATATAAGGCTGAAGCATTTGCAACAATCTTCAGCCAAAAGTGCCGAGTTGATGATCCATCGCGGTCTCCTCCTGAAGTCCCCAGCATCACAGATGCCAGACATCAGCCAATCCGATTCACTCCGCGTGATATAACGAAACGACTAAAGGCACTGGACACTGCAAAGGCTATGGGCCCTGACAACATTCCATCAATAGTACAGAAGACCTGTGCTCCAGAACTTGCCACACCCCTAGCCAGGCTGTTCCAATACAGCTACAACACTGGCAACTCCCCGGCAATGTGGATATTAGCCCAGGTATGTCCTGTACACAAAAAGCAGGAAAAGTCCAACCCGGCCAATTATCGCCCCATCAGTCTACTCTCAATCATCAGTAAAGTGATGGAAGGTGTCATCAACAGTGCTATCAAGCGGCACTTACCTAGTAATAACCTGCTCAGTGATGCTCAGTTTCGGTTCCGCCAGGGCTACTCAGCTCCTGACGTCATTACAGCCTTGGTTCAAACATGGACAAAAGAGCTGAACTCAAGAGGTGAGGTGAGAGTGACTGCCCTTGATATCAAGGCAGCATTTGACCGAGTATGGCATCAAGGAACCCTAGCAAAACTGAAGTCAATGGGAATCAGGGGGAAAACTCTCCGCTGGTTGGAGTCATAACTAGTGCAAAGGATGATGGTTGTGGTTGTTGGAGGTCAATCATCTGAGCTCCAGGACATCACTGCAGGAGTTCCTCAGGGTTATGTCCTAGGCCCAACCATCTTCAGCTGCTTCATAAATGACCTTCCATCAATCATAAGGTCAGAAGTGGGGATGTTCGCTGATGATTGCACAATGTTCAGCACCATTCACTACTCATCAGATACTGAAGCAGTCCATGTAGAAATGCAGCAAGACCTGGACAATATCTAGGCTTGGGCTGATAAGTGGCAAGTAACATTCCCGCCACACAAGTGCCAAGCAATGACCATCTCCAACAAGAGAGAATCTAACCATCTCCCCTTGACATTCAATGGCAATACAATCACTGAATCCCCCACTAGCAACATCCATGGGGTTACCATTGACCAGAAACTGAACTGGAGTAGCCATATAAATACTGCGGTTACAAGAGCAGGTCAGAGGCCAGGAATCCTGCAGCAAGTAACTCACCTCCTGATTCCCCAAAGCCTGTCCACCATCTACAAGGCACAAGTCAGGAGTGTGATGGAATACTCTCCACTTGCCTGGATGGGTGCAGCTCCAACAAAACTCAAGAAGCTCAACATCATCCAGGACAAAGCAGCCCACTTGATTGGCACCCCATCTGCAAACATTCACTCCCTCCACCACCGACACACAGTGGCAGCAGTGTGTACTATCTACAAGGCTCCTTCAAAAGTACCTTCCAAACCCGCGATCTCTACCACCTAGAAGGACAAGGGCAGCAGATGCATGGGAACATCACCACCTGCAAGTTCCCCTCCAAGCCACACACCATCCTGACTTGGATCATATCGCTGTTCCTTCACTGTCACTGGTAGGAGTGAGCACCGCACAGTCATTGTGGAGACGAAGTCACACCTTCACATTGAGGATACCCTCCTTTATGTTGTGTTGCACTTCTTTGGCCTCCTTGTCTTGAGAGACAATGGCTAAGCGCCTGGAGGTGGTCAGTGGTTTGTGAAGCAGCGCCTGGAGTGGCTATAAAGGCCAATTCTAGAGTGACAGACTCTTCCACAGGTGCTGCAGGTAAAATTGGTTGTCGGGGCTGTTACACAGTTGGCTCTCCCTTTGCGCTTCTGTCTTTTTTCCTGCCAACTGCTAAGTCTCTTCGACTCGCCACACTTTAGCCCCGCCTTTATGGCTGCCCGCCAGCTCTGACGATCGCTGGCAACTGACTCCCATGACTTGTGATCAATGCCACAGGACTTCATGTCACATTTGCAGACGTCTTTAAAGTGGAGACATGGACGGCCGGTGGGTCTGATACCAGGGACGAGCTCGCTGTACAATGTGTCCTTGGGTATCCTGCCATCTTCCATGCGACTCACATGGCCAAGCCATCTCAAGCGCCGCTGGCTCAGTAGGGTGTATATGCTGGGGATGTTGGCCGCCTCGAGGACTTCTGTGTTGGAGATACGGTCCTACCACCTGATGCCAAGGATTCTCCGGAGGCAGCGGAGATGGAATGAATTGAGACGTCGCTCTTGGCTGACAAACGTTGTCCAGGCCTCGCTGCCGTAGAGCAAGGTACTGAGGACACAGGCTTGATACACTTGGACTTTTGTGTTCCGTGTCACTGCGCCATTTTCCCACATTCTCTTGGCCAGTCTGGACATAGCAGTGGAAGCCTTTCCCATGCACTTGTTGATTTCTGCATCGAGAGACAGGTGATAGTTGAGCCTAGGTAGGTGAACTCTTGAACCACTTCCAGAGCGTGGTTGCCGATATTGATGGATGGAGCATTTCTGACGTCTTGTCCCATGATGTTCGTTTTCTTGAGGCTGATGGCTAGGCCAAATTCGTTGCAGGCAGCTGCAATCCTGTCGATGAGACTCTGCAGGCACTCTTCAGTGTGAGATGTTAAAGCAGCATCGTCAGCAAAGAGGAGTTCCCTGATGAGGACTTTCCGTACTTTGGTCTTCGCTCTTATTCGGGCAAGGTTGACCAACCTGCTACCTGATCTTGTGTGGAGGAAAATTCCTTCTTCTGAAGAGTTGAATGCATGTGAGAGCAGCAGTGAGAAGAAAATCCCAAACAGTGTGGGTGCGAGAACACAGCCCTGTTTCACACCACTCAGGATAGGAAAGGGGTCTGATGAAGCACCGCTTTGCTGAATTGTGCCTTTCATATTGTCATGGAATGGAGGGAGAGGGAGGGAGGACTGGGAGGGATTTTCTCTATGTACAACTCGACCGGGAAAGGAAAATGTATATTGTTACAAGCTAGAGATTAACAGAATGACATTTCAAGTTGACGTGAAGTACGTGAGAATTGAAGTGCAGGCATCTGTATAGCTGGATTATCAGTGTTTGACCACAATCCGACTGGACTCGATCCGGGTGCCACAGGTAAGGCCGACATTTACTGTCGATCCCTAGTTGTGTGGAACGACCACCGTGCTAAATGGGATAGATTTTGAACAGATCGAGCAATGCAAAACTGGACATCCATGAGGCGCTGTGGGTCATCAGCAGCAGCAGAATTGTACTCAACCACAATCTGTAACCTGGCATATCCCCCACTCTACCATTACCATCAAGCCTGGCGATCAACCCTGGTTAAATGAAGAGTGCAGGAGGGCATGTCAGGAGCAGCACCAGGCATACCTCAAAATGAGGTGTTAACCTGGTGAAGCTACAACACAGGACTATCTGCATGAAAAAACTGCGTAAGCAGCATGCGATAGACAGAGGCCAGCGATCCCATAACCAACGGATCAGATCGAAGCTCTGCAGTCCTGCCATATCCAGTAGTGAATGGTGGTGGACAATTAAACAACTAACTGGACGAGGTGGCTTCACAAATATCCCCATCCTCAATGATGGGGGAGCCCAGCACATCAGTGCGAAAGATAAGGCTGAAGCATTTGCAACAATCTTCAGCCAGAGGTGCCGAGTTGATGATCCATCTCGGCGTTATCCTGAGGTCCCCAGCATCACAGATGCCAGACTTCAGCCAATTCATTCACTCCGCGTGATATAAAGAAACGAATGAAGGCACTTGGATACTGCAAAGGCTATGGGCCCTGACAATATTCCGGCAATAGTACTGAAGACCTGTGCTCCAGAACTTGCTGCACCCCTAGCCAAGCTGTTCCAGTACAGCTACAACATTGGCATCGACCCTGCAATGTGAATTTTTTTTTTGCCCAGGTATGTCCTGTACACAAAAAGCAGGATAAGTCCAACCCGGCCAATTACCACACCATCAGCCTACTCTCAATCATCAGTAAAGTGATGGAAGGTGTCGTCGACAGTGCTATCAAGCGGCACTTACCTAGTAATAACCTGCTCAGTGACGCTCAGTTTCGGTTCCGCCGGGGCTACTCAACTCTTGACCTCATTACAGCCTTGGTTCAAACATGGACAAAAGAGCTGAACTCAAGAGGTGAGGTGAGAGTGACTGCCCTCGACATCAAGGCAGCATTTGACCGAGTGTGGCATCAAGGAGCCCTAGCAAAACTGAGGTCAATGGGAATCAGGGGGAAACCCTCCGCTGGTTGGAGTCATACCGAGCGCAAAGGAAGATGGTTGTGGTTGTCGGAGGTCAATCATCTCAGCTCCAGAACATCACTGCAGGAGCTCCACAGGGTAGTGTCCTAGACCCAACCATCTTCAGCTGCTTCATAAATGACCTTCCTTCAATAAGAAGGTCAGAAGTGGGGATGTTCGCTGATGATTGCGCAATGTTCAGCACCATTCGTGACTCCTCAGATACTGAAGCAGTCCGTGTAGAAATGCAACAAGACTTGGACAATATCCAGGCTTGGGCTGATAAGTGGCAAGTAACATTTGCGCCACACAAGTGCCAGGCAATGACCATCTCCAACAAAAGAGAATCTAACCATCTCCCCTTGACACTCAATGGCATTACGAACACTGAATCCCCCACTATCAACATCCTAGGGGCTAGCATTGACCAGAAACTGAACTAGTGTAGCCATATAAATAACGTGGCTACAAGAGCAGGTCAGAGGCTAGGAATCCTGCGGCGAGTAACTCATGTCCTGACTCCCCAAAGCCTGTTTACCATCTACAAGGCACAAGTCAGGAGTGTGATGGAATACTCTCCACTTGCCTGGATAGGTGCAGCTCCAATAACACTCAAGAAACTCAACACCATCCACGACAATGCAGCCCGCTTGATTGGCACCCCATTCACCCCATTCACAACATTCACTCCCTCCACCACCGAGGCACAGTGGCAGCAGTGTGTACCATCTACAAGATGCACTGCAGCAACACACCAAGGCTCCTCAGACAGCACCTTCCAAACCCGCGACCTCTACCAACTAGAAGGACAAGGGCAGTAAATGCATGGAAACACCACCACCTGCAAGTTCCCTTCCAAGTCACAAATCATCCTGACTTGGAACTATATCGCAATTGCTTCTCTGTCGCTCGGTCAAATTTCTGGAACTCCCTTCCTAACAGCACTGTGGGTGTTCCTACACCCCAAGGAGTGCAGCAGTTTAAGAAGGCAGCTCACTACCACCATCTCAAGGGCAATTATGGATGGGCAATAAATGCTGGCCTAGCCAGTGATGCCCACATCCCATGAACGAATAAAAAAACCCTAAATCTCTCTGCCCCTCTGCAATTGCTATCTCTCATTGTTTAGAGAACGCTATAATCTCTCTCTCCTAGGTCCAAAGTGCATGACCTTACTCTCGTCCATATTCATCTCCATCTTCCACTGTTTTGTCCACATGCTTAGACTAACAATATCATGTGTGTATCCACATGCATGTGAGTGCAGGTCTGGGTCCATGTGCATGCATGTGTGTGTGTCCCTGCATGTGTCTGACTGTGTGTGCATGAGACTGTGAGTGATAGTGAATTTGTTAGTGTGAATCTGTCAGTGTTTGTTTTAATTCTTTCATGGATGTGGGCGTCACTGGTCGGCCAGCAATTATTGCCCATCCCTAATTTCCCTTAAACTGAGAGGTTTGCTAGGCCATTTCAGAGGGCATGTAAGAGTTAACCACATTGCTGTGGGTCTGGAGTCACATGTAGGCCAGACCAGGTAAGGACAACAGATTTCCTTCCCTAAAGGACATTAGTGAACCAGATGGGTTTTTACCACAATCGATGATAGTTTTTATGGCACCATTACAGAGACTGGCTTTCAATTCCAGATTTTTATTAATTAATTGAATTTAAATTCCACCAGCTGCCATGGTCGGATTTGAGCCCATGTCCCCAGGACGGCCTCTGGATCACTAGGTCAGTGACATTACCACTGTGCCACCATTTCCCCCAAGTGTGAGTAAGTGAGTGTGAGTGAGTGAGTGTGGAAGGAAGAGAGGAACTTGGTGAAATTACAATCACCAGGGAAGCAGGACTGAACAAACTGATGGAGCTGCGGGTGCACCAGTTCCCACGTCCTGATGGGCTTCATGGATGAATCTTGGGGTGTTAAAAGAGGTGGCTCATGAGGTATCGATACTAAAATAAAAGCAAAATACTGCAGATGCTGGAAATCTGAAACACAAACAAGAAATGATGGAAATAGTCAGCAAGTCTGGCAGCATCTGTGGAGCGAGAAGCAGAGTTAATGTTTCAGGTCAGTGACCTTTCATCGGAACTGGCAAATATTAGAAATGTAAAAGGTTTTAAGCAAGTAAAGCGGGGGTGGGGCAAGAGATAACAAAAGAGAAGGTGTTGATAGGACAAGGTCACAGAGAATAACCGACCAGAAGGTCATGGAGCAAAGGCAAACGGTATGTTAATGGTGTGCTGAAAGACAAAGTGTTAGTGCAGAGAGTGTATTAATGGACAGAACACCAAGCAGCCTCGCCCCAAACACAGACATGAAAAAAACAGTAGGTAGGCACAGTAGAAACAAACTAAAAAAATGTAAATAAGTTAAACATATAAAAAAGAAAAAAGAAAAAATAACTAAAAATAAAAGTAAAATGAGGGGCCTGTCATGCTCTGAAATTATTGAACTCAATGTTCAGTACGGCAGGCTGTAGTGTGCCTAATCGGTAAATGAGATGTTGTTCCTCGAACTTGCGTTGATGTTCACTGGAACACTGCAGCAAGCGCAGGACAGAGATCTGAACATGAGAGCGGGGGGAGTGTTGAAATGGTCAGCAACCGGAAGCTTGCGGTCATGCTTTCGGACGGAGCGGAGGTGTTCCACAAAGCGGTCACCTAGTCTGCGCTGGTCTCACCAATGTAGAGGAGACCACATTGTGAGTAACAAATACAGTATACTAAATTGAAAGAAGTACAAGTAAATCGCTGCTTCACCTGAAAGGAGTGTTTGGGGCCTTGGATAGTGAGAGAGGAGATAAATGGGCAGGTATTACACCTCCTGCAATTGCAAGGGAAGGTGCCTTGGGAAGGGGACAAGGTAGTGGGGGTAATGGAGGAGTGGACCAGGGTGTCGTGGAGGGAACGATCCCTTCAGGATGCTGACAGGGAAGGAAGGGGAAGATGTGCTTGACATCACGCTGGAGGTGGCGGAATGGCGGAGATAGTAGATAGGTTGGTTTTAATTTTTCAAAATTCGCTAGATTCTGGAAAGGTTCCATCAGACTGGAAAGTAGCAAATATAACCCCTCTATTCCAGAAAGGGGGGGGGGGGTGAGAAAACAGGTAACTATAGGCCAGTTAGCTTGACATCTGTCATGGGGAAGTGTTTGAATCGATCATTAAGGATGCTATAGCAGGGCACTTAGAAAAACGCAAGGTAATCGGGAAAAGTCAGCATGGTTTTGTGAAAGGGAAATCATGTTTAACCAATTTATTGGAGTTCTTTGAAGGAGTGACATGTGCCGTGAATAAACGGGAGCCCATTGATGTAGAACCATTGAAACCATCTTCATCTTCTCCCTCATCTTTGGCCTCCTTGTCTCGAGAGACAATGGGTAAGCGCCTGGAGGTGGTCAGTGGTTTGTGAAGCAGCACCTGGAGTGGCTATAAAGCCCAATTCTAGAGTGACAGACTCTTCCACAGGTGCTGCAGATAAAATTGTTTGTCGGGGCTGTTACACAGTTGGCTCTCCCCTTGCGCTTCTGTCTTTTTTCCTGCCAACTGCTAAGTCTCTTCGACTCGCCACACTTTAGCCCCGCCTTTATGGCTGCCCGCCAGCTCTGGCGATCGCTGGCAACTGACTCCCACGACTTGTGATCAATGTCACAGGACTTCATGTCGCGTTTGCAGATGTCTTAAAGCGGAGACATGGACGGCCGGTGGGTCTGATACCAGTGACGAGCTCGCTGTACAATGTGTCCTTGGGGATCCTGCCATCTTCCATGCGGCTCACATGGCCAAGCCATCTCAGGCGCCGCTGGCTGAGTAGGGTGTATATGTTGGGGATGTTGGCCGCCTCGAGGACTTCTGTGTTGGAGATACGGTCCTGCCACCTGATGCCAAGAATTCTCCGGAGGCAGCAAAGATGGAATGAATTGAGACGTCGCTCTTGGCTGACGTACGTTGTCCAGGCCTCGCTGCTGTAGAGCAAGGTACTGAGGACACAGGCTTGATACACTTGGACTTTTGTGTTCCGTGTCAGTACGCCATTTTCCCACACTCTCTTGGCCAGTCTGGACATAGCAGAGGAAGCCTTTCCCATGCGCTTGTTGAATTCTGCATCGCAAGACAGGTTACTGGTGATAGTTGAGCCTAGGTAGGTGAACTCTTGAACCACTTCCAGAGTGTGGTCGCCGATATTTATGGATGGAGCATTTCTGACGTCCTGTCCCATGATGTTCGTTTTCTTGAGGCTGATGGCTGGGCCAAATTCATTGCAGGCAGCCGCAAACCTGTCGATGAGTCTCTGCAGACACTCTTCAGTGTGAGATGTTAAAGCAGCATCGTCAGCAAAGAGGAGTTCCCTGATGAGGACTTTCCATACTTTGGACTTCGCTCTTAGACGGGCAAGGTTGAACAACCTGCCCCCTGATCTTGTGTGGAGGAAAATTCCTTCTTCTGAGGACTTGAACGCATGTGAGAGCGGCAGGGAGAAGAAGATCCCAAACAGTGTAGGTGCGAGAACACAGCCCTGTTTCACGCCACTCAGGATAGGAAAGGGGTCTGATGAGGTGCCGCTGTGCTGAATTGTGCCTTTCATATTGTCATGGAATGAGGTGATGATACTTAGTAGCTTTAGTGGACATCCGATCTTTTCTAGTAGTCTGAAGAGACCACGTCTGCTGACCAGGTCAAAGGCTTTGGTGAGATCAATGAAAGCAACGTAGAGGGGCATATGTTGTTCATGGCATTTCACCTGTAGCTGGCGAAGGGAGAACAGCATGTCAATGGTGGATCTCTCTGCTCGAAAGCCACACTGTGCCTCAGGGTAGACACGCTCAGCCAGCTTCTGGAGCCTGTTTAAAACGACTCGAGCGAAGACTTTCCCCACTGTGCTGAGCAGGGAGATTCCACGGTAGTTGTTGCAGTCAACGCGGTCACCCTTGTTCTTATAGAGGGTGATGATATTGGCATCGCGCATGTCCTGTGGTACTGCTCCCTCGTCCCAGCACAGGCAAAGCAATTCCTACAGTGCTGAAAGTATAGCAGGCTTGGCAGTCTTGATGATTTCAGGGGTAATGCCGTCCTTCCCAGGGGCTTTTCCGCTGGCTAGAGAATCAATGGCATCACTGAGTTCCGATTTTGTTGGCTGTACGTCCAGCTCATCCATGACTGGCAGAGACTGGGCTGCATTGAGGGCGGTCTCAGTGACAACATTCTCCCTGGAGTACAGTTCTCGGTAGTGTTCCACCCAGCGGTCCATTTGCTTGTGTTGGTCAGTGATCGTGTCCCCTGATTTAGATTTGAGGGGGGCAATCTTCTTGATGGTTGGCCCAAAAGCCCTCTTAATGCCATCATACATTCCTCTGATGTTTCTGGTGTCTGAGGCCAGCTGAATATGACTGCATAGGTGTTGCCAGTCGTCATTTGTACAGCACCTGGCTGTTCTTTGTGCAGTGCTTCTGAGCTCGTTGTTAATGATGGCGGTCTTCCGAGAATCGTTGATTTGTGTAAGGTCTTCCGACAGGCCAGGATACATAGTTCTGACGTTCCAGCTTGCAAAACGAAAAGCTGGTACCTTCTTTCCTTTTTTGGTCATGCTGTTTGTTGAGGTGTTGCAGTCCACTTGTCGGGCAATGACCCTGAGCTCCAAGCACCCATTGAAGCAGGTGGACTGTGGCGGGATAGAACCTTACTGACCGGGGGCTGCCCGGTTTGAGGCGGGCAGTAGCTGTCCAGTGAGATGCGATGACCTCTCCCACCGACAAAGGCAACCCGTGGCACCCAATCACTACGCCAGTTGAGTTGGACTTATAACCCGTAACTGCTGCCTTCCGTGTTGATTTGGTCGCTGTGAGGCGACTATGGAGTGACCTCTCCATGGCGGATGCATGGAGGTTGTGAGTTGCCCAAGCGTCAAAACCCCCCTCTCGGCCTTCCTGGTGGGGTCAAAGGAGTGCAGAGCACGACGTTTGGCACCAGTATGGCTGCAGGAACTGCTGGAAACATGCCAAAGGTGACACATGACCACCTTCGGGGTTCCTGTTAGGGTTTACCCCTTAGCCTTGGTCTCTCCCAAGACACCCACAAGGCAGTGTGGTTGTTAGGGCCCCTACACAGTGGCCATAGAAACCATACAGCCATAGAAAAGTCACGGCACAGAAGGAGGGCATTCAGCCCATCGTGTCTGTGCCAGCTGAAAAAATTAGCTGCCCAATCTCATCCCACCTTACAGCACCTGGTCCGTAGCCTTGCAGGTTACAGCACCTCAGGTGCAGGTCCAGGTACCTTTTAAATGAGTTGAGGGTTTCTGCCTCCACCGCCGATCCGCACAGTGAATTCCAGACACCCACCACCCTCTGGTGAAAAAGTTATTCCTCATCTCCCCTCCAATCCTTCTACCAATCACCTTAAATCTGTACTATACTTGGATTTCGCGACGGCATTTGACAAGGTGTGCAAAGTAGGAGCTCATGGTGTAGGGGGTAACATATTAGCATGGATAGATGATTGGCTGGCTGGCTGGCGGAAAATAGAGAGTGTGCATAAATGGGTCCTTTTCTGATTGACAGGATGTGACGAGTGGAGTCCCGCAGGGCTCTGTGCTGGGGCCTCAACTTTTTACAATTTATATCAATGATAGAATAGATAGGCTTGATGGCCGGCATGGACAGGGTGGGCCGAAGGGCCTGTTTCTGTGCTGGATAACTCAATGACTTATATGAGGAGAGTGATGGCATGGTAGCTAAATTTGCAGATGACACAAAGATAGGTAGCAAAGTATGTTGTGATGAGGACATAAGGAGGCTGCAGACAGATATAGATAGGTTGAGTGAGTGGGCAAAAATCTGGCAGATGGAGTATAATGTGGGAAAATGTGAAGTTGTTCACTTTGGCAGCAAGAATAAAAAAGCAGAGTATTATTTAAACAGAGAACAACTGCAGAACTCCGAGGTGCAGAGGGATCTAGATGTTCTAGTGCATGAGTCACAAAAAGGTAGTATGCGGGTACAGCAGGTAATACAGAAGGCTAATGGAATGCTATCCTTTATTATGAGAGGAGTTGAAAAAAGTAAGGAAGTTATGCTTCAGTTATACAGGGCATTGGTGAGACCACATCTCGAATACTGTGTGCCGTTTTGGTCTCCTTATTTAAGGAAGGATGTAAATGTGTTGGAGGCGGTTCAGAGGAGGTTTACTAGATTGATAAAAGCAAAATACAGCAGATGCTGGAAATCTGAAATAAAAACAAAGTGCTGGAAATACTTAGCAGGTCCGGCAGCATCTGTGAGTGAGTGTGTGTCAGTGTGTGTGTGTCAGTGTGAGTGTGTGTCAGTGTGACTGTATCAGTGTGACTGTGCGTGTCAGTGTGTCAGGGTGAGTGTGTGTGAGTGTGTGTCAGTGTGAGTATGACAGTGTGAGTGAATGTGTCAGTGTGAGTGTGTGTCAGGGTGAGTGTGTGTGAGTGTGTGTCAGTGTGAGTATGACAGTGTGAGTGAATGTGTCAGTGTGAGTGTGTGTCAGGGTGAGTGTGTCAGTGTGGGTGTCTGTCAGTGTGAGTGTGTCACTGTGAGTATGTCAGTGTGAGTGAATGTGTCAGTGTGAGTGTGTGTCAGGGTGAGTGTGTCACTGTGAGTATGTCAGTGTGAGTGAATGTGTCAGTGTGGGTGTCTGTCAGTGTGAGTGTGTCACTGTGAGTATGTCAGTGTGAGTGAATGTGTCAGTGTGGGTGTCTGTCAGTGTGAGTGTGTCACTGTGAGTATGTCAGTGTGAGTGTGTGTCAGGGTGAGTGTGTCAGTGTGGGTGTCTGTCAGTGTGAGTGTGTCAGTGTGAGTATGTCAGTGTGAGTGAAGGTGTCAGTGTGAGTGTGTGTCAGGGTGAGTGTGTCAGTGATTAACAATGCCACACCCCCCCCCTCTTTTACCCTCTTCTCTGTTCTTAGTGAAACATCTTAGTGTCACTGTGAGTATGTCAGTGTGAGTGAATGTGTCAGTGTGAGTGTGTGTCAGGGTGAGTGTGTCAGTGTGGGTGTCTGTCAGTGTGAGTGTGTCACTGTGAGTATGTCAGTGTGAGTGAATGTGTCAGTGTGAGTGTGTGTCAGGGTGAGTGTGTCAGTGTGGGTGTCTGTCAGTGTGAGTGTGTCACTGTGAGTATGTCAGTGTGAGTGAATGTGTCAGTGTGAGTGTGTGTCAGGGTGAGTGTGTCAGTGTGGGTGTCTGTCAGTGTGAGTGTGTCACTGTGAGTATGTCAGTGTGAGTGAATGTGTCAGTGTGAGTGTGTGTCAGGGTGAGTGTGTCAGTGTGGGTGTCTGTCAGTGTGTGTGTCACTGTGAGTATCTCAGTGTGAGTGAATGTGTCAGTGTGAGTATGTCAGTGTGAGTGAATGTGTCAGTGTGAGTGTGTGTCAGGGTGAGTGTGTCAGTGTGGGTGTCTGTCAGTGTGAGTGTGTTACTGTGAGTATGTCAGTGTGAGTGAATGTGTCAGTGTGAGTATGTCAGTGTGAGTGAATGTGTCAGTGTGAGTGTGTGTCAGTGTGAATGTGTCAGTGTGGGTATCTGTCAGTGTGAGCGTGTAAGTGTGAGTATGTCAGTGTGAGTGAATGTGTCTGTGTGAGTGTATGTCAGGGTGAGTGTGTCAGTGTGGGTGTCTGTCAGTGTGTGTGTGTCACTGTGAGTATGTCAGTGTGAGTGAATGTGTCAGTGTGAGTATGTCAGTGTGAGTGAATGTGTCAGTGTGAGTGTGTGTCAGTGTGAGTATGTCAGTGTGAGTGAATGTTTCAGTGTGGGTGTCTGTCAGTGTGAGTGTGTCAGTGTGAGTATGTCAGTGTGAGTGAATGTGTCAGTGTGAGTATGTCAGTGTGAGTGAATGTGTCAGTGTGAGTGTATGTCAGGGTGAGTGTGTCAGTGTGGGTGTCTGTCAGTGTGAGTGTGTCACTGTGAGTATGTCAGTGTGAGTGAATGTGTCAGTGTGAGTGTGTGTCAGGGTGAGTGTGTCAGTGTGGGTGTCTGTCAGTGTGAGTATGTCAGTGTGAGTGAATGTGTCAGTGTGAGTGTGTGTCAGTGTGAGTATGTCAGTGTGAGTGAATGTTCAGTGTGGGTGTCTGTCAGTGTGAGTGTGTCAGTGTGAGTGTGTGTCAGGGTAAGTGTGTCAGTGTGAGTGTGTGTCAGTGTGTGTGTCAGTGTGAGTGTGTCAGTGTGAGTGAATGTTTCAGTGTGGGTGTCTGTCAGTGTGAGTGTGTGTCAGGGTGAGTGTGTATCAGGGTGAGTGTGTCAGTGTATGTGAGTGTGTCAGTGTGAGTGTGTGTCAGTGTGACTGTATGTCAGTGTGAGTGTGTCAGTATGAGTGTGTGTCAGGGTAAGTGTGTCAGTGTGAGTGTGTGTCAGTGTGTGTGTGTCAGTGTGAGTATGTCAGTGTGAGTGTGTCAGTGTGAGTGTGTGTCAGGGTAAGTGTGTCAGGGTAAGTGTGTCAGTGTGAGTGTGTGTCAGTGTGTGTGTGTCAGTGTGAGTATGTCAGTGTGAGTGTGTCAGTGTGAGTGTGTGTCAGGGTAAGTGTGTCAGTGTGGGTGTCTGTCAGTGTGGGTGTGTCACTGTGAGTATGTCAGTGTGAGTGAATGTGTCAGTGTGAGTGTGTGTCAGGGTGAGTGTGTCAGTGTGGGTGTCTGTCAGGGTGAGTGTGTCAGTGTGGGTATCTCAGTGTGGGTATCTGTCAGTGTGAGTGTGTCAGTGTGAGTATGTCAGTGTGAGTGAATGTGTCAGTGTGAGTGTATGTCAGGGTGAGTGTGTCAGTGTGGGTGTCTGTCAGTGTGTGTGTGTCACTGTGAGTATGTCAGTGTGAGTGAATGTGTCAGTGTGAGTGAATATGTCAGTGTGAGTGTATGTCAGGGTGAGTGTGTCAGTGTGGGTGTCTGTCAGTGTGAGTGTGTCACTGTGAGTATGTCAGTGTGAGTGAATGTGTCAGTGTGAGTGTGTGTCAGGGTGAGTGTGTCAGTGTGGGTGTCTGTCAGTGTGAGTATGTCAGTGTGAGTGAATGTGTCAGCGTGAGTGTGTGTCAGTGTGAGTATGTCAGTGTGAGTGAATGTTTCAGTGTGGGTGTCTGTCAGTGTGAGTGTGTCAGTGTGAGTGTGTGTCAGGGTAAGTGTGTCAGTGTGAGTGTGTGTCAGTGTGTGTGTCAGTATGAGTGTGTCAGTGTGAGTGAATGTTTCAGTGTAGGTGTCTGTCAGTGTGAGTGTGTGTCAGGGTGAGTGTGTATCAGGGTGAGTGTGTCAGTGTACGTGAGTGTGTCAGTGTGAGTGTGTGTCAGTGTGACTGTATGTCAGTGTGAGTGTGTCAGTATGAGTGTGTGTCAGGGTAAGTGTGTCAGTGTGAGTGTGTGTCAGTGTGAGTGTGTCAGTGTGAGTGTGTCAGTGTGAGTGTGTCAGTGTGAGTGTGTGTCAGTGTGAGTGTGTGTCAGTGTGAGTGTGTCAGTGTGAGTGTGTGTCAGGGTAAGTGTGTCAGTGTGAGTGTGTGTCAGTGTGACTGTATGTCAGTGTGAGTGTGTCAGTGTGAGTGTGTGTCAGTGTGAGTGTGTGTCAGTGTGAGTGAATGTGTCAGTGTGAGTGAATGTGTCAGGGTAAGTGTGTCAGTGTGAGTGTGTGTCAGTGTGAGTGTGTCAGTGTGACTGTATGTCAGTGTGAGTGTGTCAGTGTGAGTGTGTGTCAGGGTAAGTGTGTCAGTGTGAGTGTGTGTCAGTGTGAGTGTGTGTCAGTGTGACTGTATGTCAGTGTGAGTGTGTCAGTGTGAGTGTGTGTCAGGGTATGTGTGTCAGTGTGAGTGTGTGTCAGTGTGAGTATGTCAGTGTGAGTGAATGTTTCAGTGTGGGAGTCTGTCAGTGTGACTGTATGTCAGGGTGAGTGTGTCAGGGTGATTGAGTGAGTGTGTGTCGGGGTTAACAGTTTGTCAAATGATGTCGTAAATGTTGAAGTCCCCTGACGGAGTTGGGATGTGCAGTGTGGAATGTGCGCAGTGTTTTACTGCCCCACCTCCAGATTCCCTTCACCTTCAGCATTCCCAACCCTCTCCACTAACTGCCGCTTGAGTTTTTTCCCATATAAGGTATGGAATGCCGAGTGTACCTGGAGCTTACACTGGGCCAGCCTCCTCGCCTCAGGGCACTCTGCGTACAGGAAAACCTTCTCACCTCACTGACACATTTCTATAAAAAATATCAGGGAATAAAAATCTAGTCTCAGAAATAGTGACCATGAAACAAGTGGATTGTCATAAAAACACAATTGGTTCCTTTAGGAAAGGAAAGCTGCTGTTCTAACCTGGTCTGGGTCTGTATGTGACTCCAGTCCCACACCAACGTGGTTGACTGTTAACTGCCCTCTGAAATGGCCCAACAAGCCACTCAGTTGTATCGAAATTAAGGCAATCAGGGATGGGCAATAAATGTTGGTCTTGCCAGCAATGCTCACATCCCAGGAGTGAATAAAAACACAAGGTCCATTGAATAATAACTTCCTTAATTGGAGCTGCAATGAGCAGTTGATGCTCCAGCAGATGAATGTCTTTCCTACATAGATTACAGATAACTTATCGCACAGAAACAGGCCATTCGGTCCAACTGCTCCATGCCGGTGATTATGCTCCACACGAGCCTCCTCCCACCACCTCTTCATCTCACCCTTTCAGCATTTCAAGTGCCGTAATCTGCAGGGCCAAGGTCCAAATGCTGGAAAGTGGGATTAGAATGGATGGAATGTTCTTTGGCTGGCACAGACACGATGGGCCGAGTGGCTTTTTTCTGTGTCATAAACTTTCTATGATTCTATATCCAACCATGAGAATGATTCCGCAGAAATTCAGGAATCCAGTAGCCCAGTGTCGGGGTATCTTACTCTGAGGCCAGGCAGCTACAGGATATACGGAAATCACAAAGGATTCCCACCTCAACCTGTAAATCAGGTAACCAAGTGTCAGCTGTTACTCAGTGGGTAGCACTCTCATCTGTCATGTCCCACACCAGATACTCAAACACAAAATCCAGGCTGACGCTCCAGTGCAATACTGAGGGAGAGCTGCACTGTCAAAGGGTCAGAACTGAGGGAGAGCTGCACTGTCAGAGGATCAGTACTGAGGGAGAGCTGCACTGTCAGAGGATCAGTACTGAGGGAAGGCTGCACTGTCGGAGGGTCAGTACTGAGGGAGAGCTGCACTGTCGCAGTATCAGTACTGAGGGAGTGCTACACTGTCAAAGGGTCAGTACTGAGGGAGAGCTGCACTGTCAGAGGATCAGTACTGAGGGAGAGCTGCATTGTCGGAGGATCAGTACTGTGGGAGTGCTGCACTGTCAGAGGGTCAGTACTGAGGGAGAGCTGCACTGTCGGAGTATCAGTACTGAGGGAGTGCTGCACTGTCAAAGGGTCAGTACTGAGGGAGAGCTGTACTGTCAGAGGGTCAGTACTGAGGGAGTGCTGCACTGTCGGAGGGTCAGTACTGAGGGAGTGCTGCACTGTCAGAGGGTCAGTACTGAGGGAGTGCTGCACTGTCCGTGGGCCAGTACTGAGGGAGTGCTGCACTGTCGGTGGGTCAGTACTAAGGCAGCCCTGCACTGTCAGAGGGTCAGGACTGAGGGAGTGTTGCACTGTCAGAGGGTCAGTACTGAGGGAGAGCTGCACTGTAGGAGGGTCAGTACTGAGGCAGTGCAGCACTGTCCGAGGGTCAGTACTGAGGGAGTGCTGCACTGTCAGAGGGTGAGTACTGAGGGAGTGCTGCACTGTCCGTGGGCCAGTACTGAGGAGTGGTGCACTGTCCGTGGGTCAGTACTGAGGGAGTGCTGCACTGTCGGAGGGTCAGTACTGAGGGAGCCCTGCACTGTCAGAGGGTCAGTACTGAGGGAGTACTGCACTGTCGGAGGGTCAGTCCTGAGGGAGCCCTGCACTGTCAGAGGGTCAGTACTGAGGGAGTGCTGCACTGTCCGTGGGTCAGTACTGAGTGAGTGCTGCATTGTCCGTGGGTCAGTACTGAGGGAGTGCTGCATTGTCCGTGGGTCAGTACTGAGGGAGTGCTGCACTGTCGGAGGGTCAGTACTGGGGGAGCCCTGCACTGACAGAGGGTCAGTACTGAGGGAGTTCTGCACTGTCCGTGGGTCAGTACTGAGGGAGTGCTGCACTGTCGGAGGGACAGTACTGAGGGAGTGCTGCACTGTCCGTGGGTCAGTACTGAGGGAGTGCTGCATTGTCCGTGGGTCAGTACTGAGGGAGTGCTGCACTGTCGGAGGGTCAGTACTGGGGGAGCCCTGCACTGACAGAGGGTCAGTACTGAGGGAGTTCTGCACTGTCCGTGGGTCAGTA
Source organism: Heterodontus francisci (assembly GCF_036365525.1). Lineage (NCBI taxonomy): Eukaryota > Metazoa > Chordata > Chondrichthyes > Heterodontiformes > Heterodontidae > Heterodontus > Heterodontus francisci. The sequence continues at coordinate 8,294,326 of NC_090375.1, read as the reverse complement.
CTGAGGGAGTGCTGCACTGTCGGAGGGACAGTACTGAGGGAGTGCTGCACTGTCCGTGGGTCAGTACTGAGGGAGTGCTGCATTGTCCGTGGGTCAGTACTGAGGAGTGCTGCACTGTTGGAGGGTCAGCACTGAGTGAGGGCTGCACTGTCGGAGGGTCAGTACTGAGACAGTGCTGCACTGTCAGAGGGTTAGTACTGAGGGAGCGCTGCACTATTGTGGGGGGTGGCAGGATTGAGGAAGGCTGCACTGTCGGAGGGTCAGTACTGAGAGAGTGCCGCACTGTCGGAGGGTCAGTACTAAGGGAGTGCTGCACTCTTGGAGCGTCTGCACTGAGAGAGTGCTGTACTGTCAGAGGGTCAGTACCGAAGGAGTGCTGCACTGTCGGAGAGTCAGTACTGAAGGAATGCTGCACTGTCGGGGTGACAGTACTGAGGGAGTGCTGCACTGTTGGAGGGTCTGTACTGAGAGAGTGCTGCACTGTCAGAGGGTTAGTACTGAGGAGTGCCGCACTGTTGGGGTGACAGTACTGAGGGAGCGCTGCACTGTCAGAGGGTCAGTACTGATGGAGTGCTGCACTGTCAGAGGGTGAGTACTGAGGGAGTGCTGCAATGTCCGTGGGTCGGTACTGAGGGAGTGCTGCACTGTCGGAGGGTCAGTACTGAGGGAGTGCTGCACTGTCAGAGGGTCAGTATTGAGGGAGTGCTGCACTGTCCGTGGGTCAGTACTGAGGGAGTGCTGCACTATTGGAGGGACAGTACTAAGGGAGCGTTGCACTGTCAGAGGGTCAGTACTGAGGGAGTGCTGCACTGTCCGTGGGTCAGTACTGAGGGAGTGCTGCACTGTCGGAGGGTCAGTACTGAGGGAGCCCTGCACTGTCAGAGGGTCAGTACTGAGGGAGCGCTGCACTGTCAGAGGGTCAGTACTGAGGGAGCGCTGCACTGACAGATGGTCAGTACTGAGCGAGTGCTGCACTGTGAGAGGGTCAGTACTGAGGGAGAGCTGCACTGTCAGAGGGTCAGTACTGAGGCAGTGCTGCACGGTCCGAGGGTCAGTTCTGAGGGAGAGCTGCACTGTCAGAGGGTCAGTACTGAGGCAGTGCTGCACGGTCCGAGGGTCAGTACTAAGAGAGTGCTGCATTGTCGGAGGGTCAGTACTGAGGGAGTGCAGCACTGTCGGAGAGTCAGTACTGAGGGAGTGCTGCACACTCGGTGGGTCAGTACTGAGGCAGTGCTGCACTGTCCGAGGGTCAGTACTGAGAGGGTGCTTCGCTGTCGAAGGGTCAGTACTGAGGGAGTGCTGCACTGTCAGAGGGTCAGTACTGAGGGGGTGCAGCATTGTTGGAGGGTCAGTACTGAGGGAGTGCTGCACTGTTGGGAGGCAATATTGAGGAATGCTGCATTGTTGGAGGGTCAGTGCTGAGGAGTGCTGCACTGTCGGAAGGTCAGTACTGAGGAGTGCTGCACTGTTGGAGGGTCAGTACTGAGACAGTGCTGCACTGTCGGCGGGTTAGTACTGAGGGTGCGCTGCACTATTGTGGGGGGTGGCAGGATTGAGGAAGGCTGCACTGTCGGACGGTCAGTACTGAGGGAGTGCTGCACTCTTGGAGCGTCTGTACTGAGAGAGTGCTGTACTGTCAGAGGGTCAGTACTGAAGGAGTGCTGCACTGTCGGAGAGTCAGTACTGAAGGAATGCTGCACTGTCGGGCTGACAGTACTGAGGGTGTGCTGCACTGTTGGACGGTCAGTACTGAAGGAGTGCTGCACTGTCGGAGAGTCAGTACTGAAGGAATGCTGCACTGTCGGGGTGACAGTACTGAGGGAGTGCTGCACTGTCAGAGGGTCAGGACTGAGGGAGTGCTGCACTGTCGGGGTGACAGTACTGAGGGAGTGCTGCACTGTCAGAGGGTCAGGACTGAGGGAGTGCTGCACTGTCGGGGTGACAGTACTGAGGGTGTGCTGCACTGTCAGAGGGTCAGTACTGAAGAGTGCTGCACTGTCGGGGTGACAGTATTGAGGGAGTGCTGCACTGTCAGAGGGTCAGTACTGAGGGAGTGCTGCACTGTCAGAGGGTCAGTACTGAGGGAGTGCTGCACTGTTGGAGAGTCAGTACTGAAGGAATGCTGCACTGTCGGGGTGACAGTACTGAGGGAGTGCTGCACTGTCAGAGGGTCAGTACTGAGGGTGTGCTGCACTGTCGGAGAGTCAGTACTGAAGGAATGCTGCACTGTCGGGGTGACAGTACTGAGGGTGTGCTGCACTGTCGGGGTGACAGTACTGAGGGAGTGCTGCACTGTCAGAGGGTCAGTACTGAGGGTGTGCTGCACTGTCGGAGAGTCAGTACTGAAGGAATGCTGCACTGTCGGGGTGACAGTACTGAGAGTGTGCTGCACTATTGTAGGTGTTGCCTTTCAGGTTAGACATTAAACTGAGGTCCCATCTGCCTTCTCAGGTGGATGTAAATGGGCTGAAGGCCACCCTGTAAAAGAGCTGTGAAATTCTCCCTGCTGTGCTGGGCCAATATTTATCTCCCACTGAAACAGATTATTTGGTGATTTTCACAATACTCTTTGTGGATCTTGCTGTGTGAAAATTAGCTGCCCAGTTTCCTCCATTACAAAAGGGTTGCATTTCATTGGCTGTAAAGTGCTTTGGGACATGTGTAGTGAAAAAGCTGGATCTCTTTACCTTGGAGAAGCTTAGACTCTAATAATATGACAGATAATTGATTGAGGAACCAGAGAGGAGATGAGGAGAATTGTTGTGATCTGGAACGCATTGCCTGAAAGGGCAGTGGAAGTAGATTCAACAGTAACTTTCAAAAGGGAATTGGATAAATACTTGTAAAGGAAAAAATTGACAGAGTTGTGGGGAATGAGCAGGGGAGTGGGACTATTCGAGTAACTCTTTCAAATTCTACAACCCTGAATGTTTAAGATACTGAACAACAACAACTTCCATTGATGTAGCACCTTTAATGTACTAAAATGCCCCAAGGTGCATCACAGGGGGATTTTCAGACTAAATCAAGCCATATAAGGAGATATTAGGACAGGTGACCAAAAGCTTGGCCAAAGAGGTAGGTTTTAAGGAGCATCTTAAAGGAGGAGAGAGAGAGGTGGAGAGGATCAGGGAGGGAATTCAAGCGCTTGGGGCCCAGACAGCTGAAGGCACAGCCGCCAATGGTGGAGTGATTAAAATCAGGGACGGGCAAGTGGTGGGAATTGGAGAAGTGCCAAGATCTCGGAGGATGGAAGGACTAGACTGTTCATCTTGAGTGATTATTTCAATTAGAAAGATCAAAGACCATGACCATCAATTCCACAGTGACGATCAGTTTGGGTTCTGCCAGGGCCATTCAGCTCCTGACCTCATTCCAGCCTTGGTTCAAACATGGATAAAAGAGCTGAACTCAAGAGGTCAGGTGAGAGTGACTGCCCTAGACATCAAGGCAGCATTTGACTGAGTATGGCATCAAAGAGCCCGAGCAAAACTGGAGTCAATGGGAATCGGGGGAAAACTGGCCGCTGGTTGGAGTCATAACCAATGCAAAGGAGGATGGTTCTGGTTGTTGGAGGTCAATCACCGAGTTCCAGGACATCACTGCAGGAGTTCCTCAGGGTAGTGTTCTAGGCCCAACCATCTTCAGCTGCTTCATCAATTGGAGAGGTGCCAAGCTCCCATTGAACAGAAACTGAACTGGAATTGCCCTATAAATATCGTGGCTACAAGAGCAGGTCAGAGGCTAGGAATCCTGAGGCGAGTAACTCACCTCCTGACTCCCCAAAGCCTGTCCACCAACTAAAAGGCACAAGTCAGGAGTGTGATGGAATACTCTCCACTTGCCTGGATGGGTGCAGGTCCAACAACACTCAAAAAGCTCAACACCATCCAGGACAAAGCAGCCCGCTTGATCGGCACCCCATCTACAAACATTCATTCCCTCCACCACTGATGCACAGTGGCAGCAGTGTGTACCATCTACAAGATGCACTGCAGCAACACAGCAAGGCTCCTTAAACAGCACCTTCCAAACCCAGGACCTCTATCAACTAGAAGGACAAGGGCAGCAAATACATGGGAACACCACCACCTGCAAGTTCCCCTTCAAGCCGCACGCGAACCTGACTTGGAACTATATCGCCGTTCCTTCACTGTCACTGGGTCAAAATCCTGGAACTCCCTTCCTAACAGCACTGTGGTGTACCTACCCCAAATGGACTGCAACGTTTCAAGAAGGCAGCTCACCACCACCTTCTCAAGGGCAATTAGGGATGGGCAATAAATGCTGATCTAGCCAGTGACGTCCACATCCCATGAATGAATTTTTAAAAATTAATTTAAAAAAACAAGGGTTGACTGATTTGGCCCATATGTGACTCCAGTCCCACACAAACGTGCTTGACCACTGACTGCCCTCTGAAGTGGCTGGGCAAGGCACTCAGTTGAAGCACACTGCTACAAACACAAACTGCAGTAGTTCAAAATGAAGGCCCACCACCACCTTCTGAAGGGCAATTAGTGTTGAGCAATAAATGCTGGCCTTGTCAGAAACACCCACATCCATAGAAAGAATGAAAGAAAAACAGCACCATTTGCTCGTGTGAAAACCAGTTGATCAGCCCAACACCCAGTTTCATTTTGCTGTCTTGTTCTCACCAGGTGGTGACTGGACGATCCTGTGCAAAGCTAGCTTTCCTTAAGCCTGTCCCTTTAAATACTAACAAAAACAGAAAGTGCTGGAAATACTCAGCAGGTCTGGCAGCATCTGTGGAGAGAGAAACAGAGTTAACGTTTCAGCTCTGTGACCTTTCATCAAAACTGGCAAAGGTTTGAAATGTAATGGGTTTGAAGCAAGTGAAAGGGGGAGTGGGGAAGAGAACAAAAGGGAAGGTGTTTGTTAGGGCAGAGGGCAGGAGAGATTAAAGGACAATGATGTCATGGAACAAAGGCAAAGGGAGTGTCAATAGTTGTAGTAAAAGATAAAGCATTAGCTCACATGAACATATGAACATAGGAACATATGAATTCGGAGAAGTAGGCCATTCAGCCCCTCGGGCCTGCTCCGTCATTCAATAAGATCATGGCTGATCTGTTTGTGTTTCGAATTCTACATTCCCATCTGCCCCCGATAACCCTCGATTCCCTTGCCTCACAAGAATCTATCTGCCTTAAAAATATTCAATGACCCCAACTGCACCACCTTCTGAGGCAGAGAGTTCCAAAGTCACACAACCCTCTGAGAGAAAACATTTCTCTTCATCTCTGTTGTAAAAGGTGATCCCTAAGTTTAAAACAGTGTTTCCTAGTTCTCGACTCACCCACAAAAGGAAACATCCTCTCCACATCCACCTTGTCAAGACTGTTCAGGATCTTATAAACTTCAATCAAGTCTCCCCTCCCTCTTCTAAACTCCAGTGAAAACAAGCCCAGTCTGTCCAACCTTTCCTCATAAAACAACCCACTCATTCCAGGAAACAATCTAGTAAACCTCCACTGAACTGCCTCCAACGCATTCACATCCTTCCTTAAATAAGGAGACCAAAACTGTACACAGTATATGAGATGTCCAGAGAGAGTGTAAATGGCAGAATAATGAACAGCTCTGTCCAAAAGCAAAAACATGAAAAACATGTTCAAGACAGACACATCGTTAAAAAAAAATACATTTTAAAAGGCAGTCATGCTCTTCAGTTATTGGACTCAATGTTGAGTCCGCAAGGCGGTAGAGTACCTAATCAGAAGATGAGGTCCTTTCATCCAGTTTGTGTTGAGCCTCACTGGAATACTGCAGCAGGCCAAGGACAGAAAAGTGGGCATGAGAGCAGGGGCAGGGGGGTGGGGGGGAGGGGGGGTGTTGAAATGGCAAGCGACTGGAAGCTCTTGGTCATACTTGTGGACCGAGCGGAGATGTTCCACAAAGCGGTCACTCAATCTGCATTTGGTCTCCCCAGTGTAGAGGAGACTGCATTGTGAGCAGCGAATACAGTATACTAAATTAAAAGAAGTACAAGTAAATCGCTGCTTCACCTGAAAGGACTGTTTGGCCTTGGATAGTGAGGAGAGAGGAGGTAAATGGGCAGGTATTACACCTCCTGTCATTGCAGGGGAAGGTGCCATGGGAAGGGGACGAGGTATCGGGGGTGGTGGGGGGAGTGGGCCAGGGTGTCGCGGAGGGAATGATCCCTTTGGAATGCTGACAGGGTGGCGAAGCAAAGATGTGTTTGGTGGCGGAAATGGCAGAGGATGATCCTTTGGATGTGGAGGCTGGTGGGGTGGAAAGTAAGGACAAGGGGAACGCTTGGGAGGGAGTGGAAGGGGTGAGGGCAGAGTGCGGGAAATGCATCAGATATGGTCGAGGGCCCTGGGGGGTATCCTCGGTTGAGGAAAAAGGAAGACATATCGGAAGCTCTGTCATGGAAGGTTGCATCATCAGAGCACAGATGTCGGAAATGGAGAAAATGGGAGAATGGAATGGAATCCCTACAGGAGGCAGGGTGTGAGGAAGAGTACTCGAGGTAGCTGTGGGAGTTGGTGGGCTTATAATGAATATTAGTGGACAGCCGATCCCCAGAGATGGAGACAGAGAAATCTAGAAAGGGAAGGGAAGTGTCAGAGATGGACCATGTAAAGGTGAGAGAAGGGTGGAATTTGGAAGCAAAGTTGATGAAGTTTTCCAGTTCGGGGCGAGAGCAGGAAACGGCACCGATACAGTCATCAATGTACCAGAAAAAGAGTTGGGGGAGGGGGCCTGAGTAGGATTGGAACAAGGAATGTTCAACATATCCCACAAAAAGACAGGTATAACACGGACCCATGCGGGTACCCATAGCAACCCCTTTTACTTGAAGGCCTTTAAATAAGAAGGTGTGGCTGAGCAAGCTCTGCAGGTTAATTACCAAATAAGGTAAATTCTCCGCAGCTTGTGAGTCAGTGACAGGAATGTGCGTATTTTAACTCTGAGTGTGCTGGCAGTTTATGTTTCTGGTGCTACCATTGTGCTGACACTCACTGCTCCTGCCGTCCTCCCTCCAAGGGGCTGACCCCTGCTGGCTACACAGACATTCAAACTCCACCCCATGACTCCAGGATGAGTTGTCCTTCCTTTCATCAGAGTAAAGACAGCGAATATTGACTGGCTATTCAACCTTGAGAGGGGCACACTTTCCAGCAAGGATCACCAGCAAGCAGTCAATAACCCTACATTATATTTCCCCCTCACTCGCTCAGGGAGATTGAGGATAATTCATGCCTGACCTGCTGTTTGCCTTGCCGAGTTAACTCAACACACAACAGGGATCAAAGCTCAGACCCTGTGATTTGTATGTATAGCTCCAAACCTGGTGCATCTTTTAGTGATTACACAGTCAAGGTGGGGTCTGGTATCCTGCTCCAAGTCCTATTAACCCATCACTCCCGGTGCACATTGACCTACACTGGCTCCCAGTCCAGCAACGCCTCAATTTTAAAATTCTCTTCCTTGTTTTCAAATCCCTCCATGGCCTCGCCCCTCCCTATCTCTGTAATCTCCTCCATCCCCATAACCTCCCAGATCTCTGCATTTCTCCAATTCTGATGTCTTGAGCATCCCTGATTTTAATCACTCCACCATTGGTGGCCGTGCCTGCAGCTAACTGGACCTAAACTCTGGAATTCCCTCCCCAAACTCCCCCACCTCTCTTTCTTCCTTTAAGATGCTTCTTCAAATCTATCTCTTTGACCAAGTTTTTGGTCATCTGCCTGAATATGTGTCTCAGTATCAAATTTAGTTTGAATATGCTCCTGTGTTAGAGGTGTTGTGTAATTGCAAGTTCCTGCACTCTGTTCCCTGTATCCCGTGGAATTATGCCTGAGCCTGAGACACCACCCAACGGGGAGGGAAATTGGTGAAAGGGAGTCCTGCCATTAATTGGCTAAATCCAATCGCATATATTAATTCAGATGGAAAATAAATACCAAAAGTGGGAAAAAAGTTTATGTTTCAAAGTATGATTAATAGCAGGAAGTAAAAAATAAATTACATGACAGGGTTCTCTCTCTGTAATTGGATTAAACTCCATCCCCTACACCTCAGTGACTGGGGTTTTGACCCATCCCTCTAAATCTCATTGGTTAGCTGCCCCATGTGGGTGGAGCCTCATGCTCTTTAAAAGAGGCTGGTTTAGAAAGGTATGTGTTTGCAGTCTGGGAGCAAGAGTTGGAGTAGAATCTGCTTTCAGAGGTAGAGTGAAGTGTTTTTTTAAAATTCCTTTGTGGGATGTGGACATTGTTGACCTGTGAGAAGGTGTTAATTTGGTCAATAATTGATCTAAAATGTAAGTGTACTTTGGATCTGTGTTCTTGTGTCTCTATTAATTGGTTTTTCCTCTTCTGTTCTAGTCACTTCCTGCAGCTTCTAAACCATGGCCGATGAAGATATTGCTGCTCTGGTGGTAGATAATGGATCTGGGATGTGTAAAGCTGGGTTTGCAGGAGATGATGCCCCCAGGGCTGTGTTTCCCTCCATTGTGGGAAGGCCACGTCACCAGGTGAGCCCTTTAGTTCAAAGTATTAACTTCCTTGGTATATGGAGAGACGGTAATCTTTTGGTTCTGGAATGGCTCCTTCCTGCAAGATTTGAATGCTGGCTTTAACTATTTCATTCAATGGTTGTGATGGCTCCCAACAGGCCTTGTCAGTGTTGGGAGTAAGTGGCTGATTTTTGGGGGGAGGGTGTGAAAATTGGGGTGTGAGCACAGCTGCTGACTCTCTCCATTGGCTAATTTCTGCTTCATTTGATGTATGCTACTTGTTTTCATGAGCACTGGATCGAATGGGTCTGTGCTTTATATTTGATGTATTTCTGCAAACGCGACATGAAATCGTGTGACATTGATCACAAGTCGTGGGAGTCAGTTGCCAGCATTCGCCAGAGCTGGCGGGCAGTCATAAAGACAGGGCTAAATTGTGGCGAGTCGAAGAGACTTAGTAGTTGGCAGGAAAAAAGACAGAGGCGCAAGGGGAGAGCCAACTGTGTAACAGCCCCGACAAACAAATTTCTCTGCAGCACCTGTGGAAGAGCCTGTCACTCTAGAATTGGCCTTTATAGCCACTCCAGGCGCTGCTCCACTGACCACCTCCAGGCGCTTATCCATTGTCTCTCGAGATAAGGAGGCCCAAAAGAAAGAAGAATGAATTTCTGGGACAATATTCTGATCTTGCTGCAGTATGGGTTTGTTTGAATTTGCCTGCAATGGATGACAATTTTTTTGAAAAATTGTATGAGGATCAAACTGGCTCAAAGGCAGCTGAGCAAAAAAGACAGCAGAGTCTCTCAGTCTTTCCTGCCATCTATCACATAGGTCTTAAATGACCGCATGAGGGAGAGACTGGACAAGCCGCTAACTCTGGACGAATTGACAAAGGCTTTCGAGACAAGTAAAACTCCAGTAAGCGCCGGCTTGCCAGTCGAGTTGTACTCGGCCCTGTGGGACTGGGTCGGCCCAGACCTGCTGGAAGTATACGAGAGTATGCTTCTGACCGGCAGCATGTCAGAATCCATGAGGAAAGGCATCATCACCCTCATCTACAAGTGGAAGGGGGAGAGGGTAGAAATCAGAAATTGGCGTCCCATCTCACTGCTTAATGTTGACTACAAGGTTCGTCCAAAGTCATAGCCAGTCGAGTCAAATCTGCTCTGGACCTGGTGATCCACCCCGATCAGACCTGTACTGTACCCGGCAGGAAGATCTGATAGTGTCGCACTACTCAGGGATACTATCGCATATGTACGGGACAGGAGGGTGGACACCTGCCTCATCAGCCTAGACCAGGAGAAGGCTTTTGACAGGATATCACGCACCTATATGATGGATGTGCTTCCCAAAATGGGGTTTGGGGAGGGAATCGGCAATTGGATCAAACTGCTCTACACAAACATCAGTAGCGCAGTCTCAATCAATGGGTGGGAATTGGAAAGTTTCCCGATCCAATCTGGAGTCGGACAGGGCTGTCCTCTCTCCCCAGTCTTGTTTGTTTGCTGTATTGAACCCTTTGTGTCTATTAGGAAGGATGCGAGCATAAGCAGGGTGACAATCCCAGGCAGTGGAGGCACTCCAGTTAAAACCTCCCTGTACATGGATGACGTCGCCGTCTTCTGCTCAGATCCGCTGTCCATTTGCAGACTGATGAGCATCTGCGACAAGTTCGAACTGGCCTCGGGAGCCAAAGTCAACCACGGCAAGAGTGAGGCCATGTTCTTTGGGAACTGGGCTGACCGATCCTTTTTAAATCTTGGAATATGAAACTAGTGAGTAAAAATTGACCATGAAGGTTTTGTACCATTTTAAAAACCCAACTGGTTCATTTCCTCCTGTCCCTACTCAATCTAGACTCCAGTGCCACACTACCACTAGAGATGGACCATAAACATCAATCCTGCCAGTCACCCCCACAATTCTCAATGAGGGGGAGAAGGATTTTATTTTGTGGCCATGCTGCAGAATATAAAGGATAACCCATCTGGTTATGTGAAGTTTTTTTTTATTGAACAAGAACAGTAATTTAATCTGTGATCCACATCACAATAGGGTATGGCACTTTATACTTGGAGTTATAGAATCTTTCTCAACAGAGGCCACTGCCTTTACTGGCTTGTCAATCCTGTAAGGGTCATTGGGTCAGTTTAATGTAGAAACTTTGCAGCGCTGAACTCGACATAGAATACCTGTTTTGATCATATTCTACTTGTGGTATAGAGGATTACAATCAGACTCCCCTGTGCTGGAGGGGAGGCAAATCCAGTTAAACTTCTGTCTCCTAATCACTATCCTGCTGTGCTAGTCAAAAACAGGGTTGGGTTGTGGCTAAATGTTAATCATGTGTGAATTTGTATAATCACTGGGTGAAGAAAGCTACACGAGTGCTAATCCCAGTATCAAGGAGTTTTCTCTTCACGTCTACTAAATGTGAAGTGGTTTGGGACAGCCTGAAGATTAGTGTTGCCAGTCATGTCCACTTGTACACTGCAAGACCCTGCAAATCGTAAATGAGATTAGCCAGTTTTATTGAGGGATGAACACTGACCAACAGGAGGAGATACATCCCCTACTCTTCAAATAGTGCCATGGGATCCTCTACATCGGCACACAGATAGTTGGGATCTATTTTAACACAACCTCTTACCCAGTACAACAGTGTCCAGAGATTGAGCTCAAACCTTCAGACTGGGCTTGAACCAGTGACCTTCTAAACTTGTGGTGTCGACTGAGGTGGGAAGTGAAATTGGGCTGGGGAGAAGATGGGTTTGGTGGTGAATGCAGTTGGGGGAGCATTTGGATCAGAAGCAGTGTCTTTGAAAATGCCACCTTTATCATATCCAGGGACATAAGCACTCAAACATTGGCCTTCAACAAAAAAGCAACAGCATTCTGTGCACAGCAAGATCCCACAAATCAGTAGCTCATGGTGACTAATTATTGGGAGGAGAGATTGAACATCAGCTGAGAATTGTCCTCTACTCCAAGGCAATAAAAGCTGGCCATCCAGAATGCTCTCACCCTGACCAAGTGTATTACTTTGTGTGAAGTAATTTAACCCATCTGCCTGTGTGTCTCCATGTGCATACTTTCTGCACATGATGCATCTATATATAATGCATAAATATTTTTGTCCTTGGATTAAATTTGCTCATTCTTTCCTCAAGCCCAGTGCCTCCAACATTTTGTCTAAGCTTCAGAAACTCTACAGAACAGCACCACTGTTCCAGATGTGGGCTAGCACCATTCCTAGAGCAAGGGAGGAAAATGTAAATCCTCCTGATCCAATTGCTATAAAGATCCTGATGTTCAAAAAATCATGGAATTAATCAGGCCAAGAGACCATTCAGCCCATTGTACCTTTACTGGCTCTCAGCTATCTAGTTAGTCCCATAGCCCTGCCATTTTGCCCCTTCGAGTATTTATCCAATTCCCACTTCTGAAAGTTGTTGAATCTGCTCCCCTTGGCAGACAATTCCAGATCAAATAACTGTCTCTGTCTCTCTCTGTCTCTCTCTGTCTCTCTCTGTCTCTCTCTGTCTCTCTCTGTCTCTCTCTGTCTCTGTGTGTCTCTCTCTGTGTGTCTCTCTCTGTGTGTCTCTCTCTGTGTGTCTCTCTCTGTGTGTCTCTCTCTGTGTGTCTCTCTCTCTCTCTGTGTCTCTCTCTCTCTCTCTCTCTCTCTCTCTGTGTGTCTCTCTCTCATTTGGCTGAAGGGTGGTGAATAGTTTCAATAGTCGTCTCCTTCTGGCCTGGACTAACTTCTATAAGTCTCCATTGATTGGTTCCTCTAGTTTCTGCTGGTATGTTTCATCCTTTGTTTTTATTCCTCATTCTAGGGGGTGATGGTTGGAATGGGTCAGAAAGACAGTTATGTTGGTGATGAAGCTCAGAGCAAGAGGGGAATTCTGACCCTGAAGTATCCAATTGAACATGGCATTGTGACCAACTGGGACGACATGGAGAAGATCTGGCATCACACCTTCTACAATGAACTGCGAGTGGCCCCAGAGGAGCATCCAGTTCTCCTCACAGAGGCACCTCTCAACCCCAAAGCCAACCGGGAGAAAATGACCCAGATCATGTTTGAGACCTTCAACACACCGGCCATGTATGTTGCCATTCAAGCCGTACTGTCCTTGTACGCCTCTGGCCGCACGACTGGCATTGTGCTTGATTCTGGTGATGGTGTGACCCACACTGTACCAATTTATGAAGGGTATGCCTTGCCTCATGCCATCCTGAGATTAGACCTGGCTGGCCGGGATCTGACTGACTACTTGATGAAGATCCTGACTGAACGTGGGTATTCCTTCACAACCACAGCCGAGAGGGAGATCGTGCGTGACATCAAGGAGAAACTTTGCTACGTGGCTCTAGACTTTGAATCTGAGATGGCGACGGCCAGCTCCTCTTCATCCTTGGAGAAAAGCTACGAGCTCCCTGATGGCCAAGTCATTACCATTGGTAATGAGCGTTTCAGGGCCCCAGAAGCCCTTTTCCAACCCTCCTTCCTTGGGATGGAATCTAATGGGATCCATGAGACCTGTTACAACAGCATCATGAAATGTGATGTAGATATCAGGAAGGATCTGTATGCCAACACTGTCTTGTCTGGTGGAACCACCATGTACCCAGGTATTGCTGATCGGATGCAGAAGGAAATCACATCCTTGGCTCCGAGCACAATGAAGATCAAGATCATTGCTCCACCTGAGAGGAAGTATTCAGTGTGGATCGGAGGATCCATCTTGGCTTCTCTCTCCACCTTCCAGCAAATGTGGATCAGTAAGCAAGAGTATGATGAGTCTGGGCCCTCTATAGTCCATCGTAAGTGCTTCTAACCTGCTGCAGGGCATCAGAACTGATTTAAGCCTTTCTAAGTTGATGGGTGTTGGCTTTTTTGCTACAGCATTCAGTGTTTTTTTTTTTTAAAACTGTTTTGCCTTTTGATCAATCTTGACTCCAGTCTCCATGTTATCTTGGAAACAGTTAGGGGATCATTACCTTTTTTATCCTAGGATGTTTTAATGGGAGGTGTAAAATTGTTGAGGCATGTATTTCCAGGAAGAAACAAACATTCGTTGCCCCTTTCTATCTTCTTGAAAGGAATTGCGAGATGAAAAACCATGGTTGCTTTAGTTTGCCCCTCCAGAATTCCAGTTGTCACATGATACAATAAGAAATGAAACTTTTCACTCCATTGCATTCTCTAACCCAAAGGGTTAGAAGTCCTAAATCTCTCCAAGCAGGACCACCATTAAACAGTTTCCAGTTTGACCCTGACAGTAACATTAATTGTGTTTGAATATTTTGCAGGGCAATGGCTAGTGGTGGCGTCGTTTCATGGGAAATGAATGCAAGGGTTTTGTTCCAAATTTCAAAGTTGTTACGCTTTCAATTAGTGTCTTGCATTTTATACCTGTCCAATTATTGTAGAATGTTGAATAAAAGATGTTTTTGCACAGTGGTGTCTTGTCTCGATCACTGCCTTCAACTGGTGTGTACAAACTTTTCCTCCATAGCATCTGGCCATACAGTTCAGGCCATCATGTCTATGATGGCTTTCAGAAAGCAATCCAATTAAACTCTCTCCTCTGCTGTTAACAGCATAGGCCTGTAAATTACTTTGCTTCAAGGAATGAAGCAGAGTGGCACAGTGGTTAGCACCGCAGCCTCACAGCTCCAGCGACCTGGGTTCGGTTCTGGGTACTGCCTGTGCAGAGTTTGCAAGTTCTCCCTGTGACCGTGTGGGTTTCCTCCGGGTGCTCTGGTTTCCTCCCACATGCCAAAGACTTGCAGGTTGATGGGTAAATTGGTCGTTGTTAAAATTGCCCCGAGTGCAGGTAGGAGAATGGAGGGAAGGTGGGGATGCAAAGGAAAATGGGATTAATGTAGGATTGGTATAAATGGTTGGTTGGCGTGGACTCACTGGGCTGAAGGGCCTGTTTTAGTGCTCTATCTCTCTATCTCTCTATGACTCTATAATCCATTCCATTTTGCAAGTTACTATTCAATTTGTATCCACTGCCCTTGTCAGGCAGTGCATTCCAGAGCAGACACCAGCAGTCAATAATCCATTTTTAAACTAATTGCGCAGGACAGCAGGAAATTTTAACCGTGAGATCTCTGTAAATGATCCATCATTAGATTAATATCTCTTCCAAACAGTGCAGCAATGTCCCAGTACTGCAAGCATCCGCCTGTCATTTGTGCTCCCATCTAGCAACACAATGATGCACTAAACCATTATTGTAAAACTGTACCCCTGGTTATTTTCCTCTTTGGAAATAGCACTCCATCCCTGTACTCTCCATCTCAGGGGTTATACTCTCTGGCTCTGGGCCACCCCACCAATAATCTGTCTCCAAAGAAAACAACCCCAACCTACCCAAACTTTCCTCATAGCTAAAATGCTCCATTCCTGGCAACACCTTCATAAATCTCTTCACCCCCTCTACTGTGATCACATCTTTCCTGTAAAGCAGTGACTCCTTGGCAGACTGGTACAAAAGGTGAAGTCACACGGGATCAGAAGTGAGCTGGCGAGATGGATCCAGAACTGGCTCAGTCATAGAAGACAGAGGGTAGCAGTGGGAGGGTGCTTTTCTGAATGGAGGGATGTGACTAATGGTATTCTGCAGGGATCAGTGCTGGGACCTTTGCTGTTTGTAGTATATATAAATGATTTGGAGGAAAATGTAGCTGGTCTGATTAGTAAGTTTGCGGACGACACAAAGGTTGATGGAGTTGCGGACAGTGATGAGGATTGTCAGAAGATACAGATCGGTTGGAGACTTGGGCGGAGAAATGGCAGATGGAATTTAATCCGGACAAATGTGAGGTAATGCATTTTGGAAGGTCTAATGCAGGTGGGAAGTATACAGTAAATGGCAGAACCCTTAGGAGTATTGACAGGCAGAGAGATCTGGGCGTACAGGTCCACAGGTCACTGAAAGTGGCAACGCAGGTGGATAAGGTAGTCAAGAAGGCATATGGCATGCTTGCCTTCATCGGTCGGGGCATAGAGTATAAAAATTGGCAAGTCATGCTGCAGCTGTACAAAACTTTAGTTAGGCCACACTTAGAATATTGCGTGCAATTCTGGTCGCCACACTACCAGAAGGACGTAGAGGCTTTGGAGAGAGTACAGAAGAGGTTTACCAGGATGTTGTCTGGTCTGGAGATAATTAGCTATGAGGAGAGGTTGGATAAACTCTGATTGTTTTCACTGGAACAACGGAGGTGGAGGGGTGATGTAATAGAGGTTTACAAAGTTATAAGCGGCATGGACAGAGTGGATAGTCAGAAGCTTTTTCCCAGGGTGGAAGAGTCAGTTACTAGGGGACATAGGTTTAAGGTGCGAGGGGCAAAGTTTAGAGGGGATGTGCGAGGCAAGTTCTTTACACAGAGGGTGGTGAGTGCCTGGAACTTGCTGCCGGGGGAGGTGGTGGAAGCAGGTACGATAGCGACTTTTAAGAGGCATCTTGACAAATACATGAATAGGATGGGAATAGAGGGATACGGACCCCGGAAGTGCAGAAGGTTTTAGTTTAGACAGGCATCAAGATCGGCGCAGGCTTGGAGGGCCGAATAGCCTGTTCCTGTGCTGTACTGTTCTTTGTTCTTACTTTAGGGAAGGAAATCTGCTGTCCTTACCTAGTCCAACCTATATGCAACTCCTGATCCACAGACATATGATTGACTCTTATCTGCCCCCTGTAAATGGCCTGGTAAGCCACTTGAGTTTTATCAAACTGCTAAAGAAAACCTTAAGAGTAAAACCAGATGGACCACCCAACAATAAATAAACACGAAATCAGTCTAGCCGAGCTGATCCTGCAAAGTCCTCCTCGTTATCAGCTAGGGGTTTGTGCCAAAATTGGGAGAGCTGTCCCACAGACAAGACAAGCAACAGCCTGACAGTCATACTCAATGAATCTTACCTTACAATGTCCCTGACACGGCCATCACCATCCCTGGGTATGTCCAGTTCCAGCCATCCCTGGGTATGTCCAGTTCCAGCCATCCCTGGGTATGTCCAGTTCCGGCCATCACCATCCCTGGGTATGTCCTGTTCCGGCCATCACCATCCCTGGGTATGTCCTGTTCTGGCCATCACCATCCCTGGGTATGTCCTGTTCCGGCCATCACCATCCCTGGGTATGTCCAGTTCCGGCCATCACCATCCCTGGGTATGTCCTGTTCTGGCCATCACCATCCCTGGGTATGTCCTGTTCTGGCCATCACCATCCCTGGGTATGTCCAGTTCCAGCCATCCCTGGGTATGTCCAGTTCCGGCCATCACCATCCCTGGGTATGTCCAGTTCCGGCCATCACCATCCCTGGATATGTCCAGTTCCGGCCATCACCATCCCTGGGTATGTCCTGTTCTGGCCATCACCATCCCTGGGTATGTCCAGTTCCAGCCATCCCTGGGTATGTCCAGTTCCAGCCATCACCATCCCTGGGTATGTCCTGTTCTGGCCATCACCATCCCTGGGTATGTCCAGTTCCAGCCATCCCTGGGTATGTCCAGTTCCGGCCATCACCATCCCTGGGTATGTCCAGTTCCGGCCATCACCATCCCTGGGTATGTCCAGTTCCGGCCATCACCATCCCTGGGTATGTCCAGTTCCAGCCATCCCTGGGTATGTCCTGTTCCGGCCATCACCATCCCTGGGTATGTCCAGTTCCGGCCATCACCATCCCTGGGTATGTCCAGTTCCAGCCATCTCTGGGTATGCCCTGTTCCAGTGATGGCACAGTGGTATACAATCAGTAGGGAATGGCCCCAGGAGATGGGCATTGCCTGGCACTTGTGTGACGCGAATGTTACTTGCCACTTATCAGCCCAAGCCTGGATATTGCCCAGGTTTTGCTGTATTTCTACACTGACTGCTTCAGTATCTGAGGAGTCACGAATGGTGCTGCACATTGTTCAGTCATCAGCGAACATCCCCACTTCTGACCTTATGATGGAGGAAAGATCATTGATGAAGCAGCTGAAGATGGTTGGGTCTAGGACACTACCCTGAGGAACTCCTGCAGTGATGTCTGATGATTGACCTCCAATAATCACATCCATCTTCCTTTGCGTTAGGTATGATTCCAACCAGCAGAGAGTTTTCCCTGATTCCAGTTTTGTTAGGGCTCCTTGATGCCATACTCGGTCAAATGCAGCTTTGGTGTCAAGGGCAGTCACTCTCACCTCACCTCTTGAGTTCAGCTATTTTGTCCATGTTTGAACCAAGGCTGTAATGAGGTCAGGAGCTGAGTGGCCCTGGCAGAACCCAAATTGAGCGTCAGTGAGCAGGTTATTGCTAAGCAAGTGCCGCTTGATGGCACTGTCGACGACACCTTCCATCACTTTACTGATGATTGAGAGTAGACTGATGGGGTGGTAATTGGCCAGGTTCGACTTGTCCTGCTTTTTGTGTACAGGCCACACCTGGGCAATTTTCCACATTACCGGGTAGATGCCAGTGTTGTAGCTGTACTCGAACAGCTTGGCTAGGGGCGCGGCAAGTTCTGGAGCACAGGTCTTCAGTACTATTGCTGGAATGTTGTCAGGGCCAATAGCCTTTGCAGTATCTAGTGCCGTCAGTCGTTTCTTGATGAGTGAATTGGATTGGCTGAAGACTGGCATCTGTGATGCTGGGGACTTCAGGAGGAGGCTGAGACGGATCATCAACTTGGCTCTTCTGGCTGAAGATTGTTACAAATGCTTCAGCCTTATCTTTTGCACTGATGTGCTGGGCTCCCCAAACATTGAGGATGGGATACTTGTGGAGCCTCCTCCTCCAGTTAGTTGTTTAATTGTTCACCACCGTTCACAATTACCATACCATCAGTGTGCACTCAACCATCTGCAAAGTGATGAAAGGTGTAGTTGACAGTGCTGTCAAGTGGCACTTACTCACCATTAACCTACTCACCAATGCTCAGTTTGGGTTCCACCAGGGCCACCTGACTCCAGAACTCATTACAGTCCAAAAGAGCTGAACTCCAGAGGTAAGTTGAGAATGACCGCACTTGACATCAAGGTTTGACTGAGGGACTGCAAATAGATGAGAAATAGGAGGGCGCCAAGGATAGATACTTGGGGGACAGCAGAGGAAATGGTGTGGGAGCAGGAAGTGAAGCCATTGCAGGAGATTCTCTGGCTCTGACTTGATAATAAGAATGGAACCAGGTGAGTGCATGCCCACCCAGCTGGACCATGGAGGTAAGGCATTGGACAGAGATAACTGTGTCAAAGGCTTCAGACAGGTTAGGAAGAATGAAGAGGGATAGTTCAGGGACAGAGATAGGGTACACACTGGTCAGGGGATGGAGAGATTGAGGGGGAGACTTAGGATAAACTTGCTTAGAAAGGCACGGATTAATCAGGGATAGTCAGCATGGATTTGTTAAGGAAAGGTTGGGTCTTACTAACTTAACTGAATTTTTTGAGGAAGTAACAAGGAGGATTGATGAGGATAGTGCAGTCGATGTGGTCTACATGGATTTTAGTCAGGCATTTGACAAGGTCCCACATAGCAGACTGGTCAGAAAAATGAAAGCCCATGGGATACAGGGGAATGTGGTGAGTTGGATCCAAAACTGGCTCAGTGACAGGAAACAAAGGGTAATGGTTGATGGATGTTTTTGCGAATGGAAGGGGGTTTCCATTGACGTCCCACAGGGCTCCAGTGTTGGGTCCCTTGCTGTCTGTGGTATATATTAATGATTTGGACTTAAATGTGGGAGGCATGATTGGGAAATTTGCAGATGGCACAAAAATTGGCTGTGTAGTTGATCGTGAAGAGGATAGCTGTAGACTCCAGAATGATATCAATGGTTTGGTTGAGTGGGCGGAAAAGTGGCAAATGGAATTCATTCTGGAGAAGTGTGAGGTAATGCATTTGGGGAGGGCAAACAAAGTGAGGGAATAGACCATAAACGGGAAGATATTGAGAGGGGTAGAAGAAGTGAGAGACCTGGGAGTGCATGTCCACAGGTCCCTGAAGGTGGCAGGACAGGTAGATAGAGTGGTGAAGAAGGCATATGGAATGCTCCCCTTTATCGGCCGAGGTGTAGAATTCAAAAGCAGAGATGTAATGTTGGAACTGTATAAAACTCTGGTTAGGCCACAGCTAGAATATTGTGTACAGTTCTGGTCACCACATTACAGGAAGGACATAATTGCTCTGGAGAGAGTACAGAGGAGATTTACAAGAATGTTGCCAGGGCTTGAAAGTTGCATCTATGAAGAAAGATTGGATAGGCTAAGATTATTTTCCTTCGAACAGAGGAGGCTGAGGGCTGACTTAATTGAGGTGTACAAAATTATGAGGGGCCTAGATAGCGTAGACAGTAAAGACCTGTTTCCCTGAGAGGAGAGGTCAATTACCAGGGGGCACAGATTTAGGTGATTGGTAGAAGGATTAGAGGGGACATGAGGAAAAACTTTTTCATCCAGAGGGTGGTGAGTACTTGGAATTCACTGCCCGGATTCACTGTCCACTGGAGGCAGAAACCCTCACCTCATTTAAAAGGTACCTGGACATGCACCTGAAGTGCTGCAACCTGCAAGGCTATGGATCAGGTGCTAGAAGGTGGGATTAGGTTGGCAGCTAGTTTTTTTCAGCCAGCGCAGACATGATGGGCTGAATGGCCTCTTTCTGTGCCATATCTTTTCTTTGGTTCTATGGGAGAGATCGGTTATGCATAGTTATGGAATATGCGGGATTGAGAAAAAAGTGAGTGAGAAGTCAAGGCAAGAAAGGTAGACATAGAGTGATACAGCACTGAAACAGGCCCTTCGGCCCACCGAGTCTGTGCCGACCATCAGCCACCCAATTACACTAATCCGACATTAATCCTATATTTCCTACCACATCCCCAACTTCCTTCAATTCTCCAACTACCTACCTACACTAGGGGCAATTTACAATGGCCAATTTACCTATCAACCTGCAAGTCTTTGGCTGTGGGAGGAAACCGGAGCACCCGGCGGAAACCCACGCGGTCACAGGAAGAACTTGCAAACTCCGCACAGGCAGTACCCAGCACCGAACCCGGGTCGCTGGAGCTATGAGGCTGCGGTGCTAACCACTGCGCCACTGTGCCGCCCTTATGAGAATCTCAAGGGGACATAAATTGGGGAACAGATCGAGTGATCAGGTCATTGAGTGTCTTACTGGGGCACTGAATGTCTTGCTGAGCCACTTCAGAGGGCATTTAAGAGCCAACCATGTTGGTGTGCAACTGGAAAATAGAGACTTGCATTTATATAGCACCTTTCACAGCCACCAGATGTCTCAAAGTGCTCTACAGCCAATGAAGTAATTTTTTAGTGCAGTCACTGTTGTAATGTAGCAAATGCAGCAGCCAATGGAACATAGCAAGCTCCCACAAACAGCAATGTGATGATGACCAGGTAATCTGTTATTGTGATGTTGATTGAGAGATTAATATTGGCCCCAGGACACTGGGGAGAACTCCCTTGCACGTCTTCGAAATAATGCCATGGGTTATTTTGTGTCCACCTGAGAGGCAGGTGGGGCCTCGGTTTAAAATCTTAGCAGAAAGACTACCTCTGACAGTGCAGCATTCCCTCAGTACTGCACTGCATGTCAGCCTTGATTTTTGTGTTCAAGTCCTGGAGTGGGACTTGACCTCACAACGCTGTGACTCAGAGGTGAGAGTGCAAACAAATGTATTTCTTTCATAGGATGTGGGCATCGCTGGCTAGGACAGCATTTGTTGCCCATCTCTAATTGCCCTTGAGAAGGTGGTGAGCTGCCTTCTTGAACCGCTGCAGTCCATGTGAGGTAGGTACACCCACAGTGCTGTTCGGAAGGGAGTTCCAGGAATTTGACCCAGCGACAGTGAAGGAACGGCAATATAGTTCCAAGTCAGGATGGTATGTGACTTGGAGGGGAACTTGCAGGTGGTGATGTTCCAATGCATTTGCTGCCCTTGTCCTTCTAGATGGCAGAAGTCTCGGGTTTGAAAGGTGCTGTCTAAGGAGCCTTGGTGCTCTCAGAGGGTTGTGCGGCTTTGGAAATCTCTGCCTCAGACGGTGGTGGAGGCGGGGTCATTGAATATTTTTAAGGCGGGAGTAGATAGATTCTTGTTAGGCTAGGGAATCAAAGGTTATCGGGCATAGATGGCAGTATGAATTTCGAAACACAAACAGATCAGCCATGATCTTATTGAAGGGCAGAGCAGTCTCAAGGGGCCGAATGGCCTCCTTCTGCTCCTAGTTTGTCTGTTTGTATTTTGACCCAGCGACAGTGAAGGAACGGTGATATAATTCCAAGTCAGGATGATGTGTTGTCTTGGAGGGGAACTTGCAGGTGATGGTGTTCCCATGCATCTGCTGCCCTTGTCCTTCTAGGCGGTAGAGGTCGTAGGTTTGGAAGGTGCTGTCTAAGGAGCCTTGGTGCATTGCTGCAGTGCATCTTGTAGATGGTACACACTGCTGCCACTGTGTGTCTCTGGTCAAGGGAGTGAATGTTGAAGGTGGTGGATCTGGTGTCAATCAAGTGGACTGATTTGTCCTAGATGGTGTCGAGCTTCTTGAGTGTTGTTGGAGTTGCACCCATCCAGGCAAGTGAAGAATATTCCATCACACTCCTGACTTGTACCTTGTAGATGGTGGACAGGCTTTGGGGAGACAGGAGGTGAGTTACTCGCAACAGAATTCCAAACCTCTGACTTGCTCTTGTAGCCACTATATTTATATGGCTACTCCAGTTCAGTTTCTGGTCAATGGTAACCCCCCCCCCCAAGATGTTGATAGTGGGGGATTCAGCGATGGTAATGCCATTGAATGTCAAGGGGGGATGGTTAGATTCTCTCTTATTGGAGATGGTCATTGCCTGGCACTTGTGTGGTGCAAATGTTACTTGCACTTTTACCGAATGTTAGTGAACCACAGCTGACACAAATTTAGCTTCTCCCCATTGGGGAATTGACTGGGTCACGTATCGGGCCAGACTGGGTCAGGATAGCAGATTTGCTTCTCTAAAGGATATTAATGAACCAGTTGAGTTTTTACAATCTGACAGCTTCATGGCCACTTTTCCCGATCCCAGATTTTTAACACTGAATTCAAATTCTCAAACTGCTGCAGTGGGAATTGAACCCATATTTATTAGCTGCATAGTGAGGACAGTTGTATTTGGTTGCTGACATTTTCTGTATTGGTTTGTAACAGAATACACAGTCAGGTAAACTGCCTGTCAGGTAGATGTGGAGAAGGTGTTTCCACTTGTTGGGAATCCAAAACTAGGGTCATAAATATAAGAGTCAGTAATAAATCCAGTCAGGAATTCAAGAGAAACTTCTTTCACAAAGAGAATGCTGAAAATGTGGAACTCGCTACCACAGGGAGTGGTTGAGATGCATAATCCATATACATTTCAGGGAAAGCTGGATAAACACAAGCGGAAGAAAGGAATAGAAGGATATCTTGATGGGATTAGATGAGGAACAGTGGGAGGAGGCTCATATGGAGAATAAACACTGGCAGAGATGATCGAATGGCTTCTTTCTGTGCTGTAAATTCAGTGTAAACCCCAAACTTGCAAAAAAGTGGTTATTGATGCAGGGACAGAAAAGTTGGAGATTCTAAAACAGGCCTGAACATGGGCCAGCGAGACAGGGCGGCATTGCTGAGAGTGCCTTGAGGGCAGGAACCAGTCCCAGTCACCACAGCAGCTACACTCTGCATAGCATACCTTATATGGAAGAAAGCTCAAGTACAGGAGAGTACTGTTTGCATGGGGCAATGAGTAAAGGGAGATGGAAAAGGGATGAGTATAGTTTGGGGGCCATGTCCCTTCCAGAGATTGGGTATGGTTCCCAGTGGTTATGGTGCAGGTCTTGCAACGCAGAGCTGCTGGGTTCAAATTCAATTACACCATGTGGGGAAAGTGAGTACAATAAAGCGTTTTACAGCCAGTGACATCCTTTTGAAATGTAGTCACTGTTGTAATGTAGGAAACAAGGCAGATAAATTGCACACAGCAAGCTCCCAAAAACAACAATGTGATAATGACCAGACATGCTGTGTTTCTTTCCGTAATGGGATAAATGTTTGCCAGGACCCTGGGGAGAATTCTTTTGCTGATCTTCAAATAATGGCTGTGGGATCTTTTACAGCCACCTGAGACAGCAGACGGGGCCTCGGTTTAAAGTCTTAACTGAAAGATGGCACCTTTGACAGCGCAGCACTCCTTCCTTACTGACCTTCTGACAGTGCAGCACTCCCTCAGTAGAGACCCTCCGACAGTGCAGCACTCCCTCAATACTGATCCCCTGCCAGTGCAGTGCTGCCTCAGTACTGACCATCAATCAGTGCAGCGCTGCCTCAGTACTGACCGTCTGACAGTGCAGTGCTCCCTCAGTACTGACCTTCCGACAGTGCAGGGCTCCCTCAGTACAGACCCTCCGACAGTGCAGCACTCTCTCAGTACTGACCATCAATCAGTGCAGCGCTCCCTCAGTACTGACCCTCCGACAGTGCAGCACTCTCTCAGTACTGATCTTCCACAGTGCAACACTCCCTCAGTACAGACCCTCCGACAGTGCAGCACTCTCTCAGTACTGATCCTCTGACATTGCAGCACTCCCTCAGTATGGACCGTCTGACAGTGTGGCACTCCCTCAGTACTGACCCTGCGACAGTGCGGCACTCCCTCAGTACTGTCCCTCTGACAGTGCAGCACTCCCTCAGTACGGACCGTCCGACAGTGTGGCACTCCCTCAGTACTGACCCTGCGACAGTGCGGCACTCCCTCAGTACTGTCCCTCTGACAGTGCAGCACTCCCTCAGTACGGACCGTCCGACAGTGTGGCACTCCCTTAGCATTGACCCTCCGACAGTGCAGCACTCCCTCAGCACTGACCCTCTGACAGTGCAGCACTCCCTCAGTATGGACCGTCTGACAGTGTGGCACTCCCTCAGTACTGACCCTCTGACAGTGCAGCACTCCCTCAGTACAGACCCTCTGACAGTGCGGCACTCCCTTGGTACTGACCCTCCGACAGTGTGGCACTCCCTTGGTACTGACCCTCCGACAGTGTGGCGCTCCCTTAGCATTGACCCTCCGACAGTGCTGCACTCCCTCAGTACTGACCCTCCGACAGTGTTGCACCCCCTCCGACAGTGTGGAACTCCCTCAGTACTGACCCTCCGACAGTGCGGCACTCCCTCAGTACTGTCCCTCTGACAGTGCAGCACTCCCTCAGTACGGACCGTCCGACAGTGTGTCACTCCCTTAGCATTGACCCTCCGACAGTGTGGCACTCCCTCAGTACTGACCCTCTGACAGTGCAGCACTCCCTCAGTACAGACCCTCTGACAGTGCGGCACTCCCTTGGTACTGACCCTCCGACAGTGTGGCACTCCCTTGGTACTGACCCTCCGACAGTGTGGCGCTCCCTTAGCATTGACCCTCCGACAGTGCTGCACTCCCTCAGTACTGACCCTCCGACAGTGTTGCACCCCCTCCGACAGTGTGGAACTCCCTCAGTACTGACCCTCCGACAGTGCGGCACTCCCTCAGTACTGACCCTCTGACAGTGCAGCACTCCCTCAGTACGGACCCTCTGACAGTGCGGCACTCCCTTGGTACTGACCCTCCGACAGTGTGGCACTCCCTTGGTACTGACCCTCCGACAGTGTGGCGCTCCCTTAGCATTGTCCCTCCGACAGTGCTGCACTCCCTCAGTACTGACCCTCCGACAGTGCTGCACCCCCTCCGACAGTGTGGAACTCCCTCAGTACTGACCCTCCGACAGTGCGGCACTCCCTCAGTACTGTTCCTCTGACAGTCCAGCACTCCCTCAGCACTGACCCTCTGACAGTGCGGCACTCCCTTGGTACTGACCCTCCGACAGTGCAGCACTCCCTCAGCACTGACCCTCCGACAGTGCAGCACTCCTTCTGTGCTGTCCCTCCGACAATGTGTCACTCCCTCAGTACTGACCCTCCGACAATGTGGAGTACTCTCTGTCCTGCATTGGGAGTGTCAGCTTGAATTATGGTTCATGACTCTGCCTCAGAGGTAAGAGTGCTGCCACTGAGCAAAAGCTGACATCTTAAAAGAGAAAAAATGGGAGTGGATATTGTCATGTAGGCCCCCACCTGCGAAGAATGAGGCACATCAATTTTGTCACATGGACATAAATTTCAAATTGTTGCTGGGAAGAAGAGAAGGGGTTGATAGTTAGGTTTGCCAGACTCCTGGCTGGAAAGACATTTTTGCATATTAACAGACAGTGTTTGGAACAAAGGAGCTATCCCCTGCTCCAATGCAATCCACAAACAGACCTGGTCAAATCAGTTAGCGACATGACCTACCTGCTTGGCAGTCTGGGTTTTTTTCCAAATTGTACAGTTTTGAACTGACAGCCTGGGGAAAGCTCTTTGCTTCTGGATTGGAAAGAACTCTCCTGGTTGGCTTGCCACAGCCTCTCTGCTCCTATCTCTTTCTCATGGAACTGAATCCACTGAAGCCACATGAACCCCAAGAGAGCAAAGTCTCCTACAGTGAACAAGGTTTAAGAGGAATACTGGGCCACAATGGGAAGCAAGATCTACCTAGAATCAAGGACTCTACAGTGAGCTTGAAGAACCGCAAGAACAACTCTTCTGATATTGCCTTAACCCATTCCACTTTATTTTTCTTCTGCTCTTTCTGTCCCTATCTGCATATGTGTATCACGTATGCATGCTGGCGTGGGCGCGTCGTGTAGGCATCAACCAAATTAGAGTTTAAGTTTAATAAATTTCAATCTTTCATCTTTAAACCTAAGAAAGCCTGTTTGTGCTGGTTTCTTTGCCTTATAATTGGAAAGCGGTGAACAAGGATTCACCAAGGGGGAGCTAAATACACGGTGTGTTTAAAAAATAAAACCCTATTATAATAAGACCAGGTGAAGGCTGAAAGTGAACGCTAGAACAGTTTCTCACCTGGTTGTAACAATATTCTTGCATTGGAGGCAGTGCAGCTAAAATTGGTCCCTGGGATGAGAGGCTGTCCTCTGACGAAGGACAGAGTAATTTGAGCCTATACTCCCTGGAGTTTATAAGAATGAGAGGTGATCTCATTGAAACATATAAGATTCTAAAGGGGCAGGATAGGGTAGACACTGAGAGATTGTTTCCATTGGTCAGGGAATCTAAAACAAGGGGACACAGTCTCAGGATAAGGGATCAATCATTCAGGACTGAGATGAGGAGAAATTATTTCACTCAAAGGGTTGTGAATCTTTGGAATTCTCTACCCCAGAGGGTTGTGGATGCTCCATCATTGAATATATTTAAGGCTGAGATAGACAGATTTTTGGTCTTTCAGGGAATCAAGGGATATGGGGAGGGGGCGGGAAAGTGGAATTGAATCCTAGGATCAGCCATGATCGTTTTGAATGGCAGAGCAGGTTCGATGGGCCTCCTGCTCCTATTTCTTGTGTTCTTGAGAGAAAGGGAAGAAGGCAAAGAATGAGATTTGATGGGAACAGTGAAGTCCAGGGTTGCTGTTGCAATGTTTTGCTACAGTTGTACAGGGCATCGGTGAGACCATATCTAGATTACTGTGTACAGTTTTGATCTCCTTACTTAAGAAAGGATATAATTGCATTGGAAGCAGTTCAGAGAAGGTTCACTTGACTGATTCCTGGGATGAGAGGGTTATCTTGATTGAGGTATATAAGATCCTGAACGGTTTTGACAAGGTGGATATCGAAAGGATGTTTCTTCTTGTGGGTGAGTCCAGAACTCGGAGGCACTGTTTTAAAATTAGGGGTGGCCCTTTTAGGACAGAGATGAGAAGAAATTGTTTCTCTCAGAGGGTTGTGCGGCTTTGGAAATCTCTGCCTCAGACGGTGGTGGAGGCGGGGTCATTGAATATTTTTAAGGCGGGAGTAGATAGATTCTTGTTAGGCTAGGGAATCAAAGGTTATCGGGCATAGATGGCAGTATGAATTTCGAAACACAAACAGATCAGCCATGATCTTATTGAAGGGCAGAGCAGTCTCAAGGGGCCGAATGGCCTCCTTCTGCTCCTAGTTTGTCTGTTTGTATTTTGACCCAGCGACAGTGAAGGAACGGTGATATAATTCCAAGTCAGGATGATGTGTTGTCTTGGAGGGGAACTTGCAGGTGATGGTGTTCCCATGCATTTGCTGCTCTTGTCCTTCTAGGTGGTAGAGGTCGCGGGTTTGGAAGGTGCTGTCGAAGGAGCCTTGGTGCGTTGCTGCAGTGCATCTTGTAGATGGTACACACTGCTGCCACTGTGCGTCAGTGATGAAGGGAGTGAATGTTTGTAGATGGGGTGCCAATCAAGCGGGCTGCTTTGTCCTGGATGGTGTCGAGCTTCTTGAGTGTTGTTGGAGCTGCACCCATCCAGGCAAGTGGAGAGTATTCCATCACACTCCTGACTTGTGCCTTGTAGATGGTGGACAGGCTTTGGGGAGTCAGGAGGTGAGTTACTCGCCGCAGGATTCCTAGCCTCTGACCTGCTCTTGTAGCCACAGTATTTATATGGCTACTCCAGTTCAGTTTCTGGTCAATGGTAACCCCTAGGATGTTGATAGTGGGGGATTCAGTGATGGTAATGCCATTGAATGTCAAGAGGAGATGGTTAGATTCTCTCTTGTTGAAGATGGTCTCCTTCTGTGCTGCCTCGTTTTATAATGTCAGCCTGAACTGTTGCGTGAGCGCTTCAATTTTTCTTTGTACAATATGTTTTAAGAAATTATAGTTGGATTGTGGACACTGATTCATCTGGGATCTTGAAGAAGCTGAACTTTGGGTGTTTTTCATAAAAGGAAGGTCAACAGAAGGTTGACCAGTAACCAAATTTTACTGGAAAGCATTTGTTTGCAATTAACCCAGCAGGGGGTTTGTGCTTGTGACTCTGGCCACCTATTTACAAGGAAATGACAAGTCAATATTTATGGCCATCACAAGGCCTGTTTCTGAAAGGAATTTTAGTTTCATTTTGAACTGTTAAAAAACAGGCAGTTGGAGTTTGCTTCTTGACCTGCCAGGAGATCTTTCTCTCTTCGAAGATTCTTTGCATCTTTAAAGAATTCCTCCATCAAGTTGTCCAGTTGCTTCCTGTATTTGAAGAAATCCTGAAGGTTTGCAGAAACCTTGCATCTTTTAAGGAACTTTGCATCGAATGTGTGAGAATTGAAACCTTTGTTGCTGCACACCTGATGTAAGACCTCTGTGAAGCCTTTTGTGGCTGCATCTCTTTAAAAGCCTGCCCAGACTGATCATCAACATCGCCTGGAAAGAACTGTTCTAGGAAGATGCCATTGAGAAGCGCCTTTGGGACACCTCACTGAAACCCAGGACTTCCTTCCATACCTTCTTTTAAGCCTAAATGGGGCTTTTTTATTCTTTCTATTTCTTTGTAACATGTGTAAACAAAAAATACTTTTTCCCCCCGGTTAAACGGTTTTGTATGTGTATGTGTGTGTGACGGCTGGGATAAATTAAGGGGCTTTAATATTTCAATTTGAGCGCATGTTTACTTCATTAATGATTAATACTTGGTTTACAATAAATGGATCATTTTGTTGTTTATTAAAGAAACCTGCTTGGTGTGCTTTATTCTGGGGAAAAGTAAAATATCTGATTGGCTGTTTCAGTAAGTGGGAAAATGTATTAATATGTTGTGACCTGTGGAGAAGTGGGACTGAATTAACAGTGCACTCCTCCCGCCTTGGTGGTAACATATGGGAAGCAGACAGCACACATCACTGTCCAAATCCATTTTGTTTTTATTTAAAGATTTCTAGAAAGTTCTTGCTGCAGAACATAAATGAAAGACATTGCAGCAACGCCAAGCATGGGGTAAAGAGCGCCAAATGGATCTGTCCGTCCCCGCTTATATCACAGGATATCGCACAGAACGCAAAGGAAATATTACTTCCTCAAAATTGCAGAGCTGAAGAATGAATAAAAGGACAGACTTACATTTCTATAGCGCCTTTCACAGCCTCAGGACCTCCCAAAGCATCTCAAAGCCAGTAAAGTACTTTGTCCTGCAGTCAATGTGATAAATGACCAGATCATCTGTTTCAGTGTTGAAAGGTCACAGACTTGAAACGTTAACTCTGCTTCTTTCTCCACTGATGCTGCCAGACCTGCTGAGTATTTCCAGCACTTTCTGTTTTTATTTCAGATTTACAGCAGCTGTAGTATTTTGCTTTATTCTTCAGTTTCAGTGATATTGGTTGAAGACAAGTATTGTCTCCATTTCCTTGGCATTTCTTCACAGACAATGATTTTGGGAAGGTTGTAGTCATCGGTTGCAGGCCCGCTAGTGACTAGTCAGGCCTATCTGTGACCGGCAGATTCTCCCACTGCGGGTACAAGTGAAGGTGTAGTCACTGCTGGGGGCAATTGGATCTATCCTTCTCCTTTTCTCTTTCATGCTGGTTCTTCCCTCAGTCTCAAAGGTGTCTGTAGCCCTCCTGATGTAGCAATCTCCAGGCATCACGATCTATGGCCTGCGCTTCTCACTGGCGATGGTCAATGTGGCGCACAGAGAGGGACTACTTCAGGGAGTCCTTGAAACATTTACATGGGGCCCCTCTGTTCCTTTACCAGTGGTCAGCTCTCCATACAACACAATCTTGGGCAGGCGACTGTTGTCCATCTGGACAACTCCATCCTTCCCTTGGTGACCCTGGGTCTTCCACACCTGAGGTCAAAGGTCACTGGTGATGGGAGGAGCCACTGTGATAGGGTGGGGGGGGGGTTCGTCTGATTAACAGTTGACGGCAGTGGGCGGGGTTTGTCTGTGATTGACAGGCGGCGGCATTGGGCGGGGTGTGTCTGTGATTGACAGGCGGCGGCATTGGGCGGGGTGTGTCCTGTGATTGACAGGCGGCGGCATTGGGCGGGGTGTGTCTGTGATTGACAGGCGGTGGCATTGGGCGGGGTGTGTCTGTGATTGACAGCTGGCAGGTTCGCAACGCGCGTGGTGTGGAGGCCTGCAGGCCGTGTCGCCGCCGGCGGGGGGGTTGTGTGGAATCCCGGCTGTAAGCAACGGTGACACGGAGTGTGAAGCGGCGCGATGGAGGGGGGCCCGACGGTGAGTGTGAGCGAGTAGCCGCGGCTCTCGGGGTGCGCGGGCGATGCAGAGTAGGCCGCAAGTGAGGAACCCGGCACAGACCGACCCCGCCCTCCGGCACCCTCCCACTGCCCTGCCCCCAACTCCACAACCCCCTCCTCACCCCCCCTCCCCTCCCCTCCCCTCACTCCCCTCCCCTCCCCTCCCCTCCCTCCCCTCCCCTCCCTCCCCTCCCCTCCTCCCCCTCCCCTCCCCTCCCTCCTCCCCCTCCCCCTCCCCTCCCCTCCCCTCCCCTCACTCCTCCTCCCCTCCCCTCCCCTCCCCTCACTCCTCCTCCCCTCACTCCTCCTCCCCTCACTCCTCCTCCCCTCACTCCTCCTCCCCTCCCCTCCCCTCACTCTCCTCCCCTCCCCTCACTCCTCCTCCCCTCCCCTCACTCCTCCTCCCCTCCCCTCACTCCTCCTCCTCTCCCCTCACTCCTCCTCCCCTCCCCTCACTCCTCCTCCCCTCCCCTCACTCCTCCTCACCCCCCTCACCCACCCCTCCTCACCCCCCTCACCCACCCCTCCTCACCCCCCCCCTCACTCACCCCCCCCTCACTCACCCCCCCTCACTCACCCCCCCTCACTCACCCCCCCTCACTCACCCCCCCCTCACTCACCCCCCCTCACTCACCCCCCCTCCCCTCACCCCCCTCCCCTCACTCCTCCTCACCCCCCCTCCCTCACCCCTCCTCACCCCCCCCTCCCCTCACCCCTCCTCACCCCCCCTCCCCTCACCCCTCCTCACCCCCCTCCCCTCACCCCTCCTCACCCCCCCTCCCCTCACCCCTCCTCACCCCCCCCTCACTCACCCCCCCTCACTCACACCCCCCTCCCCTCACCCCCCCTCCCCTCACTCCTCCTCACCCCCCCTCCCCTCACCCCCCCTCACCCCTCACCCCCCCTCCCCTCACCCCCCCTCCCCTCACCCCTCCTCACCCCCCCTCCCCTCACCCCTCCCTCACCCCCCCCTCCCCTCACCCCTCCTCACCCCTCCTCACCCCTCCTCACCCCCCCTCCCCTCACCCCTCCTCACCCCCCCTCCCCTCACCCCTCCTCACCCTCCTCACCCCTCCTCACCCCCCTCCCCTCACCCCTCCTCACCCCTCTCACCCCCCCTCCCCTCACCCCTCCGCACCCCTCCTCCCCCCTCCTCACCCCCTCCCTACCCCTCCTCACCCCCCCCTCCCCTCACCCCCCCTCCCCTCACCCCCCCCTCCCCTCACCCCTCCCCCTCCCCTCACCCCCCCTCCCCTCACCCCCCCCTCCCCTCACCCCCCCCTCCCCTCACCCCTCCTCACCCCCCCTCCCCTCACCCCTCCTCACCCCCCCTCCCCTCACCCCTCCTCACCCCCCTCCCTCACCCCCCTCCCCTCACCCTCCTCACCCCCCCTCCCTCACCCCTCCTCACCCCTCCTCACCCCCCCTCCCCCTCACCCCCCTCCCTCACCCCCCCCCTCCCCCTCACCCCTCCTCACCCCCCCCTCCCCTCACCCCTCCTCACCCCCCCTCCCCTCACCCCTCCTCACCCCCCCTCCCCTCACCCCCTCCTCACCCTCCCCCTCACCCTCACCCCTCCTCACCCCTCCTCACCCCCA